>NC_091818.1:2157121-2460151 GCF_041296235.1 Equus asinus
TGACGATTCTGACACTGTAGAACCATCTCTTCAACATGCCAGCTGCACACAACAGACACGATGGAACCAGATTCCAAACATAGCACAACCACATGCCAGACACATTGGAAACACCTGTTGGATATGCCACAAACAGGTGCCAGATATGCCACAAACACTGAAACCACCTGCGGAGTATGTCAGAACCGGGGGCCAGAAACACCACAAACACCTGTCTTACAAGCCAGAGCCACTAGCCCAAAAATTAGGAAAGACCTGATGGAGACGCCAAAATAACCTGCTGGTGATGCCAGAACCACTTGGCAGACACCCAGGAATCACCTGACGGGCATGCCCGAACCACCTCTCAGACGTGCCCGAACCATGTGCCAGACATGCCAGAACCACCTCCCGGATAGACCAGAACCACCATTTGGACACGCCGGAGCCACCTGCCAAGCACACCGGAATGACCTACTCAACTTGGTGGAACCACCTGCTGGACACGCCAAAATCACCTGCCGGAACCCCAGAACCACATGGTGGACACTCTAGAATCACCTGCAGGCGTGCAGGAACCACCTCTCAAACGAGCCACAACCACATGCCTGACACGCCGGAACCACCTCCCGAACAGACCGGAACCACATGCTGAGCACGCCGGAACCACATGCTTTACTTGCTGGAACCACCTGCCAGACAAGCTAAAATCACTTCTCGGTTATGCCAGAACCACTTGTCGGACACTCCGGAGCCACCTGCCAGGCATGCTGCAGCCACCTCTGACACGCCAGAACCACACGCTGCACACGCCGGAACCACCTACAGGACAGACGGGAACCACATGTCAAAAACGCCGGACCAACCTGCTCGAATCACCGGAACCACCTCCCTGACAGACTGGAACCACCTGCCGGAAACCCTGAACCACCTGCCCAGCATGCCGGAACCACCAGCTCGACTCCCTGGAACCACCAGCCTCACACGCCAAAAACACCTGCCGGATATGCCAGAACCACTTGGCGGACACTCCAGAATCACCTGATGGGCATGCTGGAACCACCTCACAGACATGCCAGAACCACATGTCAGAGACACAGGAAGTACCTGCTTAGCACGCTGGAACCACCTCCTCGACTTGCCAGAAGCACCTCTCGGACACGCCAAAATGACCTGCTATGCCAGAACCACTTGGCAGACACTCCAGGATCACATGCTGGGCATGACGAAACCACCTCTCAGATGTGCCAGAAGCAAGTGCCGGACACGCCGGAACGACCTCCCAGAAAGACCAGAACCACCTGCCAGACACGCCGTAACCACCTGCTCGACTCACCAGAACCACCAGCCGGACTCGCCAAAATCACCTGCCGGACACACCAGAACCTCTTGGCCGAAACTCCGGAATCACCTGCCGGGCATGCAGGAACCACGTTTGAGACCTGGTAGAACCACGTGCCCGAGACGCCGGAACCACCTCCCGGACAGTCTGGAACCACATGCCGACCACGCCTGAACATCCTGCCCAGCACGCCACAACCACCTGCTCCACTCACCGGAACTACTTGCCGGACACGCGAAGATCACCTGCCGGCTGCCCCAGAACAACTTGGCGGACACTGCAGAATCACCTGCCGGGCATGCTGGAACCACCTCTCACACGTGTGAGAAGCACATGCCAGACACCCTGGAACCACCTCCCATAAAGACCAGAACCACCTGCCGAACACGCCAAAATCACCTGCTGTCTATGCCAGAACCACTTGGCCGAAACTCTGGAATCACCTGCTGGACCTGCCTGAACCACCTGCCGGACACGCCAAAATCACCTGCCGGCTACACTACAACCAATTGCTGGACAATCCGGAATCACCTGCTGGGCATGCCAGCACAACCTCTCAGACGTGCCAGAAGCACATGCCAGACACGCTGGAACCACCTCCAGGACAGACCGGAACCACCTGCCACACATGCCAGAACCACCTGCTCGACTCGCTGGAACCAATAGGTTGAGAATCCAGAATCACCTGCCGTGCATGCCGGAACCACCTCTCAGACATGCCAGAAAAACGTGCCGGAGACACCGGAAACACCTGCCGAGCATGCCAAAATCACCTGCCAGCTACGCCAGAACCACTTGGCGGACACTCCGGAATCACCTGCCAGGCGTGTTGGAATCACATCTAAGACGTGCCAGAACTATGTGCCAGACACGCAGGAACCACCTCCCGGAGAGACAGGAACCACCTGCTGAGCACGCTGGAACCACCTGCTTGACTCACCGGAACCATCTGCCGGACACCCCAAAATCACCTGCCGGCTATGCCAGAACCACTTGCAGGACACTCTGGAATCACGTGCCAGGAATGCTGGGTCCACCTCTCAGACGTGTGAGAAGCACATGCCGGACACCCTGGAACTACCTCCCAGAAAGACAGGAACAACCTGCCGGACACACCAAAATCACCAGCTGCCTATGCCAGAACCACTTGGCCGAAACTCTGGAATCACCTGCCTGGCATGCTGGAACCATGTCTCAGACATGCCAGAACCACATGCCGGATATGCCGGAACCAACTCCTGGAGAGACCGGAACCACCTGCCGGACATGCCTGAACCACCTGCGAGCACGCCGGAACCACCTGCTCGACTCGAGGGAAACACCTGCCGGACACGCCAAAATCACCAGCCGAGTATGCCAGAACCACTAGGCAGACACTCCAGAATCACCTGCCGGGCATGCCAGAACCACGTTTGAGACATGCTACAACCACATGCTGGAGACTCCGGAACCACCTCCCGGACAGTCCGGAACCACCTGCCAACCATGCCTGAAACAACTGCCGAGCACGCAGGAACCACCTGCTGGACACGCCAAAATCACCGGCCAGCTACGCCAGAACCACTTGGCGGACACTCTGGAATCACCTGCCGAGCACGCTGGAACCACCTGCTCGACTCGCCAGAACCACTGTCTGGACACGCAAAAATCACCTGCTGGCTACACCAGAACCACTTGGCGGACACTGCGGAATTCACCTGCCAGGCATGCAGGAACCATGTATGAGACATGCTAGAACCACGTGCCAGAGATGCCGGAACAACCTCCCGGACAGTCCGGAACCACCTGCCGACCACGTCTGAACATCCTGCCGAGCACGCCGCAACCACCTGCTCCATTCGCTGCAGCTACCTTCCAAGCATGCTGGAACCACCTGCCGTCTATGCAAGAACCACTTGGCAGACACTCCAGAATCACCTGCCCTGCATGCTGAAGGCAAGTCTCAGATGTGCCACAACCAAATGTCACACCTGCTGGAACCAACACCTGGAGAGACAGGAACCACCTGCCACACATGCCAAAATCACCTGCAGGCTATGCCAGAACCTCTTGGCGGACACTCCAGAATCACCTGCCGGGCATGCTGGAACAACCATTCAGACGTGCCAGAACCACATGCCAAACACTCCGGAACCACCTGCCGAGCACACCAGAATGACCTGCTCGACTTGCCAGAACCACGTGCCAGACATGCCAAAATCACCTGCTGGCTACGCCAGAACCACTAGGCAGACACTCCGGAATCCCCTGCCGGGCATGCCGGAACCACATTTGAGACATGCTACAACCACGTGCCGGACAAGCCGGAACCACCTCCCGGACTGACGGGAACCACCTGCTGGACACGCCTGAACCACTTGCTGACCATGCTGGAACCACCTGCTCGAGTCGCAGAAACCACCTGCCGGAAACACTAAAGTCACCTTCTGGCTATGCCAGAACCACTTGGCAGACACTCCGGAATCACCTGCCAGGCATGCTGGAACCACCTCCCAGACATGCCAGAAACACATGATGGACAGGCTGGAACCACCTCTCGGACAGACCGGAACCGCATGTTGGACACGCCTGAACCACCTGCCCAGCACACCGAAACCACCTGCTTGACTCGCCAGAACCACCTGACGGATACGCCAAAATCACCTGCTGGACATGCCAAAATCACCTGCTGGCTACACCAGAACCTCTTGGCAAACTCTCCAGAATGACCTGCCGGGGATGCCAGAACCACCATTCAGACATGCCGGAACCACATGCCATACACACCGGAACCACCTGCCGAGCACGCCGGAAACAGCTGCTCAACTCGCCAGAACCACTTGCCGGACAAGCCAAAATCACCTGCCGGCTACACCGGAACCTCTTAGCAGACACTCCGGAATCACCTGCCAGGCATGCAGGAACCATGTTTGAGACTTGCTAGAACCACATGCCAGAGACTCCGGAACCACCTCCCGGAGAGTCCAGAACCACCTGCCGACCACCCCTCAACCATCTGCCGAGCACACAGGAACCACCTGCCCGACTCGCCAGAAACACCTGCCAGATAACCCAAAATCACCTGGCGGCTACTCCAGAATCACTTGGCGGACACTCCGGAATCACCTGCCAGGTATGCCGGAACCACCTCTCAGACGTGTGAGAAGCACATGCCGGACACCCTGGAACCACCTCCTGGAAAGACCGGAACCACCTCCTGGACACGCCTGAACCACCAGCCGAGCACGCCAGAACCACCTGCTCGACTCGCGGTAACCACCAGCCGGGCACGCCAAAGTCACCTGCCGGCTATGCCAGAACCACTAGGCAAACACTCCGGAATCACTTGCTGGGCATGCTGGAACCAAGTTTCAGACATGCCAGAACCACATGCCGGAGATGCTGGAACCACCTGCCGACCATGCCTGAACCACCTGCTGAGCACGCCAGAACCACCTGCTGGCTGTGCGAGAACCACTTGGCGGACACTGAACAATCACCTGCCAGGCATGCCGGAAGCAACTCTCAGAATTGCCAGAACCACATGCCGGAAATGCCGGAACCAACCCCTGGAGAGACCGGAACCACCCGCTGGAGTCGCCAAAATCACCTGCCGGCTATGCCTGAACCTCTTGGCGGACACTCCGGAATCACCTGCCAGGCATGCCAGAACCACCATTCAGATGTGCCAGAACCACATGTCAGACACGCCGGAACCACCTGCCGAGCATGCCAGAATCACCTGCTCGACTCGCTGCAACCACTTTCTAGACCCGCCAAAATCACCTGCCGAGCACACCAGAACCACTTGGCGGACACTGCAGAATTCACCTGCCAGGCATGCAGGAACCATGTTTGAGACATGCTAGAACCACGTGTCAGAGACGCCGGAACAACCTCCTGGACAGTCCAGAACCACCTGCCGACCACGTCTGAATATCCTGCCAAGCACACCACAACCACCTGCTCCATTACCCGCAACTACCTGCCAAGCATGCCAGAACCACCTACGGCCTATGCGAGAACCACTTGGCGGACACTCCGGAATCACTTGCCCTGCATGCTGAAGGCAACTCTCAGATGTGCCACAACCACATGTCAGACTGCCGGAACCAACTCCTGGAGAGACCAGAACCACCTGCCGGACACGCCTGAACCACCTGCCAAGCACTCTGGAACCACCTGCTCTCTTCGCCAAAATCACCTGCCGGCTATGCCAGAACCTCTTGTTGGACACTCTGGAATCACCTGCCTGGCATGCCGGAACCAACTCCCAGACGTGCCAGAACCATGTGCCTGACACGCCATAACCAACTCCTGCACAGACCCGAACCACCCACCGGACACGCCAAAATCACCTGCCAGCTATGCCAGAACCTGGTGCCGGACACTCGGGGATCACCTGCTGGGCATGCCAGAACCACCACTCAAACGTGACAGAAACATGTGCTGGACATGCCAGAACCACCAGCTGAGAACGCAGTAACCACCTACTCAACTCTGCCAGAACCAGCTGCCAGACATGCCAAAATCACCTGCCGGCTACGCCAGAATATCGTGGTGGAAAGTCCGGAAACAGCTGCTAGGCATACCGGAACCACCTCTCAGACGTGCCAGAACCAGAGGACGGACACGCCAGAACCACCTGCCGAATTCGCCCGAACCACCTGCTCGACTCGCCGGAACCACATGCCAGACACGCCAAAATCACCTGCCAGCTACGCTAGAACCACGTGGCGGACACTCCGGGATCACCTGCAGGGCATGCTGGAACCACCTCTCAGATGTACCAGAAACACATGCCACACACGCCAGAACCACCTCCGGGAAAGACCGAAACCACCTGCCGGACACGCCAGAACCACGTGCCGGCTATGCAAGAACCACTTGGTGGACACTCCGGAATCACCTGCCGGGCATGCCGGAGCCAACTCTCAGACGTGCCAGAACCACATGCTGGACACGCCTGAACCACCTGCCGAGCACGCCAGAATCACCTCCTCGACTCACTGGAACCACCTGCCGGACACACCAGAATCACCTGCCAGCTACGCCAGAACCACTTGGCGGACACTCCTGAATCACCAGCCGGGCATGCCAGAACCACGTTTGAGACATGCTAGAACCACGTGCCGGAGACGCAGGAACCACCTCCCGCACTGACCAGAACCACCTGCCGAGCACGCCGGAACCAACTGCTTGACTCATGAGGAACACCTGCCATACATGCCAAAATCACCTGCCGGCTGCCACAGAACCACTTGGCAGACATTCTGGAATCACCTGCTGGGCATGCTGGAACCACTTCTCAGATGTGCCAGAACCACATGCCAGACACGCTGGAACCACCTCCGGGACAAACCAGAACCACCTGCCAGACATGCCTGAACCACCTGCTGAGCACGACGGAACCACCGACTCGACTTGCCAGATCCACCTGCCGGACACTCCCAAGTTACCTGCTGGTTACGCCAGAACCTCTTGCTGGACACTCCGGAATCACCTGCCGGCATGGCAGAACCTTCTCTCAGACGTGACAGAACCACATGCCGGACACTCTGGAACCACCTGCAGGACAGGCCTGGACCTCATGCCGAGCACGCCAGAACCACCTGCTCCACTCGCCGGAACCACCTACTGGACAAGCCAAAATCACCTGCCGGCTACGCAAGAGCCATTTGGCGGAGACTCTGGAATCACTTGCCGGGCATGCCGGAACCACATTTCAGACATGCCAGAACCACGTCCTGGTGCTTTTCGAGACTCTCCCCAGCAGTGCATTGTGCATTCCACGTCTAGAGCATTGGAGGGCATGGCTGAGAGCAAATCGGACTTTCTGACGAAGGTGTTTTCTGACACTCTCTCCACCAGTGCACAATGGCGATGTGTAAAAAGCCTATTGTCAGTCTCCTCCTAAGCACGTGGACGCACAATGATTTGGGACTCAGCCCAGTTGCTTAAGGGGAAGATGTAGGCATTTCGTCTGAGCCAGGTTGGCAAGGTGCAACTGCGGCAGAAGCAGAAGTCCTAAAGCGGCGAGCTAAGGGCGGGGAAGAAATGGCATTTGAGATGCCTTTGTATGCCTTTGCGTATGCTGTAACAGCACTGTGGAAAGCGAGTTCTTTCTCAGCATCCAAAGAGCTGGAAACAAGACAGTATGTGGTTTGTCTCCCATTGAAGGATGGAGGCAGTGCTTTGTGCCTTCCACCTATACAGAAATGGAGGTCACGGCCGAGAGTAAAGGGCCTTTCTGGCCTTGGCTCATTCTGACACTCCCCCAACCATTGCTCAAGGGCGGTTGGTTAAAAGCCTATTGTCTGTCTCCTCCTCAGTATGTGGAACAAGAATCATCCGATCCTCGTCCCCATTGCTCAAGGGGAAGATGTAGGCATTTCATCTCAGACGGGTTGGCAAGGTGAAAATTCAGCAGATGCAGATGTTGCAGATTGGCGAGTTAAGGGCTGAAAAGAAACGGTGTTCAGCTGTCTTTGTATGAGATGTTCCCAGGACGCTGTAAGTGTACTGTGGAATGCGACTGCTTTCCCAGCTTCCTAAAGAGCTGGAAGCAGGACGGTTTATGGCTTGTCTCCAATTGAAGAATGGAGGCAGTGCTTTGTGCCTTCCACCTCTAGAGCAATGGAGGGCACGGCTGAGAGCAAAGGGGTCTTTCTGACATAGGTGCTTTCCAACACTCTCTGCACCAGTGCACAACGGTGGTTGGAAAAAGGCGTACAGTCTATCGCCTCCTAAGCACGTGGACACTCAATTATTTTGCACTCAGCCCAGTTGCTTAAGGTGAAGATGTAGGCATTTCGTCTGAGCCGGGTTGGCAAGGTGGAAATGTGGCAGAAGCAGAAGTCCTGAAGCAGTGAGTTAAGGGCTGGGAAGAAATGGCGTTTGAGCTGCCTTTGTATGAGAGTTTCCCCGTATGCTGTAACTGCACTGTGGAAAGCGAGTTCTTTCTCAGCTTCCTAAAGAGCTGGAAACAAGACAGTTTATGGCTTGTTTCCCATTGAAGGATGGAGGCAGTGCTTTGAGCCTTCCACCTCTAGAGCAATGGAGGGCACGGCTGAGAGTAAAGGGGCCTTTCTGATATTGGTGCTTTGTGATACCCTTCAGGGGTGGTGCCAGTGCCTTGTGCCTCCTACCTCTAGAGGAATGGAGGGCATGGCCGAGAGTAAAGGGCTTTTCTGACATTGGTGCTTTCTGACACTCCCGCAAACATTGCTAAAGGGTTGTTGGTTAAAAGCCTATTGTCTGTCTCCTCCTCAGCATGTGGAACCACAATGAACCTGGTGTCTTCCCCATTGCTCAAGGGGAAGATGTTGGCATTTGGTATGAGCCTGGTGGCAAGGTGAAAGTAACCCCTGTGTCCCTGAAGCATGATGGGACAGCAGAGACACAATTATGACAAATCCTCTGACATCACAGTGGACCCGAAAAACAACCTGGCCTCATCTACACAGTGCCATAGTTGGGCTCAAGTAGCATATTCAAGTCCCATTGCTCTCAACGGTAGGTTGCCAATGGAACATGAAAGGGGCCGGCTGGTGGTGCAGCAGTGAGGCCCACACCTTCTGGGTCAGGGTCCTGGGGTTGGTCGGGTGGAATCCTGGGGGTGAGCCTGCTCACCACTGCTTCAGTCATTCTGGGGCACACGTCTGAGGTAGTGTAGACGCACATGGGAAGGGACGTTAGACAGGGCCAGACTTCCACAGCAAATACAGGAGCATTGCCAGCAGATGTGAGCACAGCGATGCACTTTTGTCAAAACAAAACCAATTTAAAGTCACAAAGAGTAGAAAAACTGAAGCTAGGAAAAAAAAAACAACAGCTTGCCAGAGAGAAGAATAAGATCTCTATGAAGAACCTTAGCAAAACAGGTGAAAGCTATGTCAATCAATACGTAGCAAACGTTTGGGGAAAGAAATTCAAGAAGACACAAGAAAGAAGGGTATTCCAGGATCTAGGAATGGAAGAATTAAGACACTTGAAACGTCCATACTGGAGAAAGAAATCTCTGGATTCCATGCAATCCCAGTCAAAGTTGCAGCAATATTTGCCACAGAGATAGAAGAGAGAATCCGAAAGTTTCTACCCAGAAACAAGAGACCCTGAATAGGCAAACGAATCCTCAGGAAAACGAACAGAGCAGGACGTGTCACACTTTCTGATTTCAAAATATACAATGAAGCGCTAGGTACGGAAATGGCACAGTCTGAGCTGCAAAACAGGCACACAGACCCATGAAACAGAATCGAGAGCCAAGAGCCCAACTCAAATGTACATGGACAGCCACTTTTCGAACAGGGAGCCAAGAGGAGACAGTGGAGAAAGGAGAGTCTCTACAGTAAACGGTGCTGGGAAGCCTGCACAGCCACAGGGAACACAACAAGAGCACTTTCTGATTTCAACATATAGGACGAAGCGCTAGGTACTGAAACAGCACAGTGTGGGAGCCCTGCATTTGCTGTGGAAGTCTCGCCCTTTCGTGACTCTTGGGTATGGTCTATGAATTTGCACAGGGCACTTGTAGGAATCTTTGCTATATTAGCTTAGGTCAAACTGAGCACTTAGAAAACGTGGTCATCTGGGTTGGTTTGACATCCTGAGATCAGAAACTCCAAATTCGAGGTGGTCCTGGCAACCCCCTTCACAGACACAATGTTTCCGAGACCAATTAGACAAATCTGATGAATTCCTCTCTCCAGGAAAGATATTTTTCTGTCTCTTTTCTGGATTTGGGAAGTTTTGAACCTGACCCCTGATCCTTGAACGTTCCCCTAGATTCCGTCTAGATACGGGCTTACTTTATTTCTATAGGCTGTGCCATTTGTTGGCCTTACATCCTCAGCCCTGGCCTGTTTATTTTTCTTGAAACAGAATTGTAATGTTCTCATTTTCAGCCTACTTCCTTACCTAGGGTGTCCAAACACATAATCAATAATCCTTCTAGGGCAAGAGGTAGGGGGAGATAATTTCACTGGAGCCAAACTGAGCACTCTAGCCTGGGAGGGCAGCCTTCACAAAGGAACGAAGCCCTTTGGAAAAGGGTGCTTTTCAGCACACTTGTAGAGCCCTTGCAAACAAGGAGACATACCCCAAGCGTGACAGGGCTCCATTCCTTCAAGGCTTCCAAGACATCTCTTGGGACACATTAGCATGTACCCAGTGGGCCCCCGTGATGCCAGATCTAAGGAAAGTGAGACTGATCTGCAAAGAATGCTAGGGGCCTAGGAAACGAGGCATCGATTCTTCTCTTACGTGTCCTCAAGACATCATTCTTGACTTTGGATCATGCTTAAGGCAGAAGGACAACGTAGGTCTGATAAGGCCCAAGTCTGGCCTCTTGTTTCCAATCAAGTTTCAAGCTTGAATCAGCATGGCCTCCCCATAGACTTGAATAGATGACAAGGTTCTCCTCTCAGTGCTTGTCCCACTATTCTCGCTTCTTGCCAAGGATTCCTTTCTTATCCCTTGAATCACAGTCTGTTTCATCTCTTCCAGTTTCTGTGCCTGCTTTCTGTATGTCAAAGCTGTTTCGGGGTATCTCTGCCTTTAATAGCCCAGCCTAGGCCAATCCTCAGACTGTAACTATGCGGCCATCTTGGGGGACATGATCACCGTGATGTCATAAACAACATCAAGATTCGAAGTTGTCCTGACAACCTCCCTGCACACAGCAAATATTGCTGCTTCCTTCACTGGGATTGCATGGATTCCAGAGATTCCTTTCTCCCGTATGGACGTTTGAAGTGTGTTAATTCTTCCATTCCTAGATGCCAGAATATCCTTCTTTTTCCTTTTGTCTTTTTGAACTTCTTTCCCCAAACGATTGCTAGTTTTTGAATTAACATGGCTTTCACCTGTTTTGCTAATGTTCTTCATAGAGATCTTATTATTCGTATGGCAATCTGTTCTTTTAGGTTTTTTTTGCTCAGTTTTTCAATTTCCACATTTGAGACAAAGCGCTATGTACTGAGATGGCACAGTCATGACCCAAAAACAGGCACACAGACCCATGCAACAGAATCGAGAGCGCAGAGCCGAAGTCAAAGGTACATGGACAGCCAATTTTCGACAAGGGAACCAAGAGGAGACAGTGGAGAATCGAGAATCTCTACAATAAACTGTGCTGGGAAGCCTGCACAGCCACATGAAAGACAACGAGAGTACACCCTGATGTTAACCTGTCACACACACCACATCGAAATGGATTAAATTCTTGAATGGCACTCTTGTAACCGTGAAACTGGCAGGAGAAGACCTAGGCAGAGTGCTCTTGGCCATCTGTCTGAGCCGCCTATTTGGAAGAAGCATGTCGGACTGGGCAAGGGCAACAAAGGAAACAAGAAAACCACGGGGACCACGTCAAATGCACATGCTTCTGCTCAGTCAGGGCAACCATCCACTCAATGCAAAGACAGCACAACAACTGGGTGAGGATGTTTGCAAACCACACATCGGACAAGGGGTGAAAAGCCCAAAGATACAATCAACTTGCACCTCTCCACAAGAGAAAAAACAAGAAGCCAATGAAAACCTGGGCAAAAGATGGAAACAGAGATTTCTCCAAAGAAGATAGAAAGAGGGCCAACAGGTGCATGAAAACTTGTTCACCATCATGAAATCTCAGGCCAACACAAATCCAACTGCAAGCACACAGCAGCTCACTGTGGTCAGAATGGCTAGAAGGAAGCAGACAGGAAACAACAAGTGTCAGAGAGGAGGTGGAGAGAAGGGAAGCCTCCTGCACTGCCGGTGGGAGTGTAAACCAGTGAAGCCACTACGCCAAAAGGTGTGGAACTGCCTCAGAAATTGAAGAACCCATTTCCCTAATGATCCAGCTATTCCTGTGTGGCGTGTTCATCCAAAGAACTCGGAAACACTACTGCATAAAGACATGTGCACCGCTGAGATCACCTCAGCCTTGCTGCCACTATTGTAGAATTGGAAGCCGCCCTGGTGCCCAGCAAGGGATGAATTCAGAAGGAAGATATGCTATAGCCACACAATGGCATACCACTCAGCCAGAACAAAGGATGCAATCCAGCCATTTGTGACCACCAGAATGGCTGTGAGGGTTTTAGGGGAAGTGAATCAAGCCCCAGGGAGAAAGTCAAATACCATAGGATCTCACTTACAAGGAGAAGAATAAACAAGCACTAACCAACAGGTGGCAAGGGACATTTGATTGTGGGTTCCACAGGCAAATCGGAGCGGTGGGGTAGGATGAAAGAGATGATGAGGCACAAGTGTGTGGTGAGAGCCTGTCATTAGGCTTACGCTGGTGCAGATGATGTAAGCTACTCAGAATTCTAAATCGATGAGGATGCAAATCTGAAAGATAAAGGATGTTCTAATGCAGGGTTATGGCAATAAATTCACCAAAAATCAAAAATCCAAAAAGGAGTCCAGAATGACGGCATAAAGCTTTGGGGGCTGAAAGAGATTAGAGAAGGTGAACTTCCAAGGATGGAACATCTTCTCAAAATGCTTACTGATGCTACAGAAAGGTAGACCATTCCAAACAGATGAAGAGGAATACTACCAAGAGAACATGATCCGTCCTAAACCCACGAACCAACGGAAAATGTTACCCTCCATGATTTTACTACTAATCACCTTCACAAATAATCCAAACAGACCCACGTCTTCCCAATTCAGGCTAAATGTTGGTCCAAAAGTACAATTCAGGGCCGTCTCTGTGGTGGAGCGGGTAAGTGCCCACATTCCACTTGGGCGGCCTTGGCCTCACTGTTTGACATCACGGGTGCACATCACATTAGCAGTGTTAGGAAATATAGATTTCATGGTACTATGCGGACAGGGATCATAAATAAGTTGCAATTGTGAGGATACGTTATCAATACGCACCAGAAAAAGAACCATGAGAATATTACAATCTATGAACGCATTTTGTACACTTCCCCAAAGGAGAAAGGAAGGAAAACATGTGACCTTCCAAGGTGGAATTTGCAGAGTGCTAGGAGATGACACGATCATTGCGCATCAGAGGATTGCCTGGGCAACTTCAACTTGGAAGGGAGTCCAGGACTTTCTCTGGTGAAGGGCCACCCACTTGGCCATCTACCCAAGATATAAGAGATACAACCCAGGATAATCTTACAGGAAAGAAACCAGTGTCTAGAGAGAATGGAGCAGGCCTTCAAAGTTTGAGAAGAAAGTTAGAAACCGACAAGAAATCCAGAGAAAGTAAAACTATCCAACCTGGAAAGGGTGAGGAGTCAGACTGGTCTGAGGTGGCTCTGAAAGTCTGTGTGCATGGAGGTTGTCAGGACAAGTTAGAATTTTGAGGTTTTTTTATGACATCACGGTGACCATGTCCCTGTTGTTTTCTAACTTTCTCTTCTAACTTTGAAAAGTCTACTACATTCTCTCTACACACAGGTATCTTTCCTTTAAGATTATTCTTGGTTTTATCTCTTATCTTTTGTGGATATGGTTAAACTGGTGGACTTTCCCCGGAGACAGTCATGGAGGCCATCCCAAGCTGAAGTTGCCCATTCAATTGCCTGATGCACAATGATCATGTGATCTCCCGGCAGTCTGACAATTCCACCTTGGCAAGTCACATGCTTTCCTTCCTTCATCATTTGGGGAAGTGTACCTCATGCGTTCACAGATTGTAATATTCTCAAGGTTCTCTTTCTGGTGTGTATTGATAAGGTCTCCTCACCATTTCTACTTCTTTATGTTCTCTGTGCCCATCAGACCGTGTAATCTGGATTTCCTAATGCTTGTGATATGGTCTACACCCGTGATGCTAAACTTTGAAACGCGGTCAGCTCAAGCGGAACATATGCCCTTACCCGCTACACCACAGGGCTGGCCCTGAATTGGACTTTTGGACCAAACTTTGGCCTGAACTTCGGAATATGTTGGCCTGCTTCGATCATTTGTGAAGGGAATCAGTAGTAACATCATGCACGGTAACATTTTCCATTGGGTCATGAGTTTGGCTCGGACAATGTTCTCTTGCTAGTATTCCTCTTCATCTCTTTGCAAAGGTCTACCTTTCAGTAGCATCATTAAGCATTTGGAGGTGATTGCCAATCCTTGGAAGTTCATCTTCTCTAATCTCTTTTAGCCTCCAAAGCTTTAGGCCGTAAATCTGCACCCCTCTTTGGAGTTTTGATTTTATGTGAATTGATTGTCATAACCCTGCATTGTAAGATCCTATAGCTTTCAGATCTACATCCTCATAGATTTAGACTTCTGTGTAAGTTACATCATCTTCACCACCGTAAGCCTAATTACAGGCCCTCATCACACACTTGTGCCTAATCAGCTCTTTCTCCCTCCGGTGGCCGCCCCCATTTCCCTCTGGGAACTACCAATCCTATGTCATGTGCTACCTGTTTGTTGGTCCATTTTTCCTCTTCTCCTTGTGCATGAGATCCTGTGGTATTTGACCTTTCCCCAGGGCTTTTTTCAGTTCCCCTAATACCCTCAGGAGCCTTTCTGGTGTTCACAAATGGCTGCACTGCCTCCGTTCCTACAACTGAGTGTTATGCCATTGTGTGGCTATAGCCCATCTTCCTTCTTCTTTCGTCACATCATGGGGACCAGGGCGGCCTCAAAGTCTTGGATATCGGGAGTAAGGCTGTGGTGAGCACAGTGGTGCACGGATCTCTATGCGTTAGTGTTTCCAAGTTCTTTGGATAAATATGCTGCCAAGGACTACCTGCAACTTATGGTAGATGGATTCTGACATTTCTGTGGGTATTCCACAGAGCTTTGCCTAGTGGCTGCACAGGTTTACACACCCACCAACAGTGCAGGAGGCTTCTCTTCTCTCCACCTCCTCCGAAACCTGTGGTTTCCTGTCTTCATCCTTATAGCCCTCTGACCACTGTGAGCTGCTGTCTCATTGCCGTTCAGATTCACATTGACCAGAGACTTAATGATGATGAGCATGTTTTCATATAGCCTGATGGCCATCTTTCTATCTTCCTGGGAGAAATGTCTGTTTCCATCTTTTTAACAGGTTGTATTGGGCTCGTTGTTTTTTTTCCTCTGGAGACATATGAGTTCATTGGATCTTTTGGCTATTCACCCCATCTCCGATGTGTAGTTTGCAAACATCCTGTCGCAGTTGTTGTGCTGTCTTTGTATTGAGCTGATGGTGTCATTGGCTGGGCAGAAGGTTCTGCGTTGGATGGAGTCCTGCTTGTTTCTTGTTTCCTTTGTTGCTATTGCTCAGTCACACATGCTTCTTCCAAACAGGCGGCCAAGCCAGATGGCAAAGAGCAAGCTGCCTGCGTTATCTCCTCAAAGTGTCACGGTTTCAAGTCTTCCATTCAAGGCCTGAATCCATTTCGAGGTGGTGTGTGTACCTGGTGTAACATCATGGTCTACTCTCATTGTGTTACATGCGGCTGTGCAGTCTACCCAGCACCGTTTCTTGTCGAGACTCTCCTTTCTCTGCTGTCTCCTCTTGGCTCCCTGGTCGTAAATGGGCTGTCCATAGATGTGAGAGTTGACTTCTGGGGTCTCGATTCTGTTGCATGGGTCTGTGTGCCTATTTTGGGGTCCAGGCTGTGCTGTTCAGGGCCTAGCTCTTTGTTCTATACGTGGCAATCAGAAAGGGTGATAATTGCTGCTTTGATCGTTTTCCTCAGGATTCATGTGTCTATTCAGTGTCCTTTGTTGCTGGATAGAAACTTTAGGATTCTCTCTCCTATTTGTGTGGGAGAGATTGCTGCAACTTTGACTGGGACTGCATGGAATCCAGACATTGCTTTGTCGTCAAAAATAATCCATAACCAATCTGTAAATGAAACTTTGGCTGAGCTTATTCTGAGCTTAAATCTGAGGATTATAACCCGGGGCCTTTCTTCCCAAAGGAAGAAAGGGCATCAAAGAAGTGGGGTGCACAGACTGGTTGTATTCCCCTCATAGAGGATGTTTCATATAGGGTTGAAATGTCCCATTTACAATAGTTGCGAGACTGCTCTGTTGGCACAGCGATTGATGGAAATAGCAGGTAGGTCTTCTGTCTCAGTGACCACAGCAGGGTGGTGGTCTGTTGTCACCAGCTGACTGGTCACAGGTGAGCTGGGTGGTCAAAGGTGAGTGCAGCAATCTGTTCATAGCCTAGGGCAAAACGCTTATCCCTAAGGAAATGTTAATGTTGGGAGAAGTTGCACCTTTATCTCAAGGGCCATAGGAAATGTCTAAGCAGATATGCAATGCATGCTAAATAGCCATAGTCAGGACCTTTTGGAAAAAACAAAATCAGGCCGAATTAGGTTTATACCAAATGGCTTCCTCATATACTCCAATATATCCTATTGCTTTCCATTATATTTCTCAGCTTCATGAGGTATGGACGTTTCAAGTGTGTCCGTTGTTCCATGCGAAGGGCACAGAATAGCCTTGCGTTTCCTTGTGACTTGTGGAATTTCTTTCCCCAAAACTTTGCTAGTTTTTGGTTTCCATCGCTTTCTCCTGTTTGGCAAAGGTTATTCTTAGATATAATTTTCTTCTCACTGGCATGGGTTTTTTTTATTTTGAGGTTCAGCTTTTCTATTCTTTACAACTTTTAATTGGTTTTGTTTGGCAGAAGTTTATGGCTGTGCTCAAATCTGCTGATCATGCCGCTGTATTGGCTGAGGAAGAGTGGTGCTCTCTAAAGTTGCTTCCCATCTGCCTCTACACTAGGTCGCACGCCTGGCCCAGAACAGCTGGACGATCATTGAGGAGGCTGACCCCCAGGATTCCACGTGGCTGACCCTGGGCTATTGACCCAAAAGAATCAGACTCCATGCTGCCCCACTGGCCAGCCCCTTTCATGTTCCATTGGCAACCTGCAGTTGAGTGGAATGGGACTTGAATATGCTACTTGAGCCCAAATCTGGCCCTGTGTAGATGAGGCCAGCCTGTTTATCTGGCACACTGTGATGTCAGAGGATTTGTCAGAATCGTGTCTCCTCTGTCCAGTCTAGCTTCATGGACACAGGCTTCAGAGCCTGCGGGGAGCAGTCTCATAACTCACCCTTCCCAGTTAGACCAGGTTTGACCTTCGCTGTAATTTTTGGGGTTGTGACTTTCTCAGACTTTCAAGCGTTCAAGCAGAATCTGTCTAAAGACTGACGTCTATCACTGTGGATTATTCACTTGTGATTTCTGTTGGCCTTCCATTCGACAGGACCTTATTTTCTTTTCCATAGTCCAATCGTCATGGTCTTTCTGAGGTATCTCCCTTTGGTATGCTTATCAGTGCATTCTCCTTCATTCCAAGTTATGAATTTTGCATTTCTTTAATCACCTTATGTTCTGTAGGCCGAGGTGTGAGTCCTTTCGTGATTGTTGGGTGTTGTCTTGGAATTTCTATAGGTCACTTGTAGGAATCTTTGCTATCCTGGTCGAGTTGACACTGCGCCTTGAGAACTCGTGGTCGTCTTGGCTGGTTTGCCATTGTGAGATCAGAAACTCCAGATTCGTGGGGGTCCTGGCAACCACCTTCACGGACATTATGTTTCTGAGACAAGTTAGCAAAATCTGATGACCTCCTCTCTCCAGGTAACAGATTTTTCTGTCTCTTTTCTGGATTTGGGAAATTTCGAACTTCACCCCTGATCCTTGGGATCTCCACCAGATTAGGTCTAGATACTGGCTTACTTTATTTCCACAAGGTTTTCTATTGGTTTGACTTACATCTTTAAATATAATGGTAGTGTTCTAATTTTCAGCCAACCCCCTTCCATATGGTGTCAAAACACAGAGTCAGTACTCCTTCTATGGCAAGAGATAATGGGAGAGAATTTCATTGGAGTCCAACTGAGCACGCTAGCCTGGGGGGGCAGTCTTGACACAGGAACGAAGCCCTCTGGAAAAGGGTGCTTTTCAGCACACTTCCCGTGCCCTTCCAAACCAGCAGACGTACTCAAAAAATGACAGGCATGCATTTCTTCAAGGCTTCAAAGAGATGTCTTGGGACACATTAGCATGTACCCAGTGGGCCCCCATGACTCCAGAGCTGTGGAAAGGGAGACTTCTCTTCAAAGGATGCTAGGGGCGTAGGACGGAGGCTTCGATTCTTCTCTTCAATGTCCTCAAGAGATCATTCTTGACTTTGGATTATGAGTAAGGCAGAAGGCCAACATAGGACTGATAAGTGCCAAGTCCGGCCTCTTGTTTCAAATCAAGTTTCAAGGTTGAATCAGCATGGCCTCCCCATCTACTTGAGTAGATGACAATGTTCTCCTCTCAGTGCTTGTCCCTCTGTTATCGCTTCTTCCCAGTGATTCCTTTCTTATCCCTTGAATCAGCATCTCTTTGATCTCTTCAAGTTTCTGTGCCTGGTTTCTGTTGGGAAAAGCTGTTTCTGGGTATCTCTCACTTCACTGTCACAGCCTAAGCAAATACTCGCCCTGGAAACATGCGGCCATCTTTGGTGACACGTTCAGCATGATGTCATAAACACCCTCGGATTTTTCTAAGTTATCCTGACAACATCCATGCACACAGTGTTTGAGAGCCATCTCATACCAGTCTGAAGACTCCATCTTTCCAGGTAGGATAGTTCTCCTTGTTCTGCATTTATTATCAGTTTCTAAGATTCTCCTCAAACATTGAAAGGTCTACTACCTTCCCTCCAGAGACCGGTTTCTTTCCTTTAAGATTATCCTGGGTTTTACCTCTTACCTTTTGTGGATATGGCCAAATGGGTGGATTTTCCACAGAGAAAGTCCTGGAGTCCCTCCCAAGTTCAATTTGCCCAGGCAATCCTCTGGCTCGTGTGATCACCTGGCAGTCTGACAATTCCACCTTGTCGGGTCACATGTCTTCCTTCCTTCATCATTTGGGGACGTGTACCTGATACGTTCATAGATTGTAATATTCTCATGGTTCCTTTTCTGGTGCGTATTGATAAGTTCTCACAATTTCTACTTCTTTATGATCTCTGTGCCGACCAGACCATGAAATCTGGATTTCCCATTGCTATTAATCTGATCCCCACCCGTGATGCTAGGCGGTGATGCCCCGGCCGCCCAAGAGGAATGTGGGCACTTACTTGCTAAACCACAGCGCCGGCCCTGAATTGGACTTTTGGAGCAATCTTTCGCTGAACTTGGGAAGAAGCTGGCCTTTTTCGATCATTCCTGAAGGTAATTAGTAGTGACCTGATAGAGGGTAACATTTTCCCTTGGTTCATGAGTTTAGCACAGAACACATTCTCTTTGTAGTATTCATCTTAATCTATTTGCAATGGTCGACCATTCTGTAGCATCATTAAGCATTTTGAGAAGCTTCACAATCCTTAGAAGTTCATCTCTCTAATCTCTTTCAGCATCAAAAGCTTTATGCCGCAAATATGCATGCCTTTTAGGATTTTCTCTTTCCCTGTGGGAACCACCAATCCAAAGGGAAGGCTGGTATCCAAAGCTAGAATGCTCAGTTTGGCACCAATGAAATTCCCTCCCCCTATGTCTCGCCATAGAAGAGTATTGCTTATGTGCTTTGACACCATATTTGAGGAAGTTGGCTGAAAATTAGAACATTACACTTATATTTAACGAAAAATAAACATGACAGAGATGACGATGTAAATCAAACAACTAACAAATCCTACAGAAATAAAGTAAACCAGTATCCAGACGTAATCTATTAGAATGATCAAGGATCCAGGATCCACTTCGAGCATCCCCAAATTCAGAAAAGAGACATAAAAATATCTTACTTGTAGAGATGAATTCATCAGATTTGTCTCATTTGTCTCGGAAACATTATGTCTATATGGTGGTTGCCAGGACAACCTAGAATTTGGAGATTCTGATCTCAGAATGTCAAACCAACCAAGATGACCTCGTGTTCTCAGTGCTTAGTTGGACCTAGGCTAGGATAGCAAAGATTCCTTTAAGTGAACCATTGAAATTCAAAGACAATACCCAAAAATCATGAAAGCACTCACACATCGTCCTAGAGAACATATGGTGACTAAAGAAATACAAAATTAATAACTTGGAATGAAGGAGAACGGAATGATAAGCATATCTATGGGAGACAGCTGAGAAAGACCACGACAACTGATGTGGATTAAGGCTGCCCCAGCTCGAAAAGCCCAAGGTTATCTGGCCTACATGTCAAAGCATATGACCCAGTGAATTTTTTTTGGTATGAATTAGAGGTGCCCCAGTGAGAGAAGCCCAGGTCATGCTCACCTACATGTCTATCTATATGGCCAGATTAGTATCTAATATTATATGACCACACAATAACCAGACCCCAACTGAACTGAAATCATTTAATGACGTTTACTTCATATTTTCTTTTTCCAGTAAAAATAAGTCACGTACCCATGACTCATAAAATTAGCCCTTACCCTCAACTCAGGGCAGCAGCAGGACATCTGACTGCCCATGGGTCCTTTCCCCAGCAGCAGCAGCAGCAGCTCTTCACTGCCCATGGGTCCTGTCCCCATGCATGCAGCTCTACACTGCCCATAGATCCTGTCCCCATGCAGCAACTCTTTACTGCCCATGGGTCCTGTCCCCATGTTATCCTGTAAAGTTCTCTAAATAAAAGAGCAGCACTACCAGACGTTGAGAGTCCAAGAAATCTTTCAACTCTTCAGCTCGCTGAGCCTGCATATCTTGTGTCCTGTATGGGGAACTTGCTTTGTCAGTTTTTGAGCTGAACTTCTGGTAAGTGCCCCTTTCTTCCTGGTGCCTCTCTCTTTTTCGAGGATGGATCTAAACTCACTTCTCCATCAGAAACTTTCTTGGTTAGCTCTATGAATCGATGTTTGTTGCCCATGGCTACTCTAAGGGGCAAATCACGGCATTCAGCTTGAAGAGAATCAGTAGCTTAAGCCTCAGGGTGATGTAGCATGAATTAATCCATTCCTTCCTGAGTCTATCTCTAATATATAAATATTACCTGGGCACACGTAGGCCACTTAAGTCATTAGGATGGTCGGCAATCTGCAAGACTCCGGTGGAAGGTTTCTTTTCCTAAGGCTGGATTGGGATACCTCCCATGGCACCTGATCATGCTCTGAACTGTGCAAATGTCCCAATCGGGAATCGAGTTCAAGGAAACTACCAAAGTCTAACCTTTGCTTGAGTATGGGAAACCCTTCTTCAGAGAATGACTCCAACACGCAATTGGGTGGAATGTCCCTCAGAGCGGCGGAAAATTCCTCACACTTTTTCTCCGTTATGTTCTCTCTTAAACTTCTCCTTTTGTCTCGAAGACCATTCACCAGGCACCTATTACTGCCAGGCAGAATAGGAAAGATGTTCACCAGGCACCTGTTACTGCCAGGCATCCGAGGGAAGGTATACAAGGGATGCAATGCTGGCAGACACCCCCGTCACCCCTTGATATAGGAACCCCACAGTAAGAACAACAGGTGGGATACTGCCGTAGGTTCAGGGGGCATTTTCAAGGTAATGGACGTGTCTCTTTCATCTTTGTTAGAGTTACAATGGCCATTTTCGTCTCCTTTTGAGCTTTGCAACTGGGAAACAAAGAAATCTTTCAAGAGTCAAGTCCTCCAACACTGGGAGCCCCAACTTTGGCTTTCTGGGCCTGATCACCCCGGCGACCCCAAGTAGGGTGCCCTCTCTTGGCGGTTGACTCATTGAGTATTTTAGTCACCTACTGAGTTGGCTATGAGGGTAGGAAATCTGTGATTTTTTCTGTGAACAGTCATGCTATGGTAGTGTGCCACAGCATGGAAGTGTTGTGTGACTCTCATCTTGAGAACCCTCTGAGAGTGGCCATGAGGGTGAGGTCTGGTGTCTTCTTTTCCTTTCTTTGTTTTGCTCATCATGTCCTCTGTTGTCACCAAGTCGAGGTTAAGATCAGGCTGGACCTGATCAGAACATGGACCTTCTGTAAAATCGAAAAACTTGAAAACATTTTTCAAGGGACTTAACTCTCAACCCGGGTACTGGGAGCCCCAGCCCCCAGTCAGTTCCAGGCCTTTGTAGGCACTCCACCCTTCTCCACTCCACTGTCAGTCGCACACTGGCTTTACTGGATGGGGAATGCCATAAGCATCCCCAGAGACTCACCACTCAGGGTCATTCTAACTAATTAGAAACTCTTTCAATTGTATGGGTTATGCCCTAGAAACTGCAGCTGGGAGAAAGTTTGTAAGGTTTCTCTGTGCCTTTCTGGTGCAGTTGGACAGGTAGATCAACCTAGAACGTCCTTCAAGTTATAGTCCAGTTTCTGAGAAATCAAGAGCAACCGTCCTTAGAAAATCCTTGCAAGACTGGAAAGACAGTTCTAGAGGCAGCTCAGTTTCGACCTAGTTCCTTTATCATGAAAAGAATTATCATCCCCCCTCTCCAGGAACTACTATCTAGCCAATCACTCAGTCTTAAGACTCAAAAAAAAAAAAAAAAGAAAGGAGGGGAAAGGATAAATGGCCATAAGTGTGTCATTGCAAAAAGTATAGCATCTAGAGAGTCTTCTCCATAAGCATTAGTAAAAAGGCTCAAAACAAAGTTTTGATTCATAACGGGTGAGCTTTATATTATTGTACCTGATTCACGGGAGTAGCTTTTAAAACAATAGTTGTACAGTCTCTGTGTATGTGTGTCTATGTGTACATTATACGTGTGATATTTTTACCCCTGGATGGTCTGGCCAAAATTAAGATCTCTGTTTAGTTGGCTTAAAGAAAGTGCTTTCATAAATTCTAAATGTAGTAGAAATTAACTCAGTGCCTTTCAAAGTTAACATCACGTGAATTAACCTTTGGTAAATGAAAGCTTCTTTAAGTTTGTTGGTTTGATTGAAAATAGTCTTGTTGTCAGAGTTGTCAGTATTTGCATACGATGCAGGCATTCAGCCTCGGTTTACTAGTCATATAAGTTCACGTTGTCTGTTAAATTTGTCAGCGAAATAATATATTTAAATGATGACCAGTTTTGTCTAATGCCTCATGAGGTTTCCATAGGTAATCTGAACATAATTGTTGGAAACAAATGGTTTAAATACATAAAACTCATAAAAGTGAATACAATAAGATTTATGGTCTCTATACTTGGGGGAAAAAAACAGATTCAAATTCTTTTGGTAACAATCTTGAATTTTGCCAAGTAATGTTAAATAATAAATATGTGAATATCTGGATCATTTTTGGATAGGATGAAACACTGAATCATTATTAATAAACACATCTAAGTTATCTACTTTTGGCTTCTTATGGAAGAGGCTAAAAGCGTGTGGGTGTATTAAAAAGCATGCCTTGTGCTTTGTTGTAAAGCGGCGTGTTTCTAAACTTATGAAGTGTTTAGAATGCTGATATAAAAGACAATCCATAATTGTTTACCTTTTTAGTGTTTACTTGGTCTGTTAAGGGTTAAAGTTCTAATTACCTTATGGAATTAAACCTACTGCAAATTACTAAGGGAAAGAGCTTTGTATTCAAGGAGGTTAAAATGGATGTTTTCAGTAAAAAAGGTATAAAGAATGGAAATATTTTTGTTTGATGGGTTAAGAAAGATAAATTTGTCGTGATGTACTAGAAAGGAAAAAACAAAGACTTTGGGTCAAATTCTGAAAACAAAAAAGAAAGTTGTAGAAGGTTTGTGAAGGAGAAATTCTGAAAGGAGTTTTATGCCTGGTCAAGTAGACTAAAGTAAGTTCAATTAAGTGCATGAGTTTGAAAGTTCAAAATAAGTAGGTGCAGAAATTCAAGTTTGGTTTTCTCTAAAAGGATACATTTTCTTGAACTTTTGATCTGCTCTTGGTAAAGAGGTCATAAAAGCTATTCCTTTGTGTAAGTCTACCTAAGAGACAAATCTGTTTTGTGAAAATAATGACTGAGGTCACTCTTAAGATTTTTGACTGTTTCTGTTATCACTTTGAATAGAGACCTGAGCATTGATTCACAGTGAGTGTTGCTTTCTATTTGAACAAGCATTTGAAAAGCTTTTGATATGTTTTGACGAGATTCTCCCTCAAAAATATTCAAATGCTGAATGAAGGCTTTCTTTTGACCTGGTAGGCAGAAGAAAAATTACTCTGAGGATTTTCAGAGGCCCGCTGAGTCTTCTCAAAGACATTTGCTCTCTCTTCCTATAAGAAGGAAGATATTAAACTAATTAGGCTTACTTGGTCTATTAAATTACATGGGAAACATTGTGAAATAAGTGATGATAGACTTCCTTAGGTGGTATAAGATGGGTAAATGTTATTAATATAGGTGTCTTAAAGTTATATAGCATTCCTAAGAGTCTGATCTTTCCTGGTTAACAGTCATAATTACAATTACTATCAGCAAGTGTTATATGTCACTGAAGTAGCCAAGTTTCTTTGTCAATTGCCCTTTTGAGTCCTTTGTCCATTTCCAGGTAGTTGTTGTTTTACTCTGATGCTTCTTTCTTTTGCAAATATGCTTCATCTTCCGAGAAATTCCAGGAAAGGGTTCTGACACAAAGGTTCTAAACGACAGGTTTCTGATAAACTTTCAGATTGTAAAACTAAACGGAGTAAGAAATTACAGAATTCTAACAGAAACTAAGCTCATCGATCTGCTAACAGAAAACTCAGCTCAAGAATTGATTATACAGGACTGTGTGAACTGATGAGGATGGTTGTAATTTTTTAGAACTTCTGTTTGAAATATTGTTGAGTTTTGATGTTTTGTTTTCTCATAATGAAGGAAATCTTTTTCTCTTTTCCCTTATGCTAACAATGACTTACAGCCATATGGTGAAATTATACCTTCATGAGCAAAACTGAAGCATTTATCTTTTTCTCCCTACCTTATCCCTAAGGAATTTGGAAACCCTTTGTCACTGAGTATGGTTATTTAGTGGCAATATTTGCATAAGTTCCATAAGAATCTGCTCTCCTTATAACAGGACACATTGGGTATACTACAAAGGCTTTGACTGGAATGTTATATTTGAAACATACAGGCTCAGATATGACAAGACAGCATTTCAGGAACAAAGATTGGACTTTCTGGAATACAGTCCCTAGGAAACATGGGCCTGGTACCTTGTTTACAGAGATTCTGGCAATCTTTCCCAGTCACTAAGGAAGCTTGCCTATCTGCCAGGTGCAAGGAACCTCCAAATATTTTGGTGGACCTCAAAGAGAACTCAACTCACATCTGTAGGTATTGCAGGCAAAATCTGATGGCAAGTACTTGGCTTGGCTTTTCTGGCATCTAGAGGCCTTCACAGATCAATGTGAGATTATTCTCCCTGCGGCAGCCCCAATTCATACTATAAAAATATCCACCAAGTCATGTAGTTTGGCATGTAGGCCAGGTCACCTTGGGCTTCTCTAGCTTGGGCAGCATTAATCCACATCATAAACCACCCCTGAATCCATTATGACCGGAAATCTTTGGGGATATGAATGATGGTCAGTCTTCTGTTACTACTTCTGGCTGTACAAGGTCGTAGAGCTGCCCCAAAATGGGGCCATAGGTACAGGTAGGAAGTTCAGTGGACCAGAAGTCTTCACCGGTGGACTTCAAGGGTGACAAGTTGTACAGAGCCTCTGGAGACGAGAGAATCCTTTGACGAGAGGTGGTCCAGGAGGTGAAACATTTTTGACATGCATAAGACAAACAATGAAACAGACAACAAAATATCATAAGAAATACAAGCAGTATGTTTAACCCAATGAGTAAGGTTTTGAAGTAGTGCAGAAACCTTGTCCTGACTAGGAGTTCAACCAATCATTTAGATTTAGGGTTGGTCAGACATGGATTTAATTTGGTGGCTGGGATACCAAGCCAGAAATATTCTGATGGTAGTCAGGAATATAGACACAACATTCAGTTTTTATAATGGCACAGGTGCCCCCTTGTGCTGCTGTCAAGACATCCAGAGCCATTTGGATTTGGAGGACTGCCTTACACACTTGGGATACTTCTAAATTGAGCAGCGAAATGCTATGTTGTGTATCATTTAATCCCTTCATAGTAAATTTGTCTAGGACTTCCATGTGCAAGACTTGAATATGCTACAAAAGTCGATTCCTAATTGGTGAAAGAAAATTGCGGAAATATGGTCATACCAGTGGAAGACAGGGCTGGTCAAGTTGGGTAGGTTAGCAGGAGGAGATATAGTAAATGTAGTTCCACCTTGCATCCAGACAAAGCCTAGAGTGCATCGTCCAATCCATGCAGGTGGTAGCCAAGGTCATAAATTGGAGCCACATATCCACTGAGCACCATTAGGGGCTAACCAACGCGTGTTGAGCCATGTATCCCAGTCAGTCTGAAACCAATCAGTATTTTTTTTAAGGCTATGATATGAGAATACATCTAACAGGGATTTTTTCCCATAGGTCGAGTGCTATAAGGCCTTGTATCACACGGGTGATTTTTCTTCCCCAAAAGAAAGTGGCCTTTTACTGAGTTGCCCACTAGTAGGAGTGAACCAAATATATTCATCCCAAATTTTGTATTGTCCATCCTGTGTGTATTAATAAGTTGGGAACATTACCTTTGGAACTTGTTCTGTACGATCCAACTGTGACAAGGCAAATCTAGTTAGTATTTGGACAGTAGTAGTGAAGGAAAATGATTGTGGCCAGGGAACTCCCAGGTGTCAGACGTAGATGGCCACAAGGAGACATTACTATTAATAATACATGAATATTGCGGAAGAAAAGAGCTAGAATCTAATATCCATGAATGCCTACTATAGATTCTACAGAAACATAATTTTTTCTCTCTTAAATCACTCTCATTTTTACAAAAGATAGCCAAATCAGGATTAACGGGTTTGCAAATCAAGTGTAGTTTCAATACAACTTGCTCCAATTATTTACATAAGAGCAGCAAGAATAGTAATTGTTCATACAGGCTTTTTAAAATGTGTTTCGCTGGATCTTTTCCTGCGGAATCTCAGATTGAACTGTGAAGGCCTCTAGAGGCTAGAAAAGCCAAGCCAAGGACTTGCCATCAGATTTGGCCTGAAGTACCTACAGATTTGAGTGGTGTTCTCTTTGAGGTCTCCCCAAATATTCAGAGGTTCCTTGCACCTGACAGATAAGCAAGCTTCCTTACTTACCGGGTAAGATTGCCAAAATCTCAGTAAACAAGGTACCAGGCCTGTGTTTCCGAGTGGCTGTATTCCAGAAAGTCCAATCTTTGTTCCTGAAACGCTGTCTTGTCATATCTGAGGCTGTGTGTTTCAAATATGACATTCCAGTCAAAGCCTTGGTAATATAACCAATGTGTCCTGTTATAAGGAGAACAGATTCTTATGGAACTTATGCAAATATTGCCACTAAATGACCATACTCAGTCACAAAGGGTTTCCAAATTCCTTAGGGATAAGGTAGGGAGAAAAAGATAAATGTTTCAGTTTTGCTCATAAAGGTATAATTTCACCAAATGGCTGTAAGTTTTAGTTAGCATAAGAGAAAAGAGAAAAAGATTTCCTTCATTATGAGAAAACAAAACAACACATCAAAACTCAACAATATTTCAAACGGAAGTCCTAAAAATTTGTAATCGTCCTAATCAGTGCACACAGTCCTGTATAATCAATTCTTGAGCTGAATCTTCTGTTAGCAGATCGATGAGCATAGTTTCTGTTAGAATTCTGTCATTTCTTACTCCGTTCAGTTTTACAATCTGAAGGTTTATCAGAAACCTGTCGTTTAGACTCTTTGTGTCAGAATCCTTTCCAGGAATTTCTCGGAAGCTGAAACATATTTGCAAAAGGAAAAAGCATCAGAGTAAAACAACAACTATCTGCAAATGGACAAAGAACTCAAAAGGGCAATTGGCAAAGAAACTTGACTACTTCTGTGACATATAATACTGCCAGATAATAAGTGAACTTATCACTGATAACCAGGGCAGACCAGAATTTTAGGAATGCTATCTAATTTTGAGACGTCTATATTAATAACATTTACCCATCAAATACCAGCTAAGGAAGTCTGTTGTCACTTATTTCACAATGTTTCCCATTTAATTTAATAGACCAAATAAGCCAAATTACTTTAGCATTTTCCTCCTTGTAGGAAGAGAGAGCAAATTTTTTGAGAAGTCTCAGGGACCCTCTGAAAATCCTCAGAGTAATCATTCTTCTGTCTACCAGGTCTAAAGAACGCCCTCATTCAGGATTTGAACATTTTTGAGGGAGAAGCTTGTCACAACATATCAAAAGTTTTAAAAATGTTGTTCAAATAGCAAACAACACTCACTGTGAAACAATGCTCAGGTATCCATTCAAAGTGAGAACAGAAAGAGTCAAAAATATTAAGACTCAGCCATTATTTTCACAAAACAGATTTGTCTCTTAGGTAGACGTACTCAAAGGAACAGCTCTTACATCCTCTTTACCAAGAGCAGATCAAAAGTTCAAGAAAATGTATCCTTTTAGAGAAAATCAAATTTGAATTTCTGCACCTACTTATGGTTCACATTCAAACTCATTCACTTAATTGAACTTACTTTAGTCTACTTGAGCAGGCATAAAACTCATTTCAGAATTCCTCCTTCACAAACCTTCTACATCTTTCTTTTTCATTTTCAGTACTTGTCCCAAAGTCTTTCTTTTTTCCTTTCTAGTACATCAGGAGCAATTTATCTTTCTTAACCCATCAAACAAAAATATTTCCATTCTTTATACCTTTTTTACTGAAAACATGCATTTTAACTTCCTTGAATACAGAGCTCTTTTGCTTAGTAATTTCCAGTAGCTTTAATTCCATAGGTTAGTTAGAGCCTTTAACGCTTAACGGACCTAGTAAACACTAAAAAGGTAAACGATTATGAAATGTCTTTTATATCAGCATTCTAAACACTTCACAACTTAAGAAACATGCCACTTCGCAATAAAACACAAGGCACGCTTTTTGATAAACCCAAACGCTTTTTGCCTCTTCAATAAGAAGCCGAAAGTAGATAACTTAGATGTGTTTAACAATAATGTGTGAGAGTTACGTTCTATCCAAAAGTGACCCGCATATTCATCTTTTTATCATTTAACTTAACTTGGCAAAACTCAAGATTGTTACCAAAAAGGATTTCGAAGCTGTTTTTTTCCCCAAGTATACAGACCATAAAAGTTATTGTACTCACTTTTATGAGTTTTATGTATTTAAACCATTTGTTTCCAACAATTATGTTCAGATTACTACGGAAACCTCATGAGGCATTAGACAAAACTGGTCATCATTTAAAGCTATTATTTTGCTGACAAATTTAACAGACAACGTGAACTTATATGACTAGTAAACCGAGTCTGAATGCCTGCATCCTATGCAAATACTGACAAGTCTGACAACAAGGCTATTTTCAATGAAACCAACAAACTTAAACAAGCTTTCATTTACCAAAGGTTAATTCACGTCACGTTAACTTTGAAAGTCACTCTGTTAATTTGGACTACATTTAGAATTTAAGAAAGCACTTACTTTAAGCCAACTAAACAGAGATCTTAATTTTGGCCATAGCATCCAGGGGTTAAAATATCACACGTATAATGTACACATAGACACATATACACAGAGACTGTACAACTATTGTAAAAACTACTGCCATGAATCTGGTACAATAATATATAGCTCACCAGTTACAAATCAAAACTTTGTTTTGAGCCTTTTTACTAATACTTATGGAGAAGACCCTCAAGATGCTAGACTTTTTGCAAGGGCACACTTATGGCCATTTATCCTTTCCCCTCCTTTTTTTTTTTTTCAGTCTTAAGAATGAGTGATATGCTAGATAGTAGTTCCTGGAGAGGGGGGAAGATAATCCTTTTCATGGTAAAGGAACAAGGTGGAATCTGAACTGCCTCTAGAACTGTATTTCCAGTCTTGCAAGGATTTTCTAAGGACGGTTGCTCTTGATTTCTCAGAAAATGGACTGTAACTTGAAGGACGTTCTAGGTTGATCTACCTGTCCAACTGCACCAGAAAGGCAGAGAGAAACATCACACATTTTCTACCAGCTGGAGTTTCTGGGGAATAACCCATACAATTAAAGTGTTTCTAATTAGTTAGAATGACCCTGAGTGATGAGTCTTAAGGGATGCTTATCTCATTCCCCACGGCAGTAAAGCCAGTGTCCGACTGACAGTGAAGTGGAGAAGGGTGGAGTGCATACAAAGGGCTTGAACTGGCTGGAGGCCGGGGCTCCCAGTACCCGGGTTGAGAATGAAGTTCCTTGCAGAAGGTTTTCAAGTTTTCCGATTTTACAGGAGTTCCAGGTTCTGGTCAAGTCCAGCCTGAACTTAACCAAGACTTGGTGAAAACAGAGGACATGATGAGCAAAACAAAGAAAGGAAATGAAGACATCAGACCTCACCCTCATGGCCGCTCAAAGAGGGTTATCAAGAGAAGACTCACTCAACAGTTCCCGTGCTGGGGCACACTACTGTAGCATGACAGTTCACAGAATAAATCACAGGTCTGCTACCCTCATAGCCAACTCAGTAGGTGACTAAAACACTCAATGAGTCAACCCCAAGAGAGGGCACCCTACTTGGGCTTTCCGGGGTGATCAGGCCCAGAAATGCCAAGTTTGGGCTCCCAGGGGTGGAGGTCATGACTGTTGACAGATTTCTTTGCTTGCCTGTTGCAAAGCTCAAAAGGAGACGAAAATCGCCATTGCAACTCTAAGAAAGATGAAAGAGACAGGTCCATTACCTTGAAAATCCCCCCTGAACCTGGGGCAGCATCCTACCTGTCATTCCTACTGTGGGGATCCTATAACAAGGGGTGATGGGGGTGTCCCCCAGACTTGCATCCATTGCATATCTTCCCTGGTATGCCTGGAAGTTACAGGTGCCTGGTGAACATCCTTCCTATTCTGCCTGGCAGTAATAGGTGCCTGGTGAATGGTCCCCAAGACAAAGGGAGAAGTTCAAGAGAGAACAGGATGGAGAAAATTAGTGAGGCATTTTCCGCCGCTCTGGGGGACATTCTACCCAATTGCGTGTTGGAGGGCTTCCCATACGCAACCAAAGGTTAGACTTTGGTACTTTCCTTGAACTGGAGTCCCAGTTGGGACATTCACACAGTTCAGAGCATGGTCAGGTGCCATGGGAGGTATCCCAATCCAACCTTAGGAAAAGAAATCTTACAGGGGAGTCTTGCAGATTGCCGACCATCCTAATGACTTAAGTGGCCGACCCGTGCCCACCTAAAATTTGTATATTAGAGATAGAGTCAGGAAGGAATGGAGTAATTCACTCTACATCGCCCTTAGGCTTAAGGTACTGATTCTCTTCAAGCTGAATGCCATGATTTGCCCCATAGAGTAGCCATGGGCAGCAAACGTGGATTCTTACAGCTATCCAAGACAGTTCCTGATGGAGAAGTGAATTTAGATTCATCCTCGAAACAGAGAGAGGCACAAGGAAGAAAAGGGCACTTACCAGAAGTTGAGCTCAGAAACCGATGAAGCAAATTCCCGGTAGGGGGGCCACAATATATGATGGTGGGTCAGCGAGCTGATGAGTCGGAAGAAAGATTTCTTGGTCTCTCAAGGCCTGGCAGAGGTGCTTTTATTTAGAGAATGGTACAGGATAACGTAGGGGCAGGACCCATGGGGAGTAAAGAGTTGCTTCACGGGGACAGGACCTATGGGTAGTGAAGAGCTGCAGGCATGGGAGCTGGACCCATGGGCAGTGAATAGCTGCTGCTGCTGCATGGGGAAAGGAGCCATGGGCAGTCAGATGTCCTGCTTCTGCCCTGAGTTGAGGGTAAGGGCAAATTTTATAAGGCATGGGTACGTGACATTTTTACTGGAAAAAGAAAAGATGATGTAAAAAGCCATTAAATGACTTCAGTACAGATGGAGTCTGGTTATTGTATGGTCGTATAACATTAGATACGAATTTGGCCATATAGATAGGCATGTAGGTGAGCATCGCCTGGGCTTCTCTCACTGGGGCACCTCTAATTCATACCAAAAAAGATTCACCGGGTCATATGCTTTGACATGTAGGCCAGGTAACCTTGGGCTTTTCGAGCTGGGGCAGCCTTAATCCACATCAATCGTCATTGTCTTTCTCAGCTATCTCCCATAGATACGCTTATCAGTCCGTTCTCCTTCATTCCAAGCTATGAATTTAGTGTTTCTTTAATCACCATATGTTCTTTAGGCTGATGTGTGAGTGTTTTCATGATTGTTGGGCATTGCCTTTGAATTTCCATCGTTCACTTGAAGGAATCTCTGCTATCCTAGCCTAGGTCCAACTGAGCACTGAGAACACGAGGTCATCTTGGTTGGTTTGACATTCTGAGATCAGAAACTCCAAATTCTAGGTTGTCCAGGCAACCACCTTATGGACATAATGTTTCTGAGACAAATTAGAGAAATCTCATGAATTCCTGTCTCCAGGTAAGATATTTTTATGTCTCTTTTCTAAATTTGGGAAGGCTGGAACTTGACCCTGGATCCATGGTCCTTCTAGTAGATTAAGCTAGATACTGCTTTACTTTATTTCTGTAGGGTTTATAAGTTGTTTGATTTACACCCTAAGCTCTGGCATGTTTATTTTTCATTGAATATAAGTGTAATGTTCTAATTTTCAGCCAACTTCCTCACATATGCTGTCAAAACACATAGTCAATAATCTTCTACGGCCAGAGATGGGTGAGACTTTCACTGGTGCCAAAGTGAGCATTCTAGCTTAGGATGTCAGCCTTCACTTTGGATTGGTGATTCCCAGAGGGAATGAAAAAATCCAAAAAGGCATGCTGATTTGGGGCATAAAGGATTTGAGGCTGAAAGAGATTAGAGAAGATGAATTTCCAAGGACCGTGAATCTCCTCCAAATGCTTAATGATGCTACAGAAAGTAGACCATTGCAAATAGATTATGGGGAGTACTATGAGGAGAATGTGTTCCGTGCTAAACCGATGAACCAAGGGACAATGTTACCGTCTATGATGTTACAAGTAATTACATTCACGAATAATCACAGCAGGCCATCTTCTTCCCAAGTTCAGGAAAAATATTGGTCCACAAGTAAAATTTAGGGCCAGCCATGTGTTCAGGAGTGTAAGTGCCCACATTCCTATTGGGTGGCCTGGGATTCATGGATTCGCATCACTGGTGCTGATCAGATTAGTAACGTTGGGAAAGATAGATTTCATGGTATGGTGTGTACAGAGATCACGAAGTCGAAATTGTGAGCATACATAGAGATAGGCAATAGGAAAAAAACATGAAAATATTGCAATCTATGACACATCTGGTACACTTCCCTAAATACAGACTGAAGGAAGTGATGTGACCTGCATAGGTAGAATTGGCGGACTGCATGAGATGACACAATCATTGCACATCATAGGCTTGAGTGGGCAACTTCAACTTTGGATGGACTCCAGGACTTTCACTGGGGAAAGTCTACACATTCGGCCATATTCACAAAATGTAACAGATTAAACCCAGGATAAACTTAAAGTAAAGAAACCATGTCTAGAGAGAATGTAGTAGACATTTAAAAGTTCAAGGATAAAGTTAGAAACCCACAAGAAATCCAGGAAATGGAAAACTATTCAAGCTGGAAAGGGAGAGTAGTCATGTGCATAGAAGATGCTGGGACAACTTAGAAGTTTGAGGGAGTTTATGACATCACAGTGAACATGTCACCCAAGATGGCCTCATGGTTATAGTCTGAGGATTGTCCTAGGCTACGATACTCAAGTTAGAGATACCCAGAAGAGAATTTAAAAACAGAAACCAGGCACTGAAACTTGAAGAGTGAGAATACACGCTGATTAAAGGGGTAAGAAAGAAGTCATTGTGAGGAAGCAATAATAGGGGGACATGCGCTGAGTGGAGAACATTGTAATCTACTCAAGTGTATGGGGAGGCCATGCTGATGCAAGCTTGAAACTTGATTTGAAACCAGAGGCTGGACTTGGGGCTTATCAGACCTACATTGTCCTTCTGCCTTAATCATAATCCAAAATTAAGAATGATCTCCTGAGGACACGGTAGACAATGATTGATGCTTCCTTTCCTATGCCCCTAGCATTCATTGAAGAGAAGTATCACTTTCCATAGCTCTGGCATTACGGAGCTCCAAAGGGTACATGCTAATGTGTCACAAGATATCTCTTTGAACCCTTGAAGGAATGGACCCCCGTCATGCTTCATGTATGTCCCATTGTTTGACAGGGCTCCAGAATTGTGCTGAGAAGCACCCTATTCCAGACGGCTTCATTGCTTTGTGAGGGCTGCCCTACCAGGCTAGTATGCTTGGTTTGGCTTCAATGAAATTCTCTCCCCGTATCTCTTTAAGTAGAATGATTATTAATATCGTGTATTGACAGCATATGTAAGGAGGTTGGCTCAAAATTAGAACATTACAATTATGTTTATAGAAAAATAAACATGCCAGAGCTGAGGAGGTAAATCGAACAAGTAAAACACTCTATAGAAATATAGTAAGCCAGTATCTAGACGTAATCTAGTGGAACACTCAAGGATTGGGAGTAAAGTTCGAAACTTCCCAAATCCAGAAATGAGACAGAAAAGTATCTTACCTGGAGCGGAGTTCATCGGATTTCTCTAATATGTCTCGGAAAAATAATGTCCGTGAAGGCGGTTGCCAGCACAACCTCGAATCTGGAGTTTCTGATCTCAGAATGTCAAAGCAACCAAGATGACCACGTGTTCTCAGGGCTCAGTGTCACCTCGGCCAGGATAGCAGTTTTCTACAGGTGACCGATGGAAATTCCAAGACAACACGCAACAATCACGAAAAGACTCAGACCTCGGCATACAGAACATATGGTGATTACAGAAATACAAAAGTCATAGCTTGCAATGAAGGAGAACGGACTGATAAGCATAGCGAAGAGAGATAGGTCAGAAAGACCGTAATGATTAGACTTTGGAAAAGAGAAAAAAATCCCTGAAAATGGAAGGCCAATAGAAATCACATCTGAATAATCCACAGTGAAAGACTACAGTCATTAGACAGACTCTGACTGGACGTTTGAAAGTCTGAGAAAGTCACAACGCCAAAAACTGCAGCGAAGGTCAAACCTGGACTAACTGGGAAGGGTGAGTTATTGGACTGCTCCACGCGGGCTCTGAAAGCCTGCATCCATGAAGCCAGACAGGACAGCAGACACACGATTCTGACAAATCCTCCGACATCACAGAGGGCCAGAAAAAGAAGCTGGCCTCATCTACACAGGGCCAGAGGTGGGCTCAAGTAGCATATCCAAGTCACGTCCCACTCAAATGCAGGTTGCCAATGGAACACGAAAGGGGCCGGCCAGTGGGGAAGTGGTGAAGTCCGCGCATTCTGGTTCGGCAGCCTGGCTTCGGCCACATTTAATCCTGCGGGTGAGCATCCTCACGGCTCGTCCAGCCATTCTGGGGCAGATGTGTGAGGTAGTGTAGAGGTAGATGGGAAGCGACATTAGACAGCTCCACTCTTCCACAGCAAATACAGCAGCATGGCCCGCAGATGTGAGCGCAGCCGTAAACTTCTGCCAAAACAATGCCAATCGAAAGTTGCAAAGAATTGAAAAATTGAACCTCAAAAAAGAAAGCATGCCAGTAAGAAGTAAAAGATATCTAGCAATAACCTTGGCCAAACAGGAGAAAGCTATAGAAACCGAAATCCAGAAAATTTCTGGGGAAGAAACTTCGGAAGACACAAGGAAATGGAAGGCTATTCCGTGTTCTTCGAATGGAAGAACTAACACACTTGAAGCGTCCATACCGCATAAAGCCATCTCTGGATTCCATGCAGTCCCAGTCAAAGTTGCAGCACTATTTCCCACAGAAATGGAAGAGAGAATCCTAGAGTTTCTATCCAGCAACAAAGGACACTGAATAGCCAAAGGAATACTGAGGAAAACGGACAAAGCAGCAGGCATCACACTTTCTGATTTCCAGATATAGGACTAAGTGCTAGGTACGGAAACAGCACAGCCTGGCGCCCAAAAGAGGCACACAGACCCATGGAACAGAATCGACAGCCCAGAGGTCAACTGACACACATATGGACAGCCCATTTTCGACCAGGGAGCCAAGAGGAGACAGCAGAGAAAGGAGAGTCTCGACAAGAAATGGTGCTGGGAAGACAGCACAGCCACATGGAACACAGTGAGAGTAGACCGTGATGTTACACCAGGGACACACACCACCTCGAAATGGATTAAAGCCTTGAACAGAAGACTTGAAAACGTGCAGCTTCTAGGAGAAAACGCAGGCAGCTTGCTCTTTGCCATCTGGCTTAGCCACCTGTTTGGAAGAAGCATGTGTGACCGGGCAAGGGAAACAAAGGAAACAAGAAGCAAGCGGGACTCCATCCAACGCAGAAGCTTCTGCCCAGCCAACGACACCATCGACTGACTGCGAAGACTGTGCAACAACTGACAGCAGATGTTTGCAAACCACACATCAGAGAAGGGGTGAACAGCCATAAGATCCAATGAACTCATACGTCTTCACAGGAAAAGAAACAGCGAGCCCAATCAAACCAGGGCAAAAGATGGCAACAGACAGCTCTCCCAGGAAGATAGAAAGATGGCCAACAGGCTGTATGAAAACATGCTCATCAACATTAAGTCTCTGCTCAATGCAAATACGAACGGCACTGAGATAGCAGCTCACAGCGGTCAGAATGGCTATAAGGATGAAGACAGGAACCAACAAGTTTCAGAGAGGAGGTGGAGAGAAGGCAAGCCTCCTGAACTGGTGGTGGGAGTGTAAACCAGTGCAGCCAATACGCACACTAGTGTGGAATTGCCTCAGAATTTTCAGAATCCATCTACAGTATGATCCAGGTATTCCTCTGTGGCGTATATATCCAAAGATCTTGGAAACACTAATGCTCAGAGATCCGTGCATCACTGTATTCCCCACAGCCTTACTCGCCATATGCAACACTTGGAAGCCTCCTTGATGCCCATCAAGGGACGAATGGAGAAGGAAGATGGGCTATAGCCACACAATGGCATAGCACTCAGCTGTAAGAACAGATGCAGTACAGCCATTTGTGACCAGCTGAATGGCTCCTGAGGGTATCAGGGGAACTTAAACAAGCCCTGGGGTAAGGTCAAATACCACAGGATCTCACATACAAGGAGAAGAGGAAAAATGGACCAACAAGCAGGTAGCACGTGACATAGGATTGGCAGTTCCCAGAGGGAGAGGGGTGCGGGGGACGGAGGGACAAAGAGTTGATTAGGCACAAGTGTGTGGTGAGGGCCTGTAATTAGGCTTACGGTGGTGAAGATGATGTAGCCTACACAGAAGTCTAAATCTATGAGCATGTAGATTTGAAAGCTATAGGATGTTAGAATGCAGGGTTACGGATATCAATTCACATAAAATCAAAACTCCGAAAACGGGTGCAGATTTACGGCCTAAAGCTTTGGAGGCTGAAAGAGATTCGAGAAGATGAACATCCAAGGATTAGCAATCGCCTCCAAATGCTTAATGATGATACAGAAAAGTAGAACTTTGCAAAGAGATGAAGAGGAATACTACCAAGAGAACATGGTCCGAGCCAAATCATGAATCAACGGAAAATGCTACCGTCCCTGATGTTACTACTGCTTCCCTTCACGAATGATCGAAGCAGGCCAACATCTTCCCAAATTCAGGCCAAAGGTTGGTCCAAAAGCCCAATTTGGGGCCTGGCTGTGGTGTAGCAGGTAAGTGCCCACATCCGCTTGGGCGGCCCGGGCTTCACCGGCTAGCATCGTGTGTGTGGATCAGATTACTAGCATAGAAAATACAGATTTCAAGGTCTGGTGGTCACAGAGATCGTAAAGAAGTAGAAATGGTGAGGAGACCTTATGAGTACACACCAGAAAAGGATCCACGAGAATATTACAATCTATGAACGCATCAGGTACACTTCCCCAAATGATGAAGGAAGGAAAACATGTGACCTGCCAAGGTGGAATTGTCAGACTGCTAAGAGATCACACGATCAGTGTGCATCAGGGGAATGCCTGGGCAACTTCAACATGAGAGGGCCTCCCGGACGTTCTCTGGGGAAAGTCCACCCATTCGGCCATATCCACAAAAGATAAGAGATAAAACCCGGGATAAGCTTAAAGGAAAGAAACCGGTGTCTAGAGGGAATGTAGTAGACCCTTCAAGTCCTTGGAGAAAGTTAGAAACCGACAAGAAATCCAGAGCAAGGAAAACTATCCTACCTGGAAAGGGGGACTAGTCAGATTGGGATGAGACGGCTCTGAAACACTGTGTGCATTGAGGTTGTCAGGACAACTTAGAATCTGAGGGTGTTTATGACATCACGGTGAACATGTCACCCAAGATGGCCGCATGTTTACAGTCCGAGGATTGGCCTAGTCTAGGACACTCAAGTGAGAGATACCCAGAAACAGCTTTTCCAAACAAAAACTTGAAAGGATCAAACAGACTCTGATTCAAGGGAGAAGAAAGGAATCATTGGGAACAAGCGATAATAAATGGACAAGCACAGAGAGGAGAACATGGTCACCTACTCAAGTAGATGGTGAGGTCGTGCAGATTCAATCTTGGAACTTGATTTGAAACAAGAGGCCAGACTTGGGGCTTATCAGACCTACATTGTCCTTCTGCCTTACTCATAATCCCAACTACAGAATGATCTCTTGGGGACGTTGAAGAGAAGAATCGAGGACTCCTTTCATAGGCCCCTAACATCCTTTGAAGAGAACCCTACCTTTTCATAGCTCTGGCCTCACGGGGGCCCACTGGTTACATGCTAAGTTTTCCCAAGAGATCTCTTTGAAGCCTTGAAGGCATGGACGCCTGTCATGCTTGGGGTATGTAGCTTGGTTTGGAAGGGCTCTAGAAGTGTGCTGAAAAGCACCCTTTTCCAGAGGGCTTCATTCCTGTGTGAAGGCTGCCCTCCCAGGCTACAGTGCTCAGTTGGGCTCCAATGAAATTAACTCCCCATCTCTTGCCGTAGAAGGAGTACTGATTCTGTGTTTTGACACCATATGGAAGGAGATTGACTGAAAACTAGAACATTACCATGATATTTAAAGAAAAATACACATGCCAGAGCTGAGGATGTCAATCAAACAGTAACAGACTCTGTAGAAATAAAGTAAGCCAGTATCTAGACGTAATCTAGGGGAGCGTTCAAGGTTCAGGGCTGAACGTCGAAACTTCCCAAATCCAGGGAAAGAGACGGAAGGATTTCTCACCTGGAGAGAGGAATTCATCAGACTCATCGAATTTGTCTCGGAACCATTGTGTCCGTGAAGGTGGTTTCCAGGACAACGTCTAACCTGGAGTATCTCATCTCACAATGTCAAATGAACCAAGATGGACACATGTCCTCAGTTCTCAGTTGGACGTAAGCTAGGATAGCAAAGATTCCTTCAACTGACAGATGGAAATTCAAAGACAACATCCAACAATCACCAAAGCACCTACACGTCGGCCTACAGAACATATGGTGATTAAAAAAATACAGAATTCCTAACCTAGAATGAAGGAGAACCCACTGATAAGCATATCGAAGGGAGATAGAACAGAAAGACCACTACGATTAGACTAAGGAAAGAAAACAAGCTCCCAGAAAATGGAAGGCAAACAGAAATCACACCTGAATACTCCACAGTGAATGAAGTCAGTGTTTACAAAGAGTCTGCTTGAACGTCTTTTGGGAGTTTTGATTTTACATGAATTGTTTGCCATAACCCAGCATTATAACATCCTATACGTTTCAGATCTACATCCTCATAGATTTAGACTTCTGTGTACGTTACATCATCTTCACCACCGTAAGCCTAATTACAGGCCTCACCACACACTTGTGTCAAATCAAGTATTTCTCCCTCTGGGCCCCGCCACCTTTCGCTCTGGGAACCACAAATCCCATGTCACGTTCTACCTGTTTCTTGGTCCTTTTTTTCCTCTTCTCCTTGTAAGTGAGACCCTATGGTATTTGACCTACCTTCTGGGGCTTGTTTCCATTCCCCTAAAACCCTCAGGAGCCATTCTGTTGGTCACAAATGGCTGGAAGGCATCTGTTCCTGCAGCTGAGTGCTATGCCATTGTGTGGCTATAGCCCATCTTTCTTGTCCATTCGTCCCTTGATGGGCACCAGGGAGGCTTCCCTGTCTTCGATATCGGGAGTAAGGCTGTGGTGAGCACAGCGGTGCACGGATCTCTGTGCATTAGCGTTTCCAAGTTCTTTGGATATATATGCCACAGAGGAATACCTGGATCATGTGGTAGATGGATTCTGAATATTCTGAGGCAATTCCACACCACTTCGGGTAGTGGCTGCACCGGTTTACACTCCCACCAGCAGTGCAGGAGGCTTGCCTTCTCTCCACCTCCTCTCTGAAACTTGTTGGTTCCTGTCTTCATCCTTATAGCCATTTTGACCACTGTGAGCTATCTCAGTGCCGTTCGTATTTGCATTGAGCAGAGACTTAATGATGATGAGCATGTTTTCATACAGCCTGTGGGCCATCTATCTTCCTGGGAGAAATGTCTGTTTCCATCTTTTGCCCAGGATTTATTTGGCTCGTTGTTTTTTCTCCTGAGGAGACATATGACTTCATTGGATCTTTTGGCTATTCACCCCTTCTCTGATGTGTGGTTTGCAAACCTGCTTTCGCAGTTGTTGTGACGTCTTTGCACTGAGTCCATGGTGTCGTTGGCTGGGCAGAAGCTTCTGCATGGGATGGAGTCCCGCTTGTTTCTTGTTTCCTTTGTTGCCCTTGCCCAGTCACACATGCTTCTTCCAAATAGGCGGCCAAGCCAGATGGCAAAGAGCAAGCTGCCTGCGTTTTCTCCTCGAAATGTCACGGTTTCAAGTCTTCCATTCAAGGCCTTAATCCATTTCGAGGTGGTGTGTGTGCCTGGTATACCATCACGGTCTACTCTCATTGTGTTACATTTGGCCGTGCAGTCTTTCCAGCACCATTTCCTGTCTAGAGTCTCTTTTCTCCGCTTTCTCCTCTTGGCTCCCTGGTCGAAAATGAGATGTCCATAGGTGTGTGAGTTGATTTCTGGGCTCTCGATTCTGTTCCATGCATCTGTGTGCCTCCTTTGCAGGCCAGGCTGTGCTGTTTTGGTACCTAGCTCTTCGTCCTATATGTGGCAGTAAGAAAGTGTGATAATTGCTGCTTTGTTTGTTTTCCCCAGGATTCCTTTTGCTATTCAGTGTCCTTAGTTGCTGGATAGAAACTTTAGGATTCTCTCTTCTATTTCTGTGGGAAAGATTGCTGCAACTTTGACTGGGACTGCATGGAATCCAGACATTGCTTTGTTGACAAAAGTAATCTGTAACCAATCTGTAAATGAAACTTTGGGTGAGCTTATTCTGAGCTTCAATCTGAGGATTATAACCCAGGGCCTTTCTACCCAAAGGAAGAAAGAGCATCATAGAAGTGGGGTGCACAGACTGGTTGTATTCCCCTCATAGAGGATGTTTCACATAGGATTGAAATGTCCCATTTACAATAGTTGCGAGACTGCTCTGTTGGCACAGCGATTGATGGAAATAGCAGGTAGGTCTTCTGTCTCAGTGAACACAGTAGGGTGGCAGTCTGTTGTCACCAGCTGACTGGTCACAGGTGAGCTGGGTGGTCAAAGGTGAGTGCAGCAATCAGTTCCTAGCCTAGGGAGAAATGCTTCTCCCTAAAGAAATGCTAATGTGGGGGGAAGTTGCACCTTTATCTCAAGGGCCATAGGAAATGTCTAAGCAGATATGCAATGCATGCTAAATAGCCATAGTCAGGCCCTTTTGGAAAAAACAAAATCAGGCCGAATTAGGTTTACACCAAATGGCTTCCTCATGTAGTCCAATATATCCAATTGCTTCCCATTTTTATTTGTCAGCTTTATGCCGTATGGACGTTTCAAGTGTGTCCGTTGTTCCATTCCAAGGGCACGGAATAGCCTTGCGTTTCCTTGTGTCTTGTGGAATTTCTTTCCCCAAAACTTTGCTAGTTTTTGGTTTCCATCACTTTCTCCTGTTTGTCCAAGGTTATTCGCAGATATCATTTTCTTCTCACTGGCATGGGTTTTTTTTGAGGTTCAGCTTTTCTATTCTTTGCAACTTTTAATTGGTTTTGTTTGGCAGAAGTTTATGGCTGTGCTCAAATCTGCTGGCTGTGCTGCTCTCTTTGCTGAGGAAGAGTGGCACTGTCTAACATCGCTTCCCATCTGCCTCTACACTACCTCGCACGCCTGACCCAGAATGGCTGGACGAGCGTTGAGGAGGCTCACCCCCAGGATTCCACGTGGCCGACCCTGGCCTGCCAACCCAGAACACGTGGACTTCACCGCTGGCCCACTGTCTGGACCCTTTCGTGCTCCATTGGCAACCTGCGGTTGAGTGGAATGTGACTTGAATATGCTACTTGAACCCAACTCTGGCCCTGTGTAAATGAGGCCAGGTTGTTTCTGTGGCCCACTGTGATGTCGGAGGATTTTTCAGAATCGTGTCTCCTCTGTCCAGTCTAGCTTGGTGGACACAGGGTTTCAGAGCACGCGTGGAGCAGTCTCATAACTCACCCTTCCCAGTTAGGCCAGGTTAGACCTTCCCTGCAGTTTTTGGGGTCGTGACTTTCCTGGACTTTCAATCGTTCAAGCAGAGGCTGTCTAAAGACTGACATCTTTCACTGTGGATTATTGAGATGTGATTTCTGTTGGCCTTCCATTTTATGGGACCCTGTTTGCTTTTCAATGTTCTAATCATCATGTTCTTTATGGGCTTGTGCTTTGACATGCTTATCAGTGCGTTCTCCTTCACTCCATTTTAGGAATTTTGTATTTCTTTAATCACCATATGTTCTGTAGGCCAAGGTGTGAGTCCTTTCGTGATTGTTGGGTGTTGTCCTGGAATTTTCATCGTTCACTTGAGGGTATCTTTGCTATCCCAGCCTAGGTCCAACTGAGCACTGACTACACGTGGTCATCTTGGTTCGTTTGACATTGTGAGATGATAAACTCCAGGTTCAAGGTTATCCTGGTAACCACCTTCACGGGCCCAATGGTTTCGACACAAATTAGATGAATCTGATGAATTTCTCTCTGCAGGTGAGAGACCTTCTGTCCCTTTTCTGGATTTGGGAAGTTTCGAGCTTGACCACTGATCCTTGAACTTTCCACTAGATTACGTCTAGATACTGGCTTACTTTATTTCTACAGGGTTTGTTATTTGTTTGATTTACATCCTCAGCTGTGGCATGTTTATTTTTCTTTAAGTATAATGGTAATGTTCTAATTTTCTGCCATCCTCTCTACGTGTGGTTTTGAAACACATTATCAATACTCCTTCTACGGTAAGAGATATGGGGAGAGAATCTCACTGATCCCACTGAGCCCTGTAACCTGGGAGGCCAGCCTTCACAAAGGATGGAAGCCCTCTGCAAAAGGGTACTTTTCAGCACACTTCTAGAGCCCTTCCAAACCAAGAGACATACCCATGCATGGCAGGGGTCCATTCCTTCAAGGCATCAATGAGCTCTCTTGTGACATATTGGCATTACCCAGTGGGCCCCCATGACTTGAGAGCTGTGGAAAGTGAGAATTCTCTTCAAGAATGCTAGGGGCCTAGGAAAGGAGGCCTCAATTCTTCTCTTCAATGTCCTCAATTGATCAGTCTTGACTTTGTATTATGGGTAAAGCAGAAGGACAACGTAGGTCTGATAAGCCCCGGGTCCGGCCTCGTTTTTCAGAACACATTTCCAGCTTGAATCAGCATGGCCTCCCCAGACTTCCGTAGATGACAATGTTATCCTCTGAGTACTTGACCCTCTATTGTCTCTTCTTCCCAATGATTCCTTTCTCATCCCTTGAATTAGCGTCTCTTTGATGTCTTCAAGTTTCTGTGCCCGGTTTGTGTTTGGAAAAGCTGTTTCTGTGTACCTCTCACTTGAATATCCTAGCCCAGGCCAATCCTAGAGCTGGAAACCTATGGCCAACTTTGGTGACATGGTCACCGTGATGTCATAAACACACTCAGAATTCTAAGTTGTCCTGACAACCTCCATGCACACAGTGTTTCAGAGCCATCTCATACCAGTCTGACGACTCCCCCTTTCCAGGTGTGATAGTTTTCCTTTTTCTGGACTTCTTGTCGGTTTCCAACTTTCTCCTCAAACCTTGAAAGATCTACTACATTCCTTCTAGACAGTGGTTTCTTTCCTTTAAGATAGTCCTGGGATTTATCTCTTATCTTTTGTGGATGTGGCCAAATGTGTGGACTTTCCCCACAGAAAGTCCTGGAGTCCCTGTGAAGCTGAAGTTACCCAAGCAATCCTCTGATGAGCAATGATCATGTCAACTCATAGCAGTCTGGTGTTTCCACCTTGGCAGGTCAGATGTTTTCCTTCCTTCATCATTTGGGGAAGTGTACCTGATGTCTTCATAGATTGTAATATTCTCATGGTTCATTTCCTGGTGTGTATTCATAAGGTATCCTCACAATTTCTACTTCTTCATGATCTCTGTCGTCACCATACCTTGAAATCTATATTTCCTAATGCTCCTAATCGGATCTGCACCTGAGATGCCAGCCTGCCAGTCCCAGGCCGCCCAAGTGGAATACGGACACTTACCCACTACACCAGAGGGCTGGCCCTGAATTGGACTTTTGGACCAACCTTTGGCTTGAACTTGGGAAGATGTTGGTCTGCATTGATTATTCGTAAAGGTAATTAGCAGTAACACCGTGGACAGCAGCATTTTCAGTTGGCTCAGGAGTTTAGCACGGGTCATGTTCTGTTGGTAGTGTCCTCTTCATCTCTTTGCAATGGTCTACCTTTATGTTGCATCATTAAGCATTTAGAGGTGATTATCAATCCTTTGAAGTTCATAATCTCTAAACTCTTTCAGCCTGCAAACTTTATCCCTTAAACCTGCTTGCCTTTATGGAGTTTTGATTTTAGGTGAATTGATTTCCATAACCTAGCATTAGAAAATCCTATAGCTTTCAGATTTACATCCTCATAGATTTAGACTTCTGTGTATGCTACATCTTATTCCCCACAGTAAGCCTAATTACAGGCCCACACCCCACACTTGTGCCTAATCAACTCTTTCTCCCACCGTCCACTGCCACCCGTTCCCTCTGGGAACCACCAATCCCATATCACTTTCTACCTGTTTGTTGGTCCTTATTTTAATCTTCTGCTTGTAAGTGAGATGCGATGGTATTTGATTTCTCCCTTGGGCTTGTTTCAGTTCCCCTCCCACCCTCAGGAGTGATTCTGCTGTCACAAATCGCTGGACTGCACTCTTTCTTACAGCTGAGTGTTTTGCCTTTGGGTGGATATAGCCCAACTTCCTTCTCCATTGGTCCTTTGATGGGCACCAGGGCGGCTTCCAAGTCTTGGATATCGGGAGTAAGGCTGTGGTGAACACAGTGGGGCACGGATCTGTGTGCATTAGTGTTTCACAGTTCTTTGGATAAACACGCTGGAGAGGAATCGCTGGATCATATGGTAGATGTATTTGGAAATTTCTGAGGCAATGTCACATGGCTATGCCTAGTCCCCTCACCGGTTTGCACTCCCACCAGAGGTGCAGGACTCTTCCCTTCTCTCCACCTTCTCTCTGACACTTGTTGTTTCCTGTTTTGTTCCTTATAGCCATTCTGAACACAGGGAGCTGTCATCTCATTGCCGTGAGGATTTGCGTTGGCCTTATACTTAATAGTGTTGAACATGTGTTCATACAGCTGTTGGCCACCTTTCTGTCTTCTTGGGGTAAATCTCTGTTTCCATCTTCTTCCCAGGTTTTAATGGGCTTGTTGTTTTTTCTCTTGTGGAGACGTGTGTGGTCATTGGGTCTTTTGGCTATTCAGCCCTTCTCAGATGTGTGGTTTGAAACATCCTCTCCCTGTTCTTGTGCTGTCTTTGCATTGAGTGGATGGTTTCCCCGGCTGGACAGAAGCTTCTACGTTGGATGGAGTCCTGCTTCTTTCTTCTTTTCTTTGTTGCCCTTGCCCAGTCACACATGCTTCTTCCAAATAGGCGGCTACCCCAGATGGCAAAGAGCAAGCTGCCTGTGTTTTCTCCTAGAAGTTTCACTGTTTCAAGACTTCTGTGAAGGCTTTAATCCATTTCGAGATGGTGTGTGTGCCTGGTGTAACATCATGATCTACTCTTATTGTGTTACATGTGGCTGTGCAGTCTTCCCAGCACCATTTATTTTAGAGACTCTCCTTTCTCCACTGTCTCCTCTTGCCTTCCTCATTGCAAATGTGCTGTCCATATATGTGTGAGTTGACCCTTGTGTTCTCCATTCTGTTCCATTGGGGTTTGTGCCTGTTTTGGGGGCCAGGCTGTGGTGGTTCGGTACCAAGTGCTTCGTCCTACATGTTGAAATCAAAGCGTGAAACGTCCTCCTTTGTTTGTTCTCCTCAGAAATCCTTTGGGTATTCCGGGTCCCTTGTTGCTGGATAGAGACTTTAGGATTTTCTCTTCTGTTTCTGTGGGAAAGATTGCTGAAAATTTGACTGGGATTGCATGCAACTCAGAGATTGCTTTATCCATTACGGACGTTTCAAGTGTTTCAGATCTTACATTCCTAGAGCACGGAATACCCTTCTGTTTCCTTGTGTTTTCTGGAATTTCTTTCCCTAAAGCGTTGCTAGTTTTCGGTTTCCATAGCTTGCACCTGTTTGTCTAAGCTTATTCCTAGAAATCTTATTCTTCTTACTTGCATGTTTTTCCCAGAGGTTCAGTTTTTCTATTCTTTGAAACTTTTCATTGCTTTTGTTTTGGCAGATGTTTATGGCTGTGCTCACATCTGGTGGTGATGCTGTTGTATTAGCTGGGCAAGAATAACACTGTCTGACGTTGCTTCCCATCTGCCTCTACACTACCTTGGACGCCTGCCCCAGAATATGTGGACCATCGGTGAGGAGGTTCACCTCAAGGATTCTGCACGGTCTGCCCTGGGTGCCAACCCAGAACTTGCGGACTTCACCACAGCACTACTGGCCAGCACCTTTCATGTTCCATTGGAAACCTGCATTTGATGTGGAATGTGAGTTGAATGTGCTATTTGGGACAAATCTTGCACTGTGTAGACGAGGCCATTTTGCTTTTCTTCTCCACTGTGATGTCAGAGGATTTCTCAGAATTGTGTCTCTGCTATCACGGCAAACTTCATTGACACAGGTTTTAAGAGCCAGATTTTAACAGTCTCATAACTCACCCTTACCAGTTAGCCTAGGTTTGACATTTGCTACAGTTTTTGGGTTTGTGACTTTCTCTGTCTTTCGAACGTTCAGGGAATGTCCAAAACGGACACCTTTCATTGTGGATTATTCAGGTGTGATTTCTGTGTGCCTTCCATTTTCTGGGACGGTTTTTTGTTTTCCATGTCATAATTGTTGATATGGGCTCAGCGAGCTGAAGACTCGAATGAAAGATTTCTCGGATATTGAAGGTCTGGCACTGGTGCTCTTTTATTTAGAGAATAGTATGGGATAGCATGGGACAGTACCCATGGGTAGTGAAGAGTTGCTGCTGCTCTCTGGGGATGGGACCTATGAGCAGTCAAAGCTCCTGCTGCTTCCCTGAGTTGAGGGTTAGGGCTAGTTTTATAAGTCATGGGTACATGATTTATTTTTACTGGAAAAAGAAATGATGTGGTAAAATGTCTTTAAATGATTTCAGTGTAGATGGGGTCTGCTTATTGTGCAGTCATATAACTTTAGATACGGATCTGGCCCTGTAGATCAGCATGTAGGTGAGGATGCCCTGAGCTTCTCTCCCTGAGTCAGCCCTAATTCCACCAGCTCATATAGTTTGGCATGTAGGCCAGATCACCTTGGGCTTCCCTAGCTGGGGCAGCCTTAATCCATATCATAAACACCCCCTGAACCCATTTGGACTGGAGAGGTTTGGGGATATGGACGATGGTCAGTCTTCTGTAACTACTTATGGCTGTACAAGGTTGCAGAGCTGTCCCTAAATGGGGTCATAGGTACAGGTAGGATTTTCAGTGGACTGGAAGCCTTCACCTGTGGAGTTCAAGGCTGACAAGGTATACAGAGCCTCTGGAGACGAGAGAATCATTTGACGAGAGGTGGTCCAGGAGGTGAAACTTTTTTCACATGCGGAAGACAGACAATGAAACAGACAACAAACTATAATAAGAAATACAAGCAATATGTTTAACCCAATGTATAACGTATTGAAGTAGTGCAGAAACCTGGTCCTGACTTGGAGTTCAACCAATCGTTTAGAGTTAGGGTTGATAAGATACGGATTTAATTTGGTGGTTGGGATAGAAAGCCAGAAATATTTTGACGGTAGTCAGGAATATAGACACAACATTCAGTTTTTATAATGGCATAGGTGCCCCCTTGTGCTGCTGTCAAGACATCCAGTGTCATTTGGATTTGGAGGACTGCCTTACACATTTGGGATGCTTCTAAATTGAGCAGAGAAATGCTATGTTGTGCATCATTTAATGCCTTCATAGTAAATTTGTTTAGGACTTCCATGTGCAAGACGACACTTTCAATTCCTAATTGGGGAAGAAAAATTGCAGAAAGATGGTCATACCAGTGGAAGACAGACCTGTTCAGCGCTGCTGCAGGTTGGGTAGGATAGCAGACGGAGATGTAGTAAATGTAGTTCTACCCTGCATCCAGACAAAGCCTACTGTGCATCATGCAATCCACTTAGGTGGCAGCAAAGGCCATAAATTGCAGCCGCATAGCCACTGAGCACCATTAGAGACTAACCAAAGTGTGCTGGGCTGTCTATCCCAGTCAGTCCCAAGCCAATCAGTACTTTTATAAGACTATGATATAAGAAAACACATGTAAAAGCGAATTTTTCCCATAGGTCGGCTGTTATTAGGCCATGTATCACGTGTGATTGGTTTGTTCCCAACAAAGAGTGAAATTTTACTGAGTTGACCACTAGTAGGAGTGAACCAAATACATTCATCCCAAATTTCATATGGTCCAACCTGTGTGTATCGATAAGTTGGGGACTTTACCTTTGGAACTTGTTGTTTCTGATCCACCTGTGACAAGGCAAATCTAGTTAGTATTTGGGGAGTAGTTTTAAAGGAAAATGTTTGCTTGTGGCCAGGGAACTCGCAGGTGTCAGACATAGATGAGCACAAGGAGACATTACGATTAGTAATAGATGAATCTTGTGGATGAAAAGAGCTAGAATCTAATATCCATGAATGCCTACTATAGCTTCTACAGAAACATAATTTTTTCTCTCTTAAATCACCCTCATTTTTACAAAAGATAGCCAAATCAGGATTAACAGGTTTGCAAGTAAAGTGTAGTTTCAATACAACTTCCTCCAATTATTTACATAACAGCTACAAGAATAGCAATTGTTTATACAGGCTTTTTAAAGTATGCTTTGCTGGAAATTTTTATGAGGAATCTCGGATTGAACTGTGAAGGCCTCTAGAGGCCAGAAAAGCCAAGTCAAGGATTTGCCATCAGATTTTGCCTGCAGTACTTACAGATTTGAGTGGAGTTCTCTTTCAGGTCCCCCAAAGTATTCAGAGGGTACTTGCACCTGCCAGATAAGCACGCTTCCTTACTTAACGGGTAAGATTGCCAGAATCTCTGTAAACAAGGTACCATGCCCATGTTTCCAAGTGGCTGTATTCCAGAAAGTCCAATCTTTGTTCCTGAAATGCTGTCTTGTCTTATCTGACCCTGTATGTTTCAAATATGACATTCCAGTAAAAGCCTTTGTAATATAACCAACGTGACCTGCTATAAGGAGAACAGATTCTTGTGGAACTTATGCAAATGTTGCCACGAAATGACCATACTCAGTAACAAAGAGTTTGACAATTCCTTAGGGATAAGGCAGGGAGAAAAAGATAAATGTCTCAGTTTTGATCATAACGGTATAATTTCACCAAATTGCTGTAAGTCAAAGTTAGCATAAGAGAAAAGAGAAAAAGATTTCCTTCATTATGAGAAAACAAAACAACACATCAAAACTCAACAATATTTCAAACAGAAGTCCTAAAAAATTATAATCGTCCTCATCAGTTCACACAGTCCTGTATAATCAATTCTTGAGCTAAATCTGTCCTTAGCAGACCGAGGAGCTTAGTTTCTGTTAGAATTCTGTAGTTTCTTGCTCAGCTCAGTTTTACAATCTGAAAGTTTATCAGAAACCTGTAGTTTAGATCGTCTGTGTCAGAATCCTTTCCCGGAATATCTCGGAAGATGAAACATATTTGCAAAAGAAAAAAGCATCAGAGAAAAACAACAATTATCTGCAAATGGACAAAGGACACAAAAGGGCAATTGACAAAGAAACTTGGATGCTTCTGTGACATATGACCCTTCCAGATAATAAGTGGACTTATGACTGATAACCAGGAAAGATAAGAAGCTTAGGAATGCTATATAATTTTAAGACATCTATATTAATAACATTTACCCATCTAATACCACCTAAGAATATCTATCATCACTTGTTTCACAGTTTCCCATGTAATTTAATAGAAAAAATAAGCCTAATTAGTTTAATGTTTTCCTCCTTACAGGAACAGAGAGCAAATTTCTTTGAGAAGTCTCAGGGGCCTTCTGAAAATCCTCAGAGTAATTTCTCTTCTGTCCACCAGGTCAAAAGAAAGACTTCATTAAGCATTTGAATATTTTTGAGGGAGAAGCTTGTCAAAACATATCCAAAGTTTTTAAAATGCTTCTTCAAATAGGAAACAACACTCACTGTGAAACAATGCTCAGGTATCTATTCAAAGTGATGACAGAAAGAGTCAAAAATCTTAAGAGTGACCTCAGTCATTATTTTCACAAAACACATTTCTCTCTTAGGTAGACTTACTCAAAGGAACAGCTTTTATAACGTCTTTATCAAGAGCAGATCCAAAGTTCAAGAAAAAGTATCCTTTTAGAGAAAACCAAATTTCAATTTCTGCACCTACTTATTTTGAACATTCAAACTCATTCACTTAATTGAACTTACTTTAGTCTACTTGAGTAGGCATAAAACTCTTTTCAGAATTTCTACTTCCCAAACCTTCTACAACTTTCTTTTTCATTTTCAGAATGTGTCAACTCTTTTTTTCCTTTCTAGTACATTAGGACAAATTTATCTTTCTTCACCCATCAAACAAAAATATTTCCATTCTTTATACCTTTTTTACTGAAAGCATACACTTTAACTTCCCTGAATACAGAGCTCTTTTCCTTATTAATTTCCAGTAGCTTTAATTCCATAAGTTAATTAGAACTTTTAAGCCTTAACAGATCTATTAAACACAAAAAAGTAAGCAATTATGAATTGTCTTTTATATCAGCATTCTACACACTTCATAACTTTGGAAACATGTAGCTTTACAATAAAACACAGGCATGCTTTTTGATACACCCACACGCTTTTAGCCTCTTCAAGAAGAAGCCCAAAGTAGATAACTTAGATATGTTTATTAATAATGATTCAGTGTGTCATCCTATCCAAAAATGACCTGCATATTCATCTTTTTATCATTTAACTTAACTTTGCAAAAGTCAAGATTGTTACACAGAAAAATTTTGAAGCTGTTTTGTTTCAACAAGTATACTGACCATAAAAGCTATTGTACTCACCTTTATAAGTTTTATGTATTTAAACCATTTGTTTCCAACAACTATGTTCAGATTTCCTATGGAAACCTCATGAGGAATTAGACAAAACGGGTCATCATTTAAAGCTATTATTTTACTGACAAATTTAAGAAAGTGAGCTTATATGACTAGATAACCCAGGCTGAATGCCTGCATTCTATGCAAATACCGACAACTCTGACAAGAAGATAATTTTCAATCAAACCAACAAACTTTAACAAGCTTTCATTTACCAAAGGTTAATTCACATCACGTTAACTTTGCAAGGCACTGAGTTAATTTCTACTACATTTAGAATTTATGTAGGCACTTTCTTTAAGCCAACTAAACAGAGATCTTAATTTTGGCCAGACCATCCAGGGGTAAAAATATCACACGTATAATGTACACATAGACACACATAGACAGAGACTGTACAACCATTGTTTTAAAAACTACTCCAGTGAATCAGGTACAATAATATAAAGCTCACCAGTTATGAATCCACACTTTCTTTTGAGCCTTTTTACTAATAGTTATGGAGAAGACCCTCGAGATGCTACACTTTTTGCAAGGGCGCACTTATGACCATTTATCCTTTCCCCTCCTTTTTTTTTTCAGTCTTAATAATGAGTGATGGGTTACATAGTAGTTCCTTCAGAGGGGGAATGAGAATCCTTTTCATGATAAAGGAAGTAGGTGGAATCTGAACTGCCTCTAGAGCTGTCTTTCCAGTCTTGCAAGGATTTTGTAAGGACAGTTGCTCTTGATTTCTCAGAAACTGGACTGAAACTTGAAGGACGTTCTAGGTTGATCTACCTGTCCAACTGCACCAGAAAGGCACAGAGATACATCACAAATTTTCTCCCAGATGAAGTTTCTGGGGCATACCCATACAATTGAAAGTGTTTCTAATTAGTTAGAATGACCCTAAGTGGTGAGTCTCTTGGGATGCTTACGTCATTCCCCATGGCAGTAAAGCCAGTGTCGGACTGACAGTGAACTGGACAAGGGTGCAGTGCCTACAAAGGCCTGGAACATGCTGGAGGCTGGGGCTCCCAGTAGCCGGGTTGAGAGTTAAGTCCCTTGCAAAATATTTTCAAGATTTTCAATTTTACAGAATGTCCAGGTTCTGGTCAAGTCCAGCCTGAACTTAAGCTCGACTTGGTGACAACAGAGGACATGATGAGCAAAACAAAGAAATTAAAAGAAGACACCAGACCTCACTCTCATGGCCGTTCCCAGAGGGTTATCATGATAAAAGTCACACAACAGTTCCCATGCTGAGGCACACTACCCGAGCATGACAGTTCACAGAATAAATCACAGGTCTGCTACCCTCATAGCCAACTCAGTAGGTGACTAAAATACTCAATGAGTCAACCGCCAACAGAGGGCACCCTACTTGGCGGTCGTCGGGGTGATCAGGCCCAGAAAGCCAAAGTTTGGGCTCCCAGTGTTGGAGGACTTGACTGTTGAAAGATTTCTTTGTTTCCCGGTTGCAAAGCTCAAAAGGAGACGAAAATGGCCATTGTAACTCTAAGAAAGATGAAAGAGACAGGTCCATTACCCTGAAAATCCCCCCTGAACCTAGGGAAGCATCCTACCTGTTGTTCCTACTGTGGGGGTGCCTATAGCAAGGGGTGATGGGGGTGTCCCCCAGAATTGCATCCCTTGGATACCTTCCCTGCTATGCCTGGCAGTAACAGGTGCCTGGTGAACATCTTTCCTATTCTGCCTGGAAGTAATAGGTGCCTGGTGAGTGGTCCCCAAGACAAAAGGAGAAGTTTAAGAGAGAACATGATGGAGAGAAATAGTGAAGAAGTTTCCGCCACGCTGGGGTCATTCTACCCAATTGCCTGTTGGAGCCATTCTCCAAAGAAGGGTTTCCAATACTCAGACAAAGGTTAGACTTTGGTACTTTCCCTGAACTGAAGTCCCGATTGGGACATTCACACAGTTCAGATGGTCAAGTGCATGGGAGGTATCCCAATCCAGCTTTAGAAATAGAAAACTACCACGAGAGTCTTGGAGATTGCCAACCATCCTAATGACTTAAATGGCTGACCCTTTCCCACGTAAAATTTATGTATTAGAGATAGGGTCAGGAAGGAATGGATTAATTCATTCTACATCACTCTTAGACTTAAGGTACTGATTCTCTTCAAGCTGAATGCCAGATTTGCACCATAGAGTAGCCATGGGCAGCAAACATGAATTCATGCAGCTATTCAAGACAGTTCCTGATGGAGAAGTGAATTTAGATCCATCCTCGAAAAAGAGAGAGGCACAAGGAAGGAAAGGGCACTTACCAGAATTCGAGCTCACAAACCAATGAAGCACGTTCCCCATATGGGCCACGAGATATGATGTGGGGTCGGCAAGCTCAAGAGTTGAAAATAAGATTTCTTGGACCCTCAAGGTCTGTCAGTGGTGCTCTTTTATTTAGAGAGTGGTACAGGATAGCATAGGGACAGGACCTATGGGCCGTGAAGAGCTTCAGGCATGGGGACAGGACCCATGGGCAGTGAAGAGCTGCTGCTGCTGCTGCATTGGGAAAGGACCCATGGGCAGTCACAGCTCCTGCTGCTGCCCGAGTTGAGGTTAAGGACTAATTTTATCAGGCATGGGTACGTGACTTATTTTTCCTGGAAAAAGAAAAGATGATGTAAAAAGTCATTAAATGATTTCAGTTCAGATGGGTTCTGGATATTGTGTGGTCACATAACACTAGATACGAAACTGGCCCCATAGATAGGCATGTAGGTGAGCATGGCCTGGGCTTCTCTCACTGGGGCAAATCTAATTCATACCAAAAGAAATTCAATGGGTCATATAGTTCTGCATGTTCACCAGCTAACCTTGGGCTTTAGAGTGTGGGCAGCCTTAATCCACATCAATCCTCATGGTCTTTCACAGCTGTCTCCCATAGATATACTCATCAGTGTGTTCTCCTTCAATCCAAGTTAGGAATTTTGTATTTCTTTAATCACCATATGTTCTCTAGGCTGATGTGAGTGCTTTCGTGATTGTTGGGTTTTGTCCTTGAATTTCCATCGTTCACTTGAAGGAATCTTGGCTATCCTAGCCTAGGTCCAACTGAGCACTGAGAACACGAGGTCATCTTGGTTGGTTTGACATTTTGAGATCAGAAACCCAAATTCTACTTTGTCCTGGCAACGAACTAATGGACATAATGTTTCTGAGACAAATTAGACAAATCTGATTAATTCCTCTCTCCAGGTAAGATATTTTTATGTCTTTTTTTCTGAATTTGGGTAGGCTAGACCTTGACTTCGGATCCTTCATTGTTCCAGTAGATTACGTCTGATACTGGTTTACTTTATTTCCGTAGGGTTTGCTAGTTGTTTGGTTTACATCCTCAGCTCTGGCATGTTTATTTTTCGTTGAATATAAGTGTAATGTTCTAATGTTCAGCCAACTTTCTCACATACGGTGGCAAACCACATAATCAATACTCTTCTATGACAACAGATAAGGGGAGAGAATTTCATTGGGGCCAAACAGAGCATTTTAGCTTTCACGGCAGCCTTCACTTTGGATTGGTGGTTCCCAGAGGGAAAGAAAAAATCCAAAAAGCTGTGCAGATTTACGGCATAAAGCTTTTGAGGCTGAAAGAGATTAGAGAAGATACACTTTCAAGGATTGTGAATCTCCTCCAAATGCTTAATGATGCTACAGAAAGGTAGACCATTGCAAATATATTAAGAAGAATACTACAAAGACAACATGTTCCGTGCTAAACTCATGAACCAAGGGAAAATGTTACCTTCTGTGAGGTTACTACTCATTACCTTCACGAATAATCACAGCAGGCAAGCTTGTTCCCAATTTCAGGCAAAAGATTGGCCCAAAAGTAAAATTCAGGGCCAGTCATGTGTTCTGGTGTGTAAGAGCCCACGTTCCTAGACTGTGGCCTGGGACTCATGGATTCGCATCACGGGTGCTGATCAGATTAGTAACATCAGGAGAGATAGATTTCATGGTCTGGTGCGGGCAGAGATCATACATAAGTGCAAATTGTGAGCAGACCTTATAGATATGCACCAGGAAAACAACATAAAAATATTACAATCTATGACGCATCTGGTAGACTTCTCAAATACAGAATGGAGGAAGTGATGTGACTTGCATAGGTGGAATTGTCGGACTGCACAAGATGACACAATCATTGAACATTAGAGGATTGGCTGGGCAACTTCAACTTGGGAGGGACTCGTGGACTTTTTATGGGGAAAGTCTACATATTTGGCCATATCCACAAAATGTGACAGATAAAACCAAGGATAAACTTAAAGTAAAGAATTCAGTGTCTAGAGAGAATGTAGTAGACATTTAAAAGTCCAAAGATAAAGTTATAAACAGACAAGAAATCCAGGAAATGGAAAACTATCAGACTGGTATCAGATGGCTCTGAAATACTGTGTGCATGGAAGATGCCGGGACAACTGAGAAGTGTGAGGGTGTTTATGACATCACAGTGAACATGTCACCCAAGATGGCCTCATCTTTATAGTCCGAGGATTGTCCTAGGCTATGATACTCAAGTGAGAGATACCCAGAAAAGAATTTAAAAACAGAAACCAGCACTGAAACTTGAAGAGTTAGAATTGCCGCTGATTAAAGGGATAAGAAATAAGTCGTTGTGGAGAAGCAATAAATAACAGAGAGACAAGCACTGAGTGGAGAACATTGTGATCTACTCAAGTAGATGTGGAGGCCGTGCTGATTGAAGCTTGCAACTTGATTTGAAACCAGAGGCTGGACTTGGGTCTTATCAGACCCACGTTGTCCTTCTGCCTTAATCATAATCCCAAATCAAGAATGATCTCCTGAGGACATTGTAGAGAAGGATCGATGCTTCCCTTCCTATGCCCCTAGCACTCATTGAAGAGAAGTCCCACTTTCCATAGCTCTGGCATTATGGAGGCCCACTGGGTACATGCTAATGTGTCACAATACGTCTCTTTGAACACTTGAAGGACTAGAACCCCGTCATGCTCCAGGTATGTCGCATTGTTTGGCAGGGCTCCAGAAGTGTGCTGAGAATCACCCTTTTCCAGAGGGCTTCATTGCTTTGTGAGGGATGCCCTACCAGGCTAGTGTGCTCAGTTTGGCTCCAAAGAAATACTCTGCCCCATCTCTTGGAGTAGAATGATTACTGATGACGTGTATTGACACCATGTGAAAGGAGGTTGTCTGAAAATTAGAACATTGCCATTATCTTTATAGAAAAATAAACATGAGGTTGTAAATCAAACAAATAACACACCTTATAGAAATACAGTAAGCCAGTATCTAGAAGTAATCTAGTGGAACGTTCAAGGATCGGGGGTCAAGATTGAAACTTCCCAAATCCAGAAATGAGACAGAAAAGTATCTTACCTGGAACGGAATTCATCACATCTGTCTAATTTGTCTCGGGTACATTATGTTCATGAAGAAGGTTAACATGACAAACTAGAATTTGGAGTTTAAGATGTCAGAACGTCAGAACAACCAAGATGAACACGTGTTCACAGTGCTCATTTTGACCAAGGCTAGCATGGTAAAGATTGCTACAAGTGACCAATGTAAATTCAAAGACAACACCCAACAATGAAAAGCACTCACACGTAGGCCTATAGAACATAGGGTGGTTAAAGCAATAGAAAATTGATACCTTGGGATGAAGGAGAACTGGCTCACAAGCATACCAAAGGGGGAAATCTGAGAAAGACCACGGTGATTATGCTATGGAAAAACAAAACGGGCTCAAAAGAAGGAAGGCAAACACAAATAACACCTGAATAATCCACAGCGAAAGGTGTCAGACTTTAGACAGACTCTGCTTGAACTTTTGAATGTCAGAAAGTGTCACAAACCAAAAATCTGCAGCGAGGTAAAACCTGGGCTACCTGGAAAGGGTGGGTATGAGACTCCTCCAAACGTCCTTTGAAACCCTGTGCCCATGAAGCTTGCTGGGGGAGCAGAGACATAATTATGACAAATTCTCTGACATCGCAGTTGACCGAAAATACAAACTGGCTACATCTACTCAGTGCCAGAGTTGGGCTGAAGTAGCCTATTTAAGTCACATTCCACTCAAAAGCAGGTTGCTGAGGGAACATGAATGGGGCTGGTCAGTAAAGAATTGGGGAAGTCTCCGCACTCTGAGTTGGCAGCCAGTAGTTGACAGGGTAGAATCCTGGGGGTAAACCTCCTCATCGCTGGTACAGTAATTCTTGGGCGGGAGTGGGAGGTAATGTAGAGGCAGATGAGAAACGACATTAGACAGAGCCACTCTTCCTCAGCAAATACGGGAGCATTTCCTGCAGATGTGAGAACAGTGATAAATCTCTTTCAAAAGGAAACAAATTAAAAGTTGCAAAGAATAGGAAAATTGAACCTCAATAAAAAAGAAAAAGGATGCCAGTAAGAAGAATAAGATACCTAGGAATAACCTCACCCCAACAGGTGAAAGCTCTGTAAACAGAAAACTAGCAAACCTTTGCAGAAAGAAATGGGAGAAGACACAAGGAAGCTGAAGGATATTCCATGCTCTTGAAATGGAAGAATTAACACACTTGAAATGTCCACACCGCATAGAGAAATCTCTTGATTCCATGCAATCCCAGTTAAAATTGCAGCAATATTTCTCACAGAGATAGAAGTGAGCATCCTAAAGTTCACATCCAGCAACAAAAGACCCCGAATAGCCAAAGGAATCCTGAGGAAAAAGAACAAAGCTCAATGTATCACACTTTCTGATTTCAACATATAGGATGAAGAAATTGAAATGGAAACAGCGCAGGCTGGGATGCAAAACAGAGAAACAGAACCATGGAACAGAATCAAGAGCCCAGAGGTATAGGGACACATATACGGACAGCCCATTTTCGATCACGGCGCCAAGAGGAGACAGTGGAGAAAGGAAAGTCTCTACAATGAACGGTGTGGTGAAGAGTGCAGAATCTCATGTAAGACAAGGAGAGTAGACCATGGTGTTACACCAGGCACAAACGCCAACTCGAAATGGATTAAAGTCTAGAATGTAATACTGGACACCATGAGACTTCTGGAAGAAAACATAGGTAGGGTGCTCTTTGTCATTTTTCTTAGCCTCATATTTGGAAGAAGCATATCTGTCTGGGAAAGGGCAATAAAGGAAACAAGAAACAAATGGGACTACATCAGACACAAAAGCTTCTGCATAGCCAAGGAAATCATTGATTCAATGCAAAGACAGCAAAACAACTGGGAGAGGATGTTTGCAAACCACACATTGGTGAAGGGGTGAATAGCCAAAAGAGCCAATAAACTCATACGGCTCCACAAGGAAAAAAAAAAAAAACAAGCCCCATTAAAATCTGGGCAAAAGCTGGAAACAGACATTTCTCCCAGGAAGATAGAAAGATGGCCAACAGGCTGTATGAAAACATGTTAATCATCATTAAGTCTCTGGTCAGTGCAAATCTGAAAGGCAATGAGATAGCAGCTCAAGGCGGTCAGAATGGCTATAACGATGAAGACAGGAAATAAGTTTCGGAGAGGAGGTGGAGAGAAGAGAAGCCTCCTTCACTGCTGGAGGGAGTGTAAACAGGTCCAGCCACGACATAAAAGGGTGTGGAGTTGCCTTAGACATTTCAGAATACATCGGCCATATGATCCAGCTATTCCTCTGTGGTGTGTTTATCCAAAGAACTTGGAAACACTCATACATAGAGATCGGTGCACACCTCTATTTACCCTGGCCTTATTCCCGATATCCAAGACTTGGAAGCCTGCCTGGTGCCCATCAAGGGATGAATGGAGAAGGAAGATGGGCTATAGCCACACAAAGGCATAGCACTCAGCTATAGGAACGGATTCAGGCCAGCCATTTGTGATCACCAGAATGGCTCCTGACGGTTTTAGGGGAACTGAAACAAGCCCCAGGTGTATGGTCAAATACCACAGGATCTCACGTAAAAGGAGAAGAGCAAGAACGGACCAAGAAACACGTATCACATGACAATGGATTGGCATATCCCAGAGGGAAAGTAGGGCAGTGGCCAGAGAGAGAAAGTGTTGGTTAGGCACAGGTGTGTGGTTAGGGACAGTAATTAGGCTTACGTTGGTGAAGATGATGTAACCTACTCTGAAGTCTAAATCTATGTGGATGTAGATCTGAAAGCTATAGGTCATTATAATGTTGGGTTACGGCAATCAATTCACATAAAACCAAAACTCCCAAAAGAGATGCAGATTTACAACCGGAAGCTTTGGAGACAGAAAGAGGTTAGAGAAGATGAACTTCCAAGTATTGGTAATCACCTCAACATGCTCAATGATGCTACAGAAAGGTAGACCTTTGCAAAGAGATGAAGAGGAATACTACCAAGAGAACATGTTCCGTGCTAAACTCATGAACCAACAGAAAACTTATCGCTCATGATGTTACTACTGATTCCTTCACGAATGATCGAAGCAGGCCAACATCTTCACAGGTCAGGTCAAAGGTTGGTCCAAAAGTGCAATTCAGGGCTGGCCCTGTGATGTAGCAGGTAGGTTCCTACGTTCCACTTGGGCGGCATGGGCTTCACCAGCTAGCATCAGGAGTGCAGATCAGATTACTAGCATTAGGAAATATAAATTTCAAGGTATGGTGGGCACAGAGATGATAAAGAAGGAGAAATTGTCATGAGACCTTAACAATATGCACCAGAAAAAGAACCATGAGTATATGACAATCCATGAAGGCATCAGGAACACTTCCCCAAATGATGAAGGAAGGAAAACGTGACCTGCCAAGTGGAATTTTTAGACAGCTAGGAGATCACACGATCATTGTGCATCAGGGGATTGCCTGGGCACCTTCCAATTGGGAGGGCCTCCAGGACGTTCTCTGAGGAAAGTCCACCCAATTGGGCATATACACAATGGATAAGATATAAAACAAGGGATAATCTTAAAGGAAAGGAACCGGTGGGTAGAGGGAATGTAGCATACCTTTCAAGTTCCACGAGAAAGTTAGAAACTGACAAGAAATCCAGAACAAGGAAAACTATCCTACCTGGAAAGATGGAGTCATCAGACTGATATGAGATGGCTCTGAAACACTGTGTGCCTGGAGGTTTTCAGGACAACTTAGAATTCTGAGGGTGTTTATGACGTCACGGTGAACGTGTCACCCAAGATAGCAGCAAGTTTAGAGTCCACGGATTGCCCTGGCTAGGATACCCACGTGAGAGATATCCAGAAACAGCTTTTCCAAACAGAAACCACACACAGAAACTTGAAGAGATCAAAGAGGCACTGATTCAAGGGATAAGAAAGGAATCATTGGGAAGAAGGGATACTAGAGGGGCAAGCACTGAGAGGAGAACATTGTTATCTACTCAAGTAGATGTGGAGGCCGTGCTGATTGAAGCTTGCAACTTTATTTGAAACAAGAGGCTGGACTTGGGGCATATCAGACCCACGTTTTCCTTCTGCCTTATTCATAATCCCAAGTCAAGAATGATCTCTTGAGGACATTGAAGAGAACAATTGAGGCCTTCTTTCCTAGGCCCCTAGCATTCTTTGAAGAGAGGTCTCCATTTGGATAGCTCTGGCGTCACAGGGTCCCACTGGGTACATGCTAATGTGTCCCAAGACATCTCTGTGAAGACTTAAAGGAATGGATGATTGTCATACTTGGGGTGTGTCCTTTGGTTTGAAGGGCTGTAGAAGTGTGCTTAAAAGCACCCTTTTCGAGAGAGCTTCATTCCTGTGTGAAGGCTGCCTTCCCAGGCTACAGTGCTCAGTTGGGCTCCAATGAAATTCTCTCCCCCACCTCTTGCCATGGAAACAGTATTGATTTCTTGTTCTGACAACATATGGAATGAGGTTTGCTGAAAATTAGCACATTGCCATTATGTTTAAATAAAAATACACCTGCCAAAGTTCAGAATGAAAATCAATCCAGTAGGAAACCATGTAGAAATAAAAAGCCCAGTATCCAGACGTCATCTTGTGGAGCATTCAATGATCAGGGGTCAAGTTTGAAACTTCCCAAATCCAGAAAAAAGACAGATAAATCACTTACCTGGAGGGAGGAATTCATCATATTTCTCTAATTTCTCTCGAAAACATAATGTCCGTGAAGGTGGTTGTCCGGACAACCTCGAATCTGGAGTTTCTGATCTGAGAATCTCAAACCTACCAAGACGACCATGTGTTCTCAGGGCTAAGTGTCACCTGGGCTGGGATAGCAAAGATTCCTACAAGTGACTGATGGAAATTCCAAGACCACACCCAACAATCACGAAATGACTCACACCTCGGGCTACAGAACCTATGGTAATTAAAGACATACAAAACTCCTAACTTGGAAAGAAGGAGAACGCACTGATAAGCAAATCGAATGGAGATATCTCAGCAAGACCATAACAATTAGACTGTAGAAAAGAAAAAATGATCCCGGAATATGAAGGCCAACAGAAATCAAAGCTGACTAATCCACAGTGAAAGACGTCAGTCATTAGACACACTCTGTTTGAACGTTTGAAAGTCAGAGAAAGTCACAACGCTAAAAACAGCAGCAAAGGTCAAACCTGGCCTAAATGAGAAGGGTGAGTTATGAGACTGCTCCCTGCGGGCTCTGAAAACCTGTGTCCACGAAGCTAGACTGGACAGCAGAGACACGATTCTGACAAATCACCCAACATCACAGTGGGCCAGAAAAGCAAGCTGGCCTCATCGACACAGGGCCAGAGTTGGGCTCAAGTAGCATATTCAAGTCACAATCTACTCAACTTCAGGTTCCCAATGGAACATGAAAATGGCCAGCCAGTGGGGCCGTGGTGAAGTCTGCACATTCTGGTTCAGCAGCCCAGGGTCAGCGATGTGGAATCCTGAGGGTGAGCCACCTCACCGCTCGTCCAGCCATTCTGGGGAAGGCATCTGAGGTAGTGTAGAGGGAGATGGGAAGCGATGATAGACATCGCCATTCTTCCTCAGGAAATGCAGCAGCATGGCCAGCAGATGTGAGCACAGCCATAAACTTCTGTCAAAACAAAACCAATTGAAAGTTGCAAAGAATAGAAAAACTGAACCTCAAAAAAGAAAGCATGCCCGTAGGAAGAAAAAGATGTCTAAGAATAAACGTGGCCAAACAGCATAAAGCTATGGAAACAGAAAGCTTGCAAAGGTTTGGGTGAAGATATTACAGAAGACACAAGGGAACGGAAGGCTATTCCGTGCTCTTCCAATGGAAGAACGAACACACTTCAAACGTCCATACCGCATAAAGCAGTGTCTGGATTGCATGCAGTCCCAGTCAAAGTTGCAACAATCATTCCCACAGAAATACAAGACAGAATCCTAAAGTTACTATCCAGCAACAAAGGACCCGGAATAGCCAGAGGAATCCTCAGGAAAACGAACAAGGCAGCAAGTCTCACACTTTCTGATTTCAACATATAGGACGAAGCCCTAGGTACGGAAACAGCACAGCCTGGCCCCCAAAACAGGCACACAGACTCATGCAACAGAACGAGAGCCTGGAGGTCAACTCACACATCTACTGACAGTGCATTTTCGAACAGTGAGCCTAGCGGAGAAAGTGGAGAAAGGAGAGTCTCCACAAGAAACAGTGCTGAGAAGACTGCACACCAACAGGTAACACAATGAGAGTAGACCATGATGTTACACCAGACATACACATGACCTCGAAATGGATTAAAGCCTTGAATGGAATACTTGAAACCATGCAACTTCTAGGAGACAACCCAGGCAGCTTGCTCTTTGCCATCTGGCTTGGCTGCCTATTTGGAAGAAGCATGTGTCAGTGGGCAAAGGCAACAAAGGAAACAAAAAACAAGCGGGACTCCATCCAATGCAGAAGCTTCTGCGCAGCCAACGACTCCATCGACTCAATGCAAAGACAGCACAACAACTGCGACAGGCTGTTTGCAAACCACACATCAGAGAAGGGGTGAGTAGCTAAAAGATCCAATGAACTCATATGTCTTCACAGGAATAAAAACAACGAGCCAAATAGAACCTGGGCAGAAGATGGAAACAGACATTTCTCCCAGGAAGATAGGAAGATAGCCAACAGGCTGTATGAAAACATGTTCATCATCATTAAGTCTCTGGTCAATGCAAATCCGAACGGCAATGAGATAGCAACACACAGTGGTCAGAATGGCTATAAGGATGAAGACGGGAAACAATAAGTTTCACAGAGGCGGTGGAGAGTAAAGAAGCCTCCTGCACTGCTGTAGGAATGTGAACCGGTGCAGCCACTATGCAAAGTGGTGTGGAATTGCCTCAGAAATTTCAGAATCCACCTACTATATGATCCGTCTATTCCTCTGTGGCGTATATATCCAAACATCATGGAAACACTAATGCACAGAGATCGATGCACTGCTGTGTTCACCACAGCCTTCCTCCTGATATCCAAGACTTGGAAGCGTCCGTGGTGACCATCAAGAGATGAATGGAGAAGGAAGATCGGCTATAGCCACACGATGGTGTAGCTCTCAGCTGTAGGAATGGATGCAGTCCAGCCATTTGTCACCACCAGAATGGCTCCTGAGGGTCTTAGGGGAACTGAAGCAAGCCCCAGGGATAAGGTTGAATACCACAGGATCTCATGTACAAGGAGAAGAGGAAAAACGGAGCAACAAAAAGGTAGGACGTGACATGGGATTGGTAGTTCCCAAAGGGAAATGGATGCGGGGGTCTGAGGGAGAAAGAGTTGATTAGGCACAAGTGTGTGGTGATGGCCTGTAATTAGGCTTACAGTGGTGAAGATGATGTAACCTACACAGAAGTCTAAATCTATGAGATTGTAGATGTGAAAAGCTATAGGATGTTATAATGCTGGGTTACGGCAATCAATTCACATAAAATCAAAACTCCAAAGAGGGGTGAAGATTTACGGCCTAAGCTTTGGAGGCTGAAAGAGATTAGAGAAGAACTGCCAAGGATTAGTAATCACCTCCAAATGCTTAATGATGCTACAGAAAGGTAGACCTTAGCAAAGAGATGAAGCGGAATACTAGCAAGAGAATATGTTCCTTGCTAAACTCATCAACCAAAGGTAAATGTTACCGTCATTCATGTTACTACTGATTCCCTTCACGAATAATCGAAGCAGGCTAACATCCTCCCAAGATCAGGCCAAAAGTTGGTCCAGAAGTCCAATTCATTGGTGGACCTGTGATGTAGCAGGTAAGTGCCCACGTTCCTTTCGCTTGGGCAGCCTGAGCTTCACAGGATAGCACCACGGTTTTGGATCAGATTACTAGCGTTAGGAAATCCAGATTTCACGGTCTGGTGGGCACAGAGATCATAAAGAAGTAGAAATGGTGAGGGAAACTGAGCAATACGCACCAGAAAAAGAACCATGAGAATATTACAATCTATGAGCGCATCAGCTACACTTCCCCAAATGATGAAGGAAGGGAACATGTGACTTGCCTGGTGGAATTATCAGACTGCTAGGAGAGGACACGATAAGTGTGCATCAGGGGATTGCCTGGGCAACTTCAACTTGGGAGGGAGTCCATGACTTTCTCTGGGGAAAGTCCACCCATTTCACCATATTCACAAAACAAAAGAGATAAAATCTTTGATAATCGTAACGGAAAGAGACTGGTGTGTAGAGGGAATGTAGTAGACCTTTCAAAGTTCGAGGAGAAAGTTAGAAACCGACAAGAAATCCAGAACAAGGAAAACTATCCTACCTGGAAATGGGGAGTGGTCAGACTGGTATGCGATGGCTCTGAAACACTGTGTGCATGGAGGTTGTCAGGACAGCTTAGAATTCTGAGGGTGTTTATGAACATGTCACCCAAGATGGCCCCATCTATACAGTCCAAAGATTGGCCGTTGTGTGGCTATAGATCGTCTGCCTTCTCCATTCGTCACTTCATGGGCACCACGTAGGCTTCCAAGTCTTGGATATTGGGAGTAAGGCTGTGGTGAACACAGTGGTGCATGGATCTCTGAGCATTAGTGTTTCCAAGTTCTTTGGATATATATGCCACAGAGGAATAGCTGGATCATATGGTAGATGGATTCTGAAAATTCTAAGGCAATTCCACAGCACTTTGGGTAGTGGCTGCACCTGATTACACTCCTCCCAGCAGTGCAGGAGGCTTCCCTTCTCTCCACCTCCTCTCCGAGACTTGTTGTTCCCTGTCTTCATCCCTATAGCCATTCTGACCACAGTGAGCTGCTGTCTCATTGCCGTTCGTATTTGCATTGCCAAAGAATTAATGAAGAAGAACATGTTTTCATACAGCCTGTTGGCCATCTTTTATCTTCCTGGGAGAAATAGCTGTTTCCATCTTTGGCCCAGGTTTTATGGGGATCGTTGTTTTTTTACTGTGGAGACATATGAGTTCTTTGGATATTTTGGCTAATCACCCCTTCTCCGATGTGTGGTTTGCAAACATCCACTCGCAGTTGTTGTGCTGTCTTTGCATTGAGTCAATGGAGTCATTGGCTGGGCAGAAGCTTCTGCATTGAATGGACTCCCGCTTGTTTCTTGTTTCCTTTGTTGCCCTTGCCCAGTCACACACGCTTCTTCCAAATAATTGGCTAAGCAAGATGGCAAATAGCAAACTACTTGCGTTTTCTCTTAGAAGTTGTACGGTTTCAAGTCTTCCATTCAAGGTCTTAATCCATTTCCAGGTGGTTTGTGTGGCTGGTGTAACCTTATGGTCTACTCTCATTGTGTTACATGTGTCTGTGCAGTCTTCCCAGCACCGTTTGTTGTCGAGACTCTCCTTTCTCCGCTGTCTCCTCTTGGCTCCTTGGTCTAAAATGGGCTGTCCATATATGTGGGAGTTGACCTCTGGGCTCTCGATTCTGTTCCTTGTGTCTATGTCCCTCTTTTTGTGGCCAGCCTTTACCGTTTCGGTATTTAGCAGTTCGTCCTAAATGTGGAAATTCGAAAATGTGGTACTTGCTGCCTTGTTCGTTTTCCTCAGGATTCCTTTGGCCGTTCCTGCTCCTTTGTTGCTGGATAGAAACTTTAGGATTCTCTCTTCTATTTCTGTGGGAAAGATTGCTGAAACTTCGATGGGGCTTGCGTGGAATCCAGAGATTGCTTTATCCAGTACGGACGTTTCAAATGTGTTTGTTCTTCCATTCGAAGAGTGTGGAATAGACTTCCGTTTCCTTGTGTCTTCTTTAATTTCTTTGCGCAAAGCTTTCCAGTTTGTTGGTCCTTGTTTGTCTCTTCTCCTTGTAAGTGAGCTCCTACGGTATTTGAGTTTCTCCCTGCGAGTTGTTTCACTTCCAATGAAACCCTCAGGAGCCATCCTTCTGCTCACTAATGGCTGGATTCTCTACTTTGTTATGGCTCAGTGATATGCCATTGTGTTCATAAAGCCCAGCTTCCTTCTCCAATCTTCCCTATCTATTCTTCCTTCTGCCTTGATGGGCATCAGGGCGGCTTTCAAGTCTTGGATAACGGGAGTAAGGCCAGGATGAACACAGGGGTGCACATATATTGGTGCACGACCTTTTCCAAGGTCTTTGGATAAACACGCCACTGAATAATAGCTGGATCATATAGTAGATGGATTCAGACATGTTTGAGGCAATTCCACAGGGCTTTGCGTCGTGGCTGCACCAGCTTACACTCACAGCAGCACTGTAGGAGTCTTCCCATCTCTGCAGCTCCTCTCTGACACTTATTTCCTGACTTTTTACCTATAGTCATTCTGACCACATTGAGCTGCTATCTCGCTGCCGTTTGGATTTCAATTGCCCTGAGTCTTAATGATGATGAACATGTTTTCATACACCTGTTGACCATCTCTATCTCTTCTTGGTTGAAATCTCTGTTTCCACCTACTGCCGAGGTTTTAATGGGCTTATTTTTTTTTCTCTTGTGGACCCATATGAGTTCACTGCATCTTTTGGCTATTCACCCGTTCACTGATGTGTGGTTTTCAAACATCCTCTCCCAGTGGTTGTACTGTCTTTGCATTGAGTCGATGGTTTCCTTGGCTGGGTAGAAGCTTTTGCGTTTGATGTAGTCCCACTTGTTTCTTGTTTCCTTTATTGCCCTTGCCCAGACAGAAAGGCTTCCTCCAAATAGGAGGCTAAGACAGATGACAAAGAGCAAGCTGCCAGCGTTTTCTTCCAGAAATCTCATGGTTTCCAGTCTTACATTCAAGACTTTAATCCATTTCGAGTTGGTGTTTGTGCCTGGTGTAACACCGTGGTCTATTCTCCTTGTCTTAGGTGAGGCTCTGCAGTCTTCCCACCACCATTTATTGTAGAGACTTTCCTTTCTCCCCTGTCTCCTCTTGGCGCCGTGGTCGAAAATGGTCTGTCCATATAGGTGTGTGTATACCTCTGGGCTCTTGATTCTGTTCCATGGTTCTGTGTGTCTGTTTTGCATCCCAGCCTGTGCCGTTTCCATTCCTAGTTCTTCGTCCTCTATATTCAAATCAGAAAATGTGATACATTGAGCTTTGTTCTTTTTCCTCAGTATTCCTTTGTTTATTTGGGGCCTTTTGTTGCTGGATGTAAACTTTAGGATGCTCGGTTCTATCTCTGTGAGAAATATAGCTGCAACTTTGACTGGGATTTCATGTAATCTAGAGATTGCTTTAGCCGGTGTGGAGGTTTCCAGTGTGTTCATTCTTCCATTTCAAGAGCATGCAATATCCTTCTGCCTCCTTGTGTCTTCTCCCATTTTTCTTCTGCAAAGGTTTGCTAGTTATCGCTTTACAGAGCTTTCACCTGTTGGGGTGAGGTTATTCATAGGTATCTTATTATTCTTACTGGCATTTTTTTTGAGGTTCAATTTTCCTATTCATTGCAACTTTTAATTTGTTTCCATTTGACAGAGGTTTATCACTGGGCTCACATCTGCTGGAAGTGCTCCTGTATTTGCTGAGGAAGAGTGGCCCTGTCTCACGTCGCTTCTCATCTGCCTCTACACTCCCTCTCACGCCTGCCCCAGAATGGCTGGACCAGCGGTGAGGAGGTCTGCCCCCAGGATTCCACCCAGCCAAGTGCAGGCTGCCGAACCAAAACTCGCGGAATTCCCCAGTTCTCCACTGCCCGACCCCTTTCAAGTTCCCTTGCAACCTGCAGTTGTGTGGAATGTGACTTAAATAGGCTACTTCAGCCCAATTCTGGCACTGAGTTGATGTAGACGGTTTGTATTTTTGCTCAACTGTGATGTCAGAGAATTTGTCATAATTGTGTCTCTGCTGTCCAGGCAAGCATCATGGACACAGAGTTTCAGAGCAGGTTTGGAGCAATCTCAGACTCACCCTTTCAAGGTAGCCCAGGTTTTACCTCGCTGCAGATTTTTGGTTTGTGACTTTCTGACTTTCAAAAGTTCAAGCAGAGTCTGTCTAAAGTCTGACATCTTTTGTTGTGGATTTTTCAGGTGTTATTTGTGTTTGCATTCCCTTTTTTGAGCACATTTTGTTTTTCCATAGTATAATCATCATGGTCGTTCTCAGATTTCCCCCTTTGGTATGCTTGTCAGTCAGTTGTCCTTCATCCCAAGGTATCAATTTTCTATTTCTTTAAGCACCCTATGTTCTATAGACCTACGTGTGAGTGCTTTTCATTGTTGGGTGTTGTCTTTGAATTTACATGGTCCCGTGTAGCCATCTTTGCCATGCTAGCCTTGGTGAAGATGAGCACTGAGAACACGTGTTCATCTTGGTTGGTCTGACATCCTGAGATCTTAAACTCCAAATTCTAGGTAGGCATGGCAACCTCCTTCATGAACATAATGTATCCGAAACAAATTCGGCAAATCTGCTGAATTCCACTCCAAATAAGATACTTTTCTGTCTCATTTCTGGATTTGGGAAGTTTCAATCTTGACCCCCATCCTTGAACATTCCTCTAGATTACGTCTAGATACTGGCTTACTTTATTTCTATAGGGTGTGTTATTTGTTTGATTTACATCCTCAGCTCTGGCAAGCTTATTTTTCTATAAAGATAATTGTAATGTTCTAATTTTCAGCCAACCTATTTACATATGGTGTCAATACACGTCATCAATAATCATTCTACTCCAAGAGATACGGGGATAGAACTTCATTGGAGCCAAACTGAGCACACTAGCCTGTTACGGTGGCCCTCACAAAGCAACGAAGCCATCTGGAAAAGGGTGCTTCTCAGCACATTTCTGTAGCCCTGCCAAACAATGAGACATACGCAAAGCACGACGGGGGTCCATTCCTTCATGGGTTCAAAGAGATATCTTGTGACACATTAGCATGTACCCTTTGGAGCTCCATAATGCCAGAGCTATGGAAAGTGATACTTCTCTTCAATGAATGCTAGTGGCATAGGAAAGGAAGCATCAATCATTCTCTACAATGTCCTCAGGAGATCACTCTTGATTTTGGATGATTAACACAGAAGGAAAATGTAGGCCTGATAAGACCCAAGTCCAGCCTCTGGTTTCAAATCAAGTTTCAAGCTTGAATCTCCATGGCCTCCCCCTATACTTGAGTAGATCACAGTGGTCTCCACTCAGTGATTGTCCCTCTATTATTGTATCTTCACAATGACTTCTTTCTTATCCCTTTAATCAGCGTCTATTCTATCTCTTCAAGTTTCACTGCCTGGTTTCTGTTTTTAAATTCTCTTCTGGGTATCTCTCCCTTGAGTATCAGTAGCCTAAGACAATCCTCGGACTAGTAACATGAGGCCATCTTGGGTGACATGTTCACTGTGATGTCATAAACACCCTCAAACTTCTCAGTTGTCCCGGCATCTTCCATGCACACAGCATTTCAGAGCGATCTCATACCAGTCTGACTACTCACGCTTTCCAGCTAGAATACTTTTCCATTTCCTAGATTTCTTGTCAGTTTCTAACTTTATCCTTGAACTTTTAAACGTCTAGTACATTCTCTCTAGACACTAGTTTCTTTACTTTAAGTTTATCCTGGGTTTTAGCTGTTACATTTTGTAGATATGGCCAAATGTGTAGACTTTCCCCAGAGAAAGTCCTGGAGTCCCTCCCAAGTTGAAGTTGCCCAGCCAATCCTCTGATGTGCAATGATCATGTCATCTTGTGCAGTCCGACAATTCCACCTATGCAGGTCACATCACTTCCTTCATTTTGTATTTAGAGAAGTGTACCAGATGTGTCATAGACTGCAATATTTTCATGTTTATTTCCTTGTGCGTATCTATAAGGTATGCTCACAATTTCCATTTATTTTTGATCTCTGTCTGCACCATACCATGGTGATAGATTCAGAAATCTATCTTTCCTAATGTTACTAATCTGATCAGCACCCATCATTGAATCCATGAATCCCAGGTCGTCCACTAGGAATGTGGGCACTTACACACCAGAACACATGGCTGGACCTGAATTTTACTTTTGGACCAATCTGTTGCCTGAACTTGGGAAGAAGCTGCCCTGCTGTGATTATTCGTGAAGGTAATTAGTAGTAACCTCACTCATGGTAACATTTTCCCTTGCTTCATGAGCTTAGCATGGAACACGATCTCTTCGTTGTATTCCTCTTAATCTATTTGCTATGGTCTACCTTTGTGTATCATCATTAAGCATTTGGAGGAGATTCACAATCCTTGGAAGTTCATCTTCTCTAACGTCTTTCAGCATCAAACGCTTCATGGTGCAAATCTGCATGCCTTTTTGGAAGAGTATTGATTATGTGTTTTGAAACCTATGTGAGGAAGTTGGCTGAAAATTGAAACATTACACTTATATTTAAAGAAAAATAAACATGCCAGAGCTGAGGATGTAAATCAAACAACTAACAAGCCCTACAGAATTAAAGTAAAGCAGTCCTTAGACGTAATCTACTCTAACGATCATGTTCGAGCCTTCCCAAATTCAGAAAAGAGACATGAAAATATCTTACCTGGAGAGAAGAATTCATCAGGTTTGTCTAATTTGTCTCAGAAACATTATGTCCATAAGTTGGTTGGCTGGACAACCTAACATTTGGAGTTTCTGATCTCAGAATGTCAAACCAACCAAGATGACGATGTGTTCTCAGTGCTCAGTTGGATCTAGGCTAGGGTAGCAACGATTCCTTCTAGTGAACAATGGGAATTCAAAGACAATACATAACAATCACAAAAGCACTCATGCATCGGCCTACAGAACATATGGTGATTAAAGAAATACAAAATTAATAACTTGGAATGAAGGAGAATGGACTGATAAGCATACCTATGAGAGATAGCTGAGAAAGAAAAAGACGATTGATGTGGATTAAGGATTGAAAATAGTCTTTTTGTCAGAGTTGTTGGTATTTGCATAGCATGCAGGCATTCAGCCTGGGTTTTCTAGTCATATAAGTTCACGTTGTCTGTTAAATTTGTCAACAAAATAATAGCTTTAAATGTTGACCAGTTTTGTCTAATGCCTCATGAGGTTTCTGTAGGTAATCTGAACATAATTGTTGGAAACAAATGGTTTAAATACATAAAACTCATAAAAATGAGTACAATAACTTTTATGGTCAGTATACTTGTTGAAAAAAAAAACAGCTTCAAAATTCTTTTTGGTAACAGTCTTGAGTTATGCCAAGTTAAGTTAAATGATAAAAATCTGAATATCTGGGTTGTTTTTGGATTGGATGTAACACCGAAACATTATTAATAAACATATCTAAGTTATCTACTTTTGGCTTCTTAGTGAAGAGGCTAAAAGCGTTTGGGTGTATAAAAAGCATGCCTTGTGTTTTATTGTAAAGTGGCGTGTTTCTAAAGTTATGAAGTGTTTAGAATGCTGATATAAAAGTCGATTCATAACTGTTTGCCTTTTTAGTGTTTACTACGTCTGTTAAGGCTTAAAAGTTCTAATTAACCTATGGAATTAAAGCTACTGGAAATTACTAAGGAAAAGAGCTCATATTCAAGGAAGTTAAAGTCTACGCTTTCAGTAAAAAAGGTATAAAGAATGGAAATATTTTTGTTTGATGGGTTAATAAATGTGTCCTAATGTACTAGAAAGGAAAAAAGAAAGAGTTTGGGACAAAATCTGAAACCAAAAAAGAAAGTTTTAGAAGGTTTGTGAAGGAGAAATTCTGAAAGGAGTTTTATGCCTGGTCACATAGACTAAAGTAAGTTCAATTAAGTGAATGAGTTTGAATGTTAAAAATAAGTAGGTGCAGAAATTCAAATTTGGTTTTCTTTAAAAGGATAAATGTTCTTGAACCTTTGATCTGCTCTTGATAAGGAGGTAATGAAAGCTGTTCCTTTGAGTAAGTCTACCCAAGAGACAAATCTGTTTTGTGAAAATAATGACTGAGGTCACTCTTAATATTTTTGACTCTTTCTGTTATCACTTTGAATAGATACCTGAGCATTGTTTCACAGTGAGTATTGTTTCCTATTTGAAGAAGCATTTTAAAAACTTTTTATATGTTTTAACAAGCTTCTCCATCAAAAATATTCAAATCCTAAATGAAGGCTATCTTTTCACATGGCAGACAGAAGAATGATTACTCTGAGGATTTTCAGAGGGCCCCTGAGACTTCTCAAAGAAATTTGCTCTCTCTTCCTATAAGGAAGAAAAATACTAAACTAATTTGGCTTATTTGGTCTATTAAATTACATGGGAAACATTGGGAAATAAGTGATGATAGATCTTCTTAGGTGGTATTAGATGGGTAAATGTTATTAATATAGATGTCTTAAAATTATATAGCATTCCTAGAATTCTGATCTGTCCTGGTTATCAGTCATAAGTCCAATTATTATCTGGAAGTGTTATATGTCACAGGAGTAGCCAAGTTTCTTTGTCAATTGCCCTTTTGATTCCTTTGCAAATTTTCAGTTAGTTCTTGTTTTACTCTGCTGCTTTTTTCTTTAGCAAATATGTTTCAACTTCCGAGAAATTTCTGGAAAGGATTCTGACACAGAGGATCTAATCTACAGATTTCTGATAAACTTTCAGATTGTAAAACTAAACTGAGTAAGAAACTACAGAATTCTAACAGAAACTAAGCTCCTCGATCTGCTGACAGAAGATTCAGCTCAAGACTTGATTATACAGGACTGTCTGAACTGATGAGGATGATTATAAATTTTTAGGACTTCTGTTTGAAATATTGTTGAGTTTTGATGTGTTGTTTTGTTTTCTCATAATGAGGGAAATCTTTTTCTCTTTTCTCTTATGCTAACTATGACTTACAGCAATTTGGTGAAATTATACCTTTATGAGCAAAACTGAAACTTTTATCTTTTTCTCCCTATCTTATCCCTCCGGAATTGGGAAACACTTTGTGACTGAGTATAGTTATTTGGTGGCAATATTTGTATAAGTTCCATAAGAATCTGTTCTCCTTATAACAGGACACATTTGTTATACTACCAAGGCTTTGACTGGAATGTCATATTTAAAACATACAGGCTCAGATATGACAAGACAACATTTCAGGAACAAAGATTGGACTTTCTGGAATACAGCCACTTGGAAACATAGGCCTGGTACCTTGTTTACAGAGATTCTGGCAATGTTACCCAGTAAGTAAGGAAGCTTGCTTATCTGACAGGTGTAAGGAACCTCCGAATATTTTGGGGGAACTCAAGGAGAACTCCACTCAAATCTGTAAGTACTGCAGGCAAAATCTGATGACAAGTCCTTGGCTTGGCTTTTCTGGCCTCGAGAGGCCTTCACAGTTCAATCTGAGATTCGTCAGAAAAAATTCTAGCAAAGCAGATTTTAAAAAGCCTGTATGAGCAATTACTATTCTTGCTTCTATGTAAATAATTGGAGAAAGTTGTATTGAAACTGCACTTTATTTGAAAACCAGTTAATCCTAATTTGGCTATCTTTTGTAAAAATGAGGGTGATCTAAGAGACAAAAATTATGTTTCTGTAGAAGCCATAATAGGCATTCCTGGATACTAGATTCTAGTTGTTTTCTTTGGCAAGATTCATCTGTTACTAATTGTAATGTCTACTTGTTGCCATCTATGTCTGACACCTGGGAGTTCCCTGGCCATCATCAAACATTTTTCTTCAATACTACTGCCAAATACTAACTAGATTTGCCTTGTCGTAGGTGGATCAGAAACAACAAGTTCCAAATGTAAAGTCCCCAACTTATTGATACGCATAGGATGGACAATATCAAATTTGGGATGAATATATTTGGTTCACTCCTACTCGTGGTCAACTCAGTCAAAGGTCACTCTCTGTTGGGAACAAACCAATCTCGCTTGTGATACATCAACTATTAACACCTGACCGATGGGAAAAATTCGCTGTTATATGTGTTCTCATATCATAGGCTTAAAAAAATACTGATGGGTTTGGGACTGACTGGGATAGATGGCCCTGCACACATTGGTTAGCCCCTAATTGTGCTCAGTGCCTATGTGGCTCCAATTTACAGCCTTGGCTGCCATCTGGATGAATTGGATGATGCACCCTAGGCTTTGTCTGGATGCAAGGTACAACGAGATCTACTATATCCCCTCCTGCTAACCTACCCAACTTGCAGCAACACTGAACCAGCTGTGTCTTCCACTGGTGTGACCATCTTTCCTCAATTTTCCTTCCCTCATTAGGAATCCAAAATGTCGTCTTGCACATGGAAGTCCTAAACAAATTTATTATGAAGGCATTGCATGACACTCAATATAGCACTTCACTGCTTAATTTAGAAGTATCCCAAATGTGAAAGGCAGTCCTCCAAATCCAAATGACACTGGATGTCTTGACAGCAGCACAAGAGCAGCACTGTGCCATTATAAAAACTGAATGTTGTGTCCATATTCTTGACTACCATCAAAATATTTCTGGCTTCCTATCCCCACCACCAAATTAAATCGATGTCTTAACCCTAACTCTAAACGATTCGTTGAACTCCTAGTCTGGATCAGTTTTCTGTACTACTTCAAAACCTTATTCATTGGGCTAAACATACTGCTTGTATTTCTTATGATAATTTATCTGTTTCGTTGTTTGTCTTCCGCATGTCAAAAATGTTTCACCTCGTGGACCACCTCTCGTCAATTGATTCTCTTGTCTCCAGAGGCTCTGTATACCTTGTCAGCCTTGAACACCATGGGTGAAGCCTTACGGTCCACTGAACTTCCTACCTGTGCCTATGGTCCCATTTAGGGACAGCTCTATGACCTTGTACAGCCAGAAGTAGTCACAGAAGACAGACCATCGTCCATATCCCCAAAGATTTCTGGTCCAAATGGGTTCAGGGGGGGTTTATGATGTGGATTAAGCCGGGCCCAGCTAGAGAAACCCAAGGTGACCTGGCCTACATGCCAAACTATGTGACCAGCTGGATTTCTTTATGGTATGAATTAGGGCTGAGAAGCCAGGGAGAGAAGCCCAGGGCATCATCACATACATGCTGATCTATATTGCCAGATTCGTATCTAAAGTTATATGACCACACAATAACCAGACCCATTCTGCACTGAAATCATTTAAGGATATTTTACATCATCATTTCTTTTTCCAGTGAAAGTAAGTCATGTACCCATGCCTTATAAAATTCGCCATAACCCTTAACTCAGGGCAACAGCAGGAGCTCTGACTGCCCATGGGTCCTGTCCCCATGTTATCCCGTACTATTCTCTAAATAAAAGAGCACCAATGCCAGACCTTTAGATTCCAAGAAATCTTTCATTCGAGTCTTCAGCTCGCCGAGCCCCTATCAACGATTATATCATGGAAAAGAAAAAACGGTTCAAGAAAATGGAAGGCACACAGAAATCACACCTGAATAATGCACAATGAAAGACATCAATTTTGGACATACTCTGAACGTTCTAAAATCAGAGAAAGTCACAACTCCAAAAACTGCATCGAAGGTCAAACCTAGGTTAACTGGGAAGGGTGAGTTACAAGACTGCTAAAATCGGGCTCTGAAAACCTGTGTTGATGAAGTTTGCTGGACTAGCAGAGACACAATTCTGACAAATTCTCTGACATCACAGTGGAGAAGAAAAACAAACTGGGCTCATCTACACAGCGCCAGAGTTGGGCTCAAGTAGCATATTCAAGTCACATTCCACTCAACTGCAGGTTGCCAATGAAACATGAAAGGCGCCACCAGTGGCGCAGTGGTGAAGTCCGCATGTTCTGGGTCAGCAGCCCGGGGCCGGACACGTGGTATCCTGGGTGTGAACCTCCTCACTGCTGGTCCAGCCGTTTACCGGCAGGCCTCCAAGGTAGTGTTGAAGCAGCTGGGAATTGATGTCAGACAGCATCACTCTTCCTCAGAAAATACAGCAGCATCGCCTGCAGATGTGAGCACACACATAAACATATGCCAAAACAAAATCAATGAACAGTTGCTAAGAACAGAAAAACTGAACCTCAAAAAAAAAATGCCAGTAAGAACAAAAAGATTTCTAGTAATAAGCTTAGCCAAACAGCTGCAAGCTATGGAAACCGAAAGCTAGCAAAGCTTTGGGGGAAGAAATTCCAGAAGACACAAGCAAACGGAAGGGTATTCCGTGCTCTAGGAATGTAAGTACTAAAACACTTGATACTTCCATAATGGATAAAGCAATCTCTGGATTCCATGCAATCCCAGTCAAAGTTGCAGAATCTTTCCCACAGAAATAGAAGAGAGAATCCTAAAGTCTCTATCCAGTGAAAAGGGACGCTGAATACCCAAAGGAATCCTGAGGGAAACAAGCAAAGCAGGACGTATCACACTTTGTGATTTCAACATGTAGGACGAAGTGCTAGGTACTGAAATGGCACAGTTTGGTCTCAAAAACAGGCAAACAGACCAATGGAACAGAATCCAGAACCCAGAGTTCAACTCACACATATATGGACAGCACATTTGCAACGAGGAAGGCAAGAGGAGAGAGTGGAGAAAGGAGAGACTAACAGAAACAGTGCTGGGAAGACTGGAGAACCACATGTAACACAATGAGAGTAGACCATGATGTTACACCAGGCACACACACCATCTCGAAATGGATTAAAGCCTTCAACGGAAGTCTTGAAACCGTGAAACTTCTTGGAGGAAACGCAGGCAGCCTGCTCTTTACCATCTGGCTTAGCCACCTATTTGGAAGAAGCATGTGTGACTGGGCAAGGGAAACAAATGAAACAAGAAACAAACGGGATTCCATCGAATGCAGAACCTACTGTCCAGCCAAGGAAACCATCTACTGAATGCAAAGACAGCACAACAACAGGGAGAGGATGTTTCAAACCACACGTCGGAGAAGGGCTGAATAGCCAAAACATCCAATGACCACACACGTGTCCACAAGAGAAAAATCAACAAGCCCATTAAAACCTGGGCAAAAGATGGAAACAGAAATTTACCCCAAGAAGACAGAAAGGTTGGGAAATAGCTATATAAACACATGTTCATCATCGTTAAGTCTAAGGCCAATGGAAATCCAAACGGCAATGAGATAACAGCTCACTGTGGTCAGAATGGCTACAAGGAACAAGACAGGAAACAAGTGTTGGAGAGGAGGTGGAGAGAAGGGAAGAGTCCTGCAGAACTTGTGGGAGTGTAAACCAGTGTGGGCACTACGTAAAGCCATGTGACATTACCTCAAAAATTTCAGAATCCATCTACCATATGATCCAGCTATTCCTCTCCAGCGTGTTTATCCAAAGACCTTGGAATCACTAAGGCATGGAGATCCCTGCACTGCTTTGTTCACCACAGCCTTACTCCCGATATCCAAGACTTGGAATCCTCCCTGGTGCCCATCAAGGGCTCTTGGAGAAGGAAGATGGGCTATATGCACACAATGGCATAGCACTCAGCTGTAAGAAAGGGTGCAGTCCAACCATTTGTGACACCAGAATGGCTACTGAGTATACGAAGGTAACTGAAACAATCCCCAGGGAGAAAGTCAAATACCATAGGATCTCACTTACAAGGAGAAGGTTAAAACAAGGAGCAACAAACAGGTAGCATTTGACAGGGGATTGGTGGTTCCCAGAGGTAACAGGTGGCAGGGGACAGAGGGAGAAACAGTTGATTAGGCACAAGTGTCTGGTGTGGGCCTGTAATTAAGCTTAGAGTGGTCAAGATGACGTAGCATACACAGAAGTCTAAATATATGAGGATGTAAATCTGAAAGTTATAGGATGTTATAATGCAGGGTTCCGGAAACCAGTTCACATAAAATCAAAACTCCATAAAGGCAAGCAGGTTTATGGCATAAAGATTGCAGGCTGAAAGAGTTTAGAGAAGATGGGCTTCAATGGATTGATAATCTCCATCAAATGCTTAATGATGCTACAGAAAGGTAGACCATTGCAAAGAGATGAAGAGGAGCATTACCAAGAGAACACGTTCCATGCTAAGCTCATGAGAGAACGGAAAATGTAGCTGTCTATGATGTTACAACTAATAACCTTTACGAATAATCAAAGCAGGCCAACATCTTCCAAAGTTCAGTACAAATGTTGGTTCAAAAGTCCTATTCAGGGTCGGCCCAGTGGTGTAGCGGGTAAGTGTCCATGTTCTGCTTGGGTGGCCTGGGCTTTGCTGGCCGGCATCACGGGTCCGGATCAGATTAGGAGCATTTGGAAATATAGATTTCAAGGTATGATGCAGACAGAGATCATGAAGAAGTAGAAATTGTGAGGATACCTTATGAATACACACCAGAAAAAGAACCATGAGAATATCAGAATCTATGAATGCATCAGGTATACTTCCCCACATGATGAAGGAAGTAAAACATGTGACCAGCCAAGGTGGAATTGCCAGAGTGCTATGAGATGACACGATCATTGTACATCAGAGGATTGCTGGGAACATAAAGTTGGCAGGGACTCCAGGACTTTCTCTGGGGAAAGTCCACACATTTGGCCACATCCACAAATGATAAGAGATAAATCCCAGGACGATCTTAAAGGAAAGAAACCAGTGTCTAGAAGGAATGTAGTAGACCTTTCAAGGTTCGAGGATAAAGTTAGAAACCGACAACAAGTCCAGAAAAAGGAAAACTGTCCTACCTGGAAAGGGAGAGTAGTCAGACTGGTATGAGATGGTTCTGAAACACTGTGTGCATGGAGGTTTTCAGGACAACTTAGAATTCTGAGGGTGTTTATGACATCATGGTGACCATGTCACCCAAGTTGGCTGAGGTTTCCAGCCCGAGGATAGGCCTAGGACAGTATATTCAAGTGACAGTTACCCAGAAACAGCTTTTCCAAACAGAATCCTGGCACAGAATCTTGAAGAGATCAAAGAGACGCTGATTCAAGAGTTGAGAAAGGAATCATTGGGAAGAAGCAATACTAGAGGGGGAAGCACTGAGAGGAGAACAGTGTCATCTACTCAAGTAGATGGGGAGACTGTGCTGATTCAAGCTTGAAACTTGTTTAGAAAAAAGAGGCTGGACCTGGGGCTTATCAGACCTACGTTGTCCTTCTGCCTTACTCATAATCCAAAGTCAAGAATGATCACTTGAGGACATTGAAGAGAAGAATCAAGACCTCCTTTTCTAGGCCCCTAGCATCTTGAAGACAAGTCTCTCTTTCCATAGCTCTGGCTTCACAGGGGTCCACTGGGTACATGCCAATGTGTCTCAAGAGATCTCATTGAAGCCTGGAAGGAATGGATCTCTGCCATGGTTGGCTATGTTTCTTGCTTTGGAAAGGCTCTAGATGTGTGCTATAAAGCACCCTTTTCCAGAGGGCTTTGTTCCTTGGTGATGGCTGCCCTCCCAGGCAAGAGTGCTCAGTTGGGATCAATGAGATTCTCTCCCCCATCTCTTATCTTAGAAGGAGTATTGATTATGTGATTCGAACTACATGTAAGGAGGTTGGCTGAAAAAGTAGAACATTTCCATTATATTTAAAGAAAAATAAACATGCCACAGCTGAGGATGTAACTCAAACAAATAAAAAACCCCTGTAGAAATAAAGTAAGAAACGATCTACACGTAATCTAGTGGAGCGTTCAGGGATGAGGGGTGAAGTACAAAACCACCCAAATCCAGAAAAGGGATGGAAGGATCTCCCCCCTGGAGAGAGGAATTCATCAGATTCATCTAATTTGTCTCGAAACCCTTGGGTCCTTGAAGGTGGTTGCCAGGACAACATGGAGTTTCTCATCTCACAATGTCAAACGAACCAAGATGACCACATGTACTCAGTGCTCAGTTGCACCTAGGCTAGCATAGCAAAGATTACTTCAAGTTACCAATAGAAATTCAAAGATAACACCAAACAATCACAAAAGCACTGACACACCAGCCTACAGAACATACAGTGATTAAAGAAATACAAAATTCCTAACTTGGAATGAAGGAGAATGCAATCATAAGCATGTCAAAGGGAGATAGCTCAGAAAGACCATGACAATTAGAGTATGGAAAAGAAAACATGGTCCCAGAAAATGGAAGGCCAACAGAAATCACACCTCAATAATCCACAGTAAAAAACGTCAGTCTTTAGACAGACTCTGCTTGAATGTTGGAAAGTCTGAGAAAGTGACAACCCCAAAACCTGCAGTGAAGGTCAAACCTGGGCTAACTGAGAAGGGTGAGTTCTCAGGCTGCTCCAAACGGGCTCTGAAACCGTGTGTCCATGAAGCTTCCCGGGACAGCAGAGACAAAATTCTGACAAATCCTGTGAAATCACATTGCACCGGAAAAACAACCTGGCCTAGTCGACACAGGGCCAGAGTTGGGCTCAAGTAGCATATTCAAGTCACATTCCACTCAACTGCAGGTTGGCAATGGAACATGTAAAGGGCCGGCCAGTGTTGCAGGGGTGAAGTCCACGTGTTCTTGGTCGGCCGGCCGCGGTCGGGAGCGTGGAATCCTGTGGTCATCCTCCTCATGGTGGTTACAGCCATCTGGGGCAGGCGTCCGAGGTAGTGTAGAGGCAGTTGGGAAACGACGTTAGACAGTGCCACTCATCCTCAGCAAGTACAGCAGCATTGTCAGCAGATGTGAGCATAGCAATAAACGTTTACCAAAACAGAACCAATTAAAAGGTGCAAAGAATAGAAATAATGAACCTCAAAAAGGGAAGCATGCCAGTAGGGGAAATAAGATATCTAAGACTATGCTTCACCAAACAGATGCAAGCTATGTAAACTAAAACCTGGCAAAGCTCTGCGGAAAGAAATTCCAGAAGACCTAAGGAAACGGAAGGCTATTTCATGCTCTTCAAATGGAAGAACTAATACACTTGAAACCTCCATACCCCATAAAGCAATCTGTGGATTCCAGGCAATCCCAGTCCAAGTTGCAGCAATCTTCCTCACAGAAATAGAGAGAGGATAGTAAAGCCTCTATCCAGCAGCAAAGGAATCTGAATACCCAAAGGAATCCTGAGGAAAACGAACAAAGCATGACATATCACACTGTCTGATTTCCTCATGTAGGACGGAGCGCAACGAACCGAAATGGCACAGTCTGGGTCCAAAAACAGGCACACAGACACATGGAACAGAATCGAGAGCCCAGAGGTCAACTTACGTACATATGGGCAACCCATTTTCGACAAGGGAACCAAGAGGAGACAGTGGAGAAAGGAGAGTCTCGACAAGCAACGGTGCATGGAAGACTACACAGCCACATGTAACACAATGAGAGTAGACCATGATGTTACACCAGGCACACACACCACCTCGAAATGGATTAAAGCCTTGAATGGAAGACTTGAAGCCGTGCAACTTCTAGGAGACAACCCAGGCAGCTTGCTCTTTGCCATCTGGCTTAGCCACCTATTTGGAAGAAGCATGTTTGACTAGTCAAGGGCAACAAAGGAAACAAGAAACAAACGGGACTTCATACACTGCAGAAGCTTCTGCCCAGACAAGGAAACCATCGACTCAGTGCAAAGTCAGCACAACAACTGGGAGAGGATGTTTTCAAAACACACATCAGAGAAGGGGTTAAGAGCCAAAAGATCCAATGACCTCATACGGCTCCAAAAGAGAAAACACAACAAGCCCACTAAAACCTGGGCAGAAGATGCAAACAGAGATTTCTCCCCAGAAGATAGAAAGATGGCCAATAGGCTGTATGAAAGCAAGTTCCTCATCAGGAAGTCCCATGCCAGTGCAAATCCAAACTTCAATGAGATAGCAGCTTACTGTGGTCACAATGGCCCTAAGTAACAAGCCAGGAAACAAGTGTCTGAGAGGAGGTGGAGAGAAGTGAAGCCTCCAGCACGGCTGGTGTTAGTGTAAACCGATGCTGCCACTCCACAAAGCAGTGTGGACTTGCCTCAGAAATTTAAGATTCCATCTACCATATGATCCAGCTCTTCCTCGCTGGTGTATTTTTCCAAAGAACTTGGAAACATCAATGCATAGAGATCCCTGCACCACTGTGTTCAAAACAGCCTTGCTCCTGATATCCAAGACTTGGAAGCTGCCCTGGTGCCCATCAAGGGACCAATGGAGAAGGAAGATGGGCTATAGCGACACAAGGGCATACTACTCAGCTATAAGTAAGGATGTAATCCAGCCCTTTGTGACCTCCAGGATGGCTCCTGAGGGTCTTATGGGAAGTGAAACCAGTCACAGGGAGAAAGTCAAATCCCATAGGTTCTCACTTACAAGGAGAACAGAAAAACATGGGCTAATGTACAGGTACCATGGGACAGTGGATTGGTGGTTCCCAAGGGGACTGGGGGGCGGAGGGAGGGTGAAAGAGAAGATTAGCCACAAGCATGTGGTTCAGGCCTGTAATGAGGCTTCCGGAGGGGAGGATGATATAACCTACACAGAAGTCTAAATCTCTGGGTGTGGAAATCTGAAAGCTACAGGATGTTATAACGCAGGGTTACAACAATAAACTAACATAAAATCCAAAATCCAGAAAGGCGTGTGGATTTACGGCATAAAGCTTTGGACTCTGAAAGAAATGAGAGAAGATAAACTTCCAAGTATTGACAATCACCTCCAAATGCTTAATAGAGCTACAGAAAGGTAGACCATTGCAACGAGATGATGAGGAATACTACCAAGAGAACATGTTCCGTGCTAATCTCACGCACCAACGGAAAATGTTCCCGTCCATGATGTTGCTAGTAATGCCATTCACCCATAATCAAAGGAGGATAACATCTTCCCAAGTTCAGGCCAATGATTGGCCCAAAAGTCCAATTCAGGGCCGGCCCTGTGGTGTAGGGGGTAAGTGCCCACGTTCCGCTTGGGCGGCCCGGGCTTCAGTGGTTCGCATCAGGTGTGGGGATCAGATTAGTAGCAATCGGAAATGTAGATTTCACGGTATGGTGCAGACAGAGACCATAAAGAAGTAGAAATTGTGAGGATGTGTTAGCAATATGCACCAGAAAAAGAAACATGAGGGTACTACAATGTGTGAACGCAGCTGGTACACTTGCCAAATGAAGAAGGAAGGAAAACTTTTAACCTGCCAAGGTGGACTTGTGAGACTGCTATGAGATGAAACGATCATTGCGCATCAGAGGATTGCCTGGGCAACCTCAACTTGGGAAGTACTCCAGGTCTTTCTATAGGGAAGGTCCACCCATTTGGTCATAGCCACAAATTATGAGAGATGACCTAGGACAATCTTAAAGGAAAGAAACCGGTGTCTAGAGAGAATGTAGTACACCTTTCAAAGTTGGAGGATAAAGTTGGAAACCGACAAGAAATCCAGAAAAAGGAAAACTATCCTGCCTGGAAAAGGTGCGTGGTCAGACTTGTATGAGATGGCTCTGAAACATGGTGTGCAGGGAGGTTGTCAGGACAACTTGTAACTTTGAGGGTGTTTATGATATCACGGTGAACATGTCACCCAAGATCGCCGCATATTTCCAGTCGGAGCGTTGGACTAGGCTAGGATATTCAAGTGAGAGATACCCAGAGACAGCTGTTACAAACAGAAACCGGGCACAGAATCTTGAAGAGATCAAAGAGACTATGATCCAAGGGATAAGAAAGGAATCATTGGGAAGAAGCGATAATAGAAGGACAAGCACCAAGAGGGGAACATTGTCATCTACTCAAGTAGATGGGGAGACCATGCTGATTCAATCTTGAAACCTGATTGGAAACAAGAGGCCAGACTTGGGGCTTATCAGACCGACTTTGTCCTTCTGACTTAATCTTAATCCAAAGTCAAGAATGAAGTCTTCATGACATCAAAAAGGAGAATCCATGCCTCCTTTCCTGGGCCCCTAGCATTCTTTGAGGAGAAGTCTCCCTTTCCATAGCTCTGGCATCACGGGGGCCCACTGGGTAGACGGTTATGTCTCACAAGAGTACTCTTTGAAGCCCTGAAGGCGTGGGCACCTGTCATGCTTGGGGTATGTCTCCTTGTTTGGAAGGGCTCCAGAAGTGTGCTGAAATGCACCCTTTTCCAGAGGGCTTCGTTCCTTTGTGAAGGCTGCCCTCCCAGGCTAGATTGCTCCATTGGACTCTAATGAAGTTCTCTCCCCATATCTCTGACCCTAGAAGGAGTATTGATTATGTGTTTTGACACCTTATGTAAGGAGTTGGTGGAAAATTAAACATTACAGTGACATTTAAAGAAAACTACACATGCCAGATCTGAGGATGTAAATCAAACAAATAAACCCTATAGAAATAAAGCAAGCCAGTATCTGGACGTAAGCTAGTGGAATGTTCAAGGATCAGGGCTCAAGTTAGAAACTTCCCAAATCCAGAAAAGAGACAGAAAAATCTGTTGCCTGGAGAGAGGAGGTCATCAGATTTGTCTAATTTGTCTCGGAAACATCATTTCCGTGAAGGTGGTTGCCAGGACACCCATGAATCTGGAGTTTCTGATCTCAGAATGTCAAACCATCCAAGAGGACCTGATGTTCTCAGTGCTCAGTTTGGCCTAGGCTAGGATAGCAGAGATTCCTTCAAGTGACAGATGGAAATTCCAAGACAACACCCAACAATCACGAAAGGACTCACACCTCGGCCTAGAGAAAATATGGTGATTAAAAAAATACAAAATTAATAACTTGGCATGAAGGAGAACGGATTGATAAGCATATGTAGGGGAGATAGCTGAGAAAGACCATGATGATTAGACTGTGGAAATGAAACCAAGGTCCCCGAAATGGAAGGCAAACTGAAATCACACCTGAATAATCCACTATGAAATATGTCATTCATTAGACAGACTCTGCTGGAATGTTTGAAAGTCCGAGAAATTCACAACCCCAAAAACTGCAGCGAAGGTCAAAGCTGGGCTACCTGGGAAGGGTGAGTTGCGAGTTTGCTCCAAGCGGGCTATGAAAGCCGGTGTCCATGAAGCTTGCCGGGACAGCAGAGACACAATTCTGACAGATCCTCTGACATCACACTGGACCAGATAAACAAGCTGGCCTCATCTACACAGGGCCAGAGTTGGGCTCAAGTAGCATACTCGAGTCACCTTCCACTCAACTGCAGGCTGTCAATGGAAAATGAAGGGGCCGGCCAGTGGTTCAACGGTGAAGTCCACGCGCTCTGGGTCGGCAGCCAGTGGTGGCCGCATAGAATCCTGGCGTGAACCTCCTCACGGCTGGTCCAGCCATTCTGGGACATGCGTCCGAGGTAGTGTAGAGACAGATGGGAAGAGACGTTAGACAGGGCCCTCTTCATCAGGAAATACAGGAGCATTGCCAACAGATGTGAGCACAGAGATAAACTTCTGCCTAAACAAAAGCAATTAAAAGTTACAAATGATAGAAAAACTTACCCTTAAAAAAAAAATAAAAGCATGCTTTAGAAGATTAAGGTATCTAGGAATAACCTGAGCCAAACAGGTGAAAGCTATGTAAACCGAGAAATAGCAAAGCTTTGAGGAAAGAAATTCCACAAGACACAAGGAACTGGAAGGGCATTCAGTGCTCTTGGAATGGAAGATGTAACACATTTGAAACGTCCGTACTGGATAAAGCAATCTCTGGATTCCATGCAATCCCAGTCAACGTTGCAGCAATCTTTCCCACAGAAATAGAAGAGGGAATCCTAATGTTTCTCTCCAGCAACAAAAGACCCTGAAGAACCAAAGGAATCTTGAGGAAAACAAAGAAATCATGACGTATCATCACAATGATTCCTTTCTTATCCCTTGAACCAGCGTCTCTTTGGTCGCTTCAAGATTCTGTGCCTGGTTTCTGTTTGTAAAAGCTGTCTCTGGGTATCTCTCACTTGACTATCCTAGCCTAGTCCAATGCTAGGACTGGAAACATGCGGCCATCTTGGGTGACATGTTCACCGCGATGTCATAAACACCCTCAGAATTCTAAGTTGTCCTGAAAACCTCCATGCACGCAGTGGTTCAGACCCATCTTATACCAGTCTGACTATTCCCCCTTTCCAGGTAGGATAGTTTTCCTTGTTCTGGATTTCTTGTCAGTTTCTAACTTTCTCCTCGAACTTTGAAAGGTCTACTATATTCCCTCTAGACACCGGTTTCTTCCCTTAAAGATCATCCCTGGTTTTATCTCTCATCTTTTGTGGATATGGCCAATGGACTTCCTCAGAGAACGTCCTGAACTCCGTAAGAAGTTGATGTTGTCCAGGCAATCCCCTGATGCACAATGATCGTGTGATCTCCTAGCAGTGTGACAATTCCACCTTGGCATCTCACATGTTTTGTTTCCTTCATCATTTGCGCAAGTGTAGTTGACGCGTTCATAGATTGTAATATTCTCATGGTTCTTTTTCTGGTGAGTATTGATAAGGTCATCTCAGACTTTCTACTTCTTTATGATCTCTGTGCCCACGAGACCATGAAATCTGGATTTCCTAATGCTAGTAATGTGATCCACACACGTGATGCTAGCCAATGAATCCCCGGCCACCGAGGCGGAACGTGGGCACTTACCTGCTGCAATACAGGGCAGGCCCTGAATTGGACTTTTGGACCAAACTTTGGCCTGAAATTGGGAAGATGTTGGCCTGCTTGGATCATGCATGAAGGGAATCAGTAGTAACAACATGGAAGGTAGCATTTTCCGTTGTTTCATGAGTTTAGCACGGAACATGTTCTCTTCCTAGTATTCCGCTTCATCTCTTTGCAAAGGTCTACCTTTCTGTAGCATCATTAAGCATTTTGAGGTGATTACCAATCCTTGGAAGTTCATCTTCTCTAATCTGTTTCAGCCTCCAAAGCCTTAGGCCGTAAATCTGCACCCCTTTTTGGAGTTTTGATTTTATGTGAATTGGTGGCCGTAACCCTGCATTATAACATCCTATATCTTTCACATTTACATCCTCACAGATTTAAAGTTCTGTGTAGGTTACATCATCTTCACCACCATAAGCCTAATTACAGGCCCTCACCACACACTTGTGCCTATTCAACTATGTCTCCCTCCGGGCCCAGGCTCCCATTCCCTCTGGGAACCACCGGTTCCATCTCACGTGATTCCAGCTTGTTTGTCCTTTTTTTCTATATCTCTTTGTAACTTAGATCGCATGGTATTTGACCTTCTCCCTGGGCTTGTTTCAATTCCCCTCATACCCTCAGGAGCCATTCTGGTGGTCACAAATGACTGGACTGCATCCATTCCTACAGCTGAGTGCTATGCCATTATGTGGATATAGCCCATCTTCCTTCTCCATTCGTCCCTTGATGGGCACCAGGGCGGCTTACAAGTATCTTGGGAGTAAGGCTGTGGTGAACACAGTGGTGCACGGATCTCTATGCATTAGTGTTTCCAAGTTCTATGGATATACAAGCTGCCGAGGAATAGCTGGATCATATGGTAGAAATTTCTGAGGCAATTCCACACTGCTTTTCCTACTGGCTGCACCGGTTTACACTCCCACCAGTGGTGCAGGAGGCTTCCCTTGTCTCCACCTCCTCTCTGACACTTGTTGTTTCCTGTCTTGTTCCTTATAGCCATTCTGACCACAGGGAGCTGTTATCCCATTGCCGTTTGGATTTGCACTGGCCTGAGAATTTATGATGGTGAACATGTTTTCATACAGCTGTTGCCCATCTTTCTCTCTTTGGGAGAAATCTCTGTTTCCATCTTTTGCCCAGGTTTTACTGGGTTTGTTGTTTTTCCTCTTGTGGAGACGTGTGAGGTTATTGGATTGGCTATTCAGCCCTTCTCTGATGTGTGGTTTGCAAACATCCACTGCCAGTTGCTGTGCAGTCTTTGCATTGACTTATGGTTTCCTTGGCTGGGCAGAACCTTCTGCGTTGGATAGAGTCCCGTTTGTTTCTTGTTTCCTTTCTTGCCCTTGCCCAGTCACACATGCTTCTTCCAAATAGGCAGCTAAGCCAGATGGTAAAGAGCATGCTGCCTGGGTTTTCTCCTAGAAGTTCCACGGACTCAAGTCTTCCATTCAAGGCTTTAATCCATTTCGAGGTGGCATGTGCCTCGTTTAACATCATGTCCTACTCTCATTTTGTTACCTGTGGTTGTGCAGTCTTCCAAGAAACATTTCTTCTCTAGACTTTCCTTTCTCCGCTGTCTTCTCTTGTCCCTCTGGTCGAAAATGAGCTGTCCATATTTGTGTGAGTAGACCTCTGTGCTCTTGATCGTGTTCTATTCGTCTGTGTGCCTGTTTTTGGGCCCAGACTGTGCTGTTTCAGTACCTAGTGCTTCGTCCTGTATGGTGAAATCAGAAAGGGGGATACGTCCAGCTTTGTTCATTTCCCTCAGGATTCCGTTGGTTATTCAGTGTCCCTTATGCCTGGATAGAGACTTTAGGATTCTCTCTTCTATTTCTGTGGGAAAAATTACTACAACTTTGACTGGGATTGCATGGAATCCAGAGATTGCTTTATCTGTTTCGAACTTTTCAAGTGTGTTAGTTCTTCCATTCCAAGAGTACGGTGTAGCCTTCCGTTTCCTTCTCTCTTCTGGAATTTATTTCCCAAAAGCTTTCTTCCCTTTCGTGTTACATAGCATGCACCCGTTTGGTTAAGGTCATTCATAGATATCTTAGTCTTCTTACTAGTATGCTTCTGTTTTTGAGGTTCAGTATTTATGTTCTTTGCACCTTTTAATTGGTTCTGTTTTGGCAAACGTTTATGGCTGTGCTCACATCTGCTGACACTGCAGCTGTATTTGCTGAAGAAGAGTGGCCCTGTCTAACGCTGCTTCCCATCTGCCTCTGCACTACCTCGGACGCCTGCCCCAGAATGGCTGGGCCAACGGTGAGGAGGCTTACCCCCAGGAATCCACGTGGCCTAGCGTGGGCTTCCAACCCAGAATGCACGGACTTCACTGCTACAACACGGCCTGGCCCCTTTCATGTTCCATTGCCAACCTGCTGTTGAGTGAAATGTGAATTAAATATGCTACATAAGCCCAAATCTGGCCCTGTGTAGACTAGGCCTGGTTTTCTTTCCAGTCCACTGTGATGTCAGAGGATTTGTCAGAATTGTGTCTCTGCTGTCCCGGCAAGCTTCATTGACACAGGGTTTCAGAGCCCGCTTGAAGCAGTCTCGTAACTCACCCTTCCCAGTTAGCCCAGGTTTGACCTTCATTGCAAGTTTTGGGGTTGTGACCTTCTCGGTCTTTCCAACGTTCAAGCATAGTCTGTCTAAAGACTGACGTATTGCACTGTGGATCATTCAGGTGTGATTTCTGTTGGGCTTCCATTTTCTGGGACCCTGTTTTCTTTTCCATAGTCTAATCGTCATGGTCTTTCTGAGGTATGTCCCTTCGAGATGCTTGTCAGTACATTCTCCTTCATTCCAAGTTAGGAATTTTGTATTTCTTTAATCACCATATGTTCTGTAGGCCTATGTGTGAGTGCTTTCATGATTCCTGGGTGTCGTCTTTGAATTTCCATCGGTCACTTGAGGGAGTCTTTGCTCTCTTAGTCTAGTTGCAACTGAGCACTGAGTACGCGTGGTCATCTGGGTTCGTTTGACATTGTGAGATGAGAAACTCCAGGTATGACGTTGTCCTGGCAACCACCTTCAGGAACCCAATGCTTCTGAAACAAATTAGATGAATCTGATGAATTCCTCTGTCCAGGTGAGAGACCTTCTGTCTCTATTCTGGATTTGGGAAGTTTCAAACTTCACCCTTGATGCTTGAACTTTCCACTAGATTATGGCTAGATACTGGCTTACTTTGTTTCTACAGGTTTTGTTATGTGTTTGATTTACCTCCTCAGCTGTGGCGAGTTTATTTTTCTTTAAATATAATGGTAATGTTCTAATTTTCAGCAAACCTCCTTACGTGTGGTATCGAAACACGTAATCAATATTCCTTTTACGGCAAGAGAGGGTGGAGAGAATCTCATTGATCCCAACTGAACACTCTAGCCTGGGAGGGCAGCCTTCACAAAGGAACAAAGCCCTCTAGTAAAGGTGCTTTTCAGCACACTTCTAGAGCCCTTCTAAACCAAGCAACATACCCAAACATGGCAGGGGGCCATTCTTTCCAGGCTTCAATGAGATCTCTTGAGACACATTGGCATGTACCCAGTGGGCCCCCGTGACTTGAGAGCTATGGAAAGGGAGACTTGTCTTGAAAGTTTGCTGAGGCCTAAGAAAGGTGGCCACGCTTCTTCTCTTCAATGTCCTCAAGTGATCATTCTTGACTTTGGATCATGAGTAAGGCAGAAGGACAACGTAGGTCTGATAAGCCCCAGGTCCAGCCTCTTTTTTCTAAACAAGTTTCAAGCTTGAATCAGCACAGTCTCCCCATCTACTTGAGTAGATGACACTGTTCTCCTCTCAGTGCTTCCCCCTCTAGTATCGCTTCTTCCCAATGATTCCTTTCTCAACTCTTAAATCAGCGTCTCTTTGATCTCTTCAAGATTCTGTGCCAGGATTCTGTTTGGAAAAGCTGTTTCTGGGTAACTTTCACTTGAATATACTGTCCTAGGCCTATCCTCGGGCTGGAAACCTCAGCCAACTTGGGTGACATGGTCACCATGATGTCATAAACACCCTCAGAATTCTAAGTTGTCCTGACAACCTCCATGCACACAGAGTCTCAGAGCGATCTCATGCCAGTCTGACTACTCTCCCTTTCCAGGTAGGACAGTTTTCCTTTTTTTGGACTTGTTGTCGGTTTCTAACTTTATCCTCGAACCTTGAAAGGTCTACTACATTCCTTCTAGACACTGGTTTCTTTCCTTTAAGATCGTCCTGGGATTTATCTCTTATCATTTGTGGATGTGGCCAAATGTGTGGACTTTCCCCAGAGAAAGTCCTGGAGTCCCTGCCAACTTTATGTTCCCAGCAATCCTCTGATGCACAATGATCGTGTCATCTCATAACACTCTAGCAATTCCACCTTGGCTGGTCACATGTTTTACTTCCTTCATCATGTGGGAAAGTGTACCTGATGCATTCATAGATTCTGATATTCTCATGGTTCTTTTTCTGGTGTGTATTCATAAGGTATCCTCACAATTTCTACTTCTTCATGATCTCTGTCTGCATCATACCTTGAAATCTATATTTCCAAATGCTCCTAATCTGATCCGGACCCGTGATGCCGGCCAGCAAAGCCCAGGCCACCCAAGCAGAACATGGGCACTTACCCGCTACACCACTGGGCCGACCCTGAATAGGACTTTTGAACCAACATTTGTACTGAACTTTGGAAGATGTTGGCCTGCTTTGATTATTCGTAAAGGTTATTAGTTGTAACATCATAGACAGCTACATTTTCCGTTCTCTCATGAGCTTAGCATGGAACGTGTTCTCTTGGTAGTGTTCCTCTTCATCTCTTTCCAATGGTCTACTTTTCTGTAGCATCATTAAGCATTTGAAGATGATTATCAATCCATGGAAGCCCATCTTCTCTAAACTCTTTCAGCCTGCAATCTTTATGCCATAAACCTGCTTGCCTTTATGGAGTTTTGATTTTATGTGAACTGGTTTCCGGAACCCTGCATTATAACATCCTATAACTTTCAGATTTACATCCTCATATATTTAGACTTCTGTGTATGCTACGTCATCTTGACCACTCTAAGCTTAATTACAGGCCCGCACCAGACACTTGTGCCTAATCAACTGTTTCTCCCTCTGTCCCCTGCCACCCGTTACCTCTGGGAACCACCAATCCCCTGTCACATGCTACCTGTTTGTTGCTCCTTGTTTTAACCTTCTCCTTGTAAGTGAGATCCTATGGTATTTGACTTTCTCCCTGGGGATTGTTTCAGTTACCTTCGTACACTCAGTAGCCATTCTGGTGTCACAAATGGTTGGACTGCACCCTTTCTTACAGCTGAGTGCTATGCCATTGTGTGGATATAGCCCACCTTCCTTCTCCATGGGTCCCTTGATGGGCACCAGAGGAACTTCCATGTCTTGCATATCGGGAGGAAGGCTGTGGTGAACACAGCGCTGCACGGATCTCTGTGCAGTAGTGTTCCCAATTTCTTTGGATAAACACGCCGCAGAGGAATAGCTGGACCATATGGTAGATGTATTTTGAAATTTCTGAGGCAATTCCACAAGGCTATGCCTAGTGCCTTCACTGGTTTGCACTCCCACCAGCGGTGCAGAACTCTTCCCATCTCTCCACCTCCCCTCCGACACTTGTTGTTTCCTGTCTTGTTCTTTATAGCCATTCTGACCACAGTGAGCTGCTATCTCATTGCCGTTTGGATTTGCATTGGCCTTAGACTCAATGATGATGAACATGAGTTCATAAAGCTATTGGCAACCTTTCTGTCTTCTTGGTGTAAATCTCTGTTTCCATCTTTTGCCCAGGTTTTAATGGGCTTGTTGTTTTTTCTCTTGTCGAGACGTGTGAGGTCATTGGATCTTTTGGCTATTCAGCCTTTCTCCGATGTGCGGTTTGAAATATTCTCTTCCTGCTGTTGTGCTGTCCTTGCATTGAGTCGACGGTTTCCTTGGCTGGACAGAACCTACTGCATTGGATGGAGTCCCGTTTGTTTCTTGTTTCCATTGTTGACCTTGACTAGTCACACATGCTTCTTCCAAATAGGCGGCTATGCCAGATGGCAAAGAGCAAGCTCCCTGGGTTTTATTCTAGAAGTTTCACGGTTTCAAGTCTTAAGTTGAAGGGTTTAATCCATTTCGAGGTGGGGTGTGTGCCTGGTGTAACATCATGGTCTACTCTCATTGTGTTACATGTGGCTGTGCAGGCTTCCCAGCACCGTTTCTTTTAGAGACTCACCTTTCTCCACTGTCTCCTCTTGCCTTCCTCGTTGCAAATGAGTTGTTCATATATGGGCGAGTTGACCTCTGGGCTCTGGATTCTGTTCCATTGGTCTGTGTGCCTGTTTTTGGGAGCAGGCTATGTTTCGGTACCTAGCTCTTCGTCCTACATGTTGGAACCAGAAAGTGTTTTACATCCTGCTTTGTTCGTCCTGCTTTTTTCCTCAGGATTCCTTTGGGTATTCAGGGTTCTTGTTGCTGTATAGAGACTTTAGGATTCTCTCTTCTATTTCTGTGGGAAAGATTGCTGCAACTTTGACTGGGATTGCATGGAATCTAGAGATTGATTTATCCTTTATGGCCATTTCAGTTGTTTTAGTTCTTACATTCCTAGAGCATGGAATACCCTTCCGTTTGCTTGTGTCTTCTGCAATTGCTTTCGCCAAAGCTTTGCTAGTTTTCGGTTTCCATTGCTTGCACCTGTTTGTCTAAGCTAATTCCTAGAAATCGTATTGTTCTTACGTGCATGTTTTTTCTTTCTGAGGTTCAGTTTTTCTATCCTATGCAACTTTTCATTGGTTTTGTTTTGGCAGATGTTCATGGCTGTGCTCACATCTGCTGGCGATGATGCTGTACTTTCTGAGGAAGATTGACGCTGTCTGACGTTGCTTCCCATCTGCCTCTACACTACCTCAGACGCCTGCCCCAGAATGGCTGGACCAGCTGTGATGAGGTTCACCCCCAGGATTCCGCATGGCCTGCCCGGGGCTGCTGACCACAACATGCAGTGTTCACCACTACACCACTGGCCGGCACCTTTCATGTTCCATTGGCAACCTGCAGTTGAGTGGAATGTGACTTGAATGGGCTACTTGGGCCAAATGTGGCACTGTGTAGATGAGGCCAGTTTATTTTTCTTCTCCACTGTGATGTCAGAAGATTTGTCAGAATTCTGTCTCTGCTGTCCTGGCACACTTCATTGACACAGGTTTTCAGAGCCCGATGTTAGCAGTGTGATAACTCACCTTTACCAATTAGCCTAAGTATGACATTTGCTCCAGTTTTTGTGGATGTGACTTTCTCTGACTTTCGAACGTTCAGAGTATGACTAAAACTTAATTGTTTCATTGTGGATTATTCAGATGTGATTTCTGTGTGCCATCCAATTTCTGTGACCGTTTTCTCTTTTCCATGGTATAATTGTTGATATGGGCTTGGCGAGCTGAACACTCCAATATAAGATTTCTTGGACTCTCAAGGTCTGGCATTGGTGCTCTTTTATTTAGAGAATAGTACGGGATGGCATGGGGACAGGACCCATGGGCAGTGAAGAGCTGCTGCTGCTCCCTGGGGATGGGACCCATGAGCAGTCAGAGCTCCTGCTGCATCCCTCAGTTGAGGGTTAGTGATAATTTTATAAGGCATGGGTACATGACTTGTTTTTACTGGAAAAAGAAAGGATGATGTTCAATGTCTTTAAATGATTTCAGTGCAGATGGGGTCTGGTTATTGTGCGGTCACATAACTTTAGATACGAATCTGCCCATATATATTACCATGTAGGTTAGTATGCCCTGAGATGCTCTCCATGGGACAGCCCTAATTCATATCAACAAAAAATCCACCGGGTCATATAGATTGGAATGTAGGCCAGGTGACCTTGGGCTTTTCTAGCTGGAGCAGCCTCAATCCACAACATAACCCCCCTCGAACCCATTTGGACCGGAAATATGTGGGGATATGGACGATGTTCACTCTTCTGTAAATACTTCTGGCTGTACAATGTTGTAGAGGTGTCCCTAAATGGGGCCATAGGCACAGGTAGAAGCTCAGTGGACCAGAAGTCTTCACCTGTGGAGTCCAAGGCTAAGTTATACAGAGCCCCTGGAGAGGAGAGAATCATTTGACGAGATGTGCTCCAAGAGATGAAATATTTTGGCATGCAGAAGACAAACAACGAAATAGACAACAAACTACAAGTAGAAATACAAGCAGTATGTTTAACCCAATGAATAAGGTTTTGAAGTAGTGCAGAAACCTGGTACTGACTGGGAGTTCAACCAATCGTTTAGAGTTAGGGTTGGTCAGACATGGATTTAATTTGGTGGCTGGGGTAGGAAGCCAGAAATATTTTGATGGTAGTCAAGAATATAGGCAAAACATTCAGTTTTTATAATGGCACAGGTGGCCCCTTGTACTGCTGTCAAGACATCCAGTGCCATATGGATTTGGAGGACTGCCTTACACATTTGGGATACTTCTAAATTGAGCAGCGAAATGCTATGTTGTGCCTCATTTAATGCCTTCCTACTGAATTTGATTAGGACTTCCATGTGCAAGACAGCATTTTCAATTCCTAATTGGTGAAGGATAATTGAGTAAAGATGGAAATACCAGTGGAAGACACAGCTGGTCCAGCGCTGTTGCAGTTGGGTAGGTTAGCAGGAGGAGATATATTAAATGTAGTTCTACCTTGCATGCAGACAAAGCCTAGGGTGCATCATCCAATCCATCCAGGTGGCAGCCAAGGCCATAAATTGGACCCACATCAACACTGAGCACCATTAGGGGCGAACCAAAACGTGCTGGGCCGTCTATCCCAGTCAGTCCCAGACCAGTCAGTATTTTCTTAAGGCTATGATACGAGAACACAAATAACAGGGAATTTTCCCTATATGTCGAGTGCTATTAGGCCATGTATCACAGGTGTGATTGGTTTGTTCCCAACAGAGAGTGATCTTTTACTGGGTTGACCACTAGTAGGAGTGAACCAAATATATTCATTCCAAATTTGATATGGTCCATCCTGTGTCTTGATAAGCTGGGGACTTTAAATTTGGAACATGTTTAGGATCCACCCGTGACAAAGCAAATCTATTTAGTATTCGGGCAGTAGTATTGAAGGAAAATGTTTGATGGTGGCCAGGGAACTCCCAGGTGTCAGAGATAGATGGCCACAAGGAGACATTATGATTAGCAATAGATGAAGCTTGCAAAAGAAAACAGCTAGAATCTAATATCCAGGAATACCTACTATAGCTTCTACATAAACGTATTTTTTCTCTATAAATCACCCTCATTTTTACAAAAGATAGCCAAATTAGGATGAACTGGTTTGCAGATAAAGTGTAGCTTCAATACAACTTGCTCCAATTATTTACATAAGAGGAGCAAGAATAGTAATTGCTTATACAGGCTTTTTTAAATCTGCTTTGCTGGACTTTTTTATGAGGAATCTCAGATTCAACTGTGAAGGCCTCTAGAGTCTAGAAAAGCCAAGCCAAGGACTTGCCATCAGATTTGGCCTGAAGTACCTACAAATTTGAGTGGTGTTCTCTTTGAGGTCCCCCAAAATATTCGGAGTTCCTTACACCTGTCAGATAAGCAAGCTTCCTTACTTACTGGGTAACATTGCCAGAATCTCTGTAAACAAGGTACCAGGCCCATGTTTCCAAGTGGCTGTATTCCAGACAGTCCAATCTTTGTTCCTGAAATGCTGTCTTGTCATATCTGAGCCTGTGTGTTTCAAATATGACATTCCAGTCAAAGCCTTGGTAATATAACCAATGTGTCCTGTTATAAGGAGAACAGATTCTTATGGAACTTATGCAAATATTGCCACTACATAACCATACTCGGTCACAAAGGGTTTCCCAATTCCAGAGGGATAAGGTAGGGAGAAAAAGATAAATGTTTCAGTTTTTCTCATAAAGGCATAATTTCACCAAACGGCTGTAAGTCAAAGTTAGTTTCCTTCATTGTGAGAAAACAAAACAACACATCAAAACTCAACAATATTTCAAACAGATGTCCTAAAAAATTATAATCATCCTCATCAGTTCACACAGTCCTGTATAATCAACTCTTGAGCTGAATCTTCTGTCAGCAGATTGATGAACTTAGTTTCTGTTAGAATTCTGTAATTTCTTACTCAGCTCAGTTTTACAATCTGAAAGTTTGTCAGAAACGTGTAGTTTAGAACCTCTGTGTCAGAATCCTTTCCAAGAATTTCTTGGAGGATGAAAGAGATTTGCAAAAGAAAAAAGCATCAGAGTAAAACAACAGCTATCTGCAAATGGACAAAGGACTCCAAAGGGCAATTGCCAAAGAAACTTGGCTACTTCTGTGACATATAACACTTCCAGATAATAATTGGACTTATGACTGATAACCAGGACAGATCAGAATCTTAAGAATGCCATATAATTTTAAGACATCTATATTAATAACATTTACCCATCTAATACCACCTAAGAAAGTCTATCTTCACTTATTTCCCAATGTTTTCCATGTAATTTAATAGACCAAATAAGCCTAGCTAGTTTGGTATTTTCCTCCTTATAGGAAGAGAGAGAAAATTTCTTTGAGACGACTCAGGGGGCCTCTGAAAATCCTCAGAGTAATTTTTCTTCTGTCTACCAGGTCAAAAGAAAGCCTTCATTCAGGATTTGAATATTTTTCAGGGAGAAACTTGTCAAAACATATCAAAAGTTTTTAAAGTGCTTCTTCAAATAGGAAACAACACTCACTGTGAAACAATGCTCAGCTATCTATTCAAAGTGATAACAGAAAGAGTGAAAAATCTTAAGAGTGACCTCACTCATTATTTTCACAAAACAGATTTGTCTCTTAGGTAGACTTACTGAAAGGAATAGCTTTTATAACCTCTTTATCAAGAGCATATCCAAAGTTCAAGAAAAAGTATCCTTTCAGAGAAAACCAAATTTGAATTTCTGCACCTACTTATTTTTAACATTCAAACTCATGCACTTAATTGAACTTACTTTAGTCTACTTGACCAGGCATAAAACTCCTTTCAGAATTTCTCCTTCACAAGCATTCTACAACTTTGTCCCAAAGTCTTTCTTTTTCCTTTCTAGTACATCAGGACAAATTTATGTTTCTTAACCTATCAAACAAAAATATTTCCATTCTTTATACCTTTTTTACTGAAAACATCCATTTTAACTTCCTTGAATACACAGCTCTTTTACTTATTAATTTCCAGTAGCTTTAATTCCATAGGTTAATTAGAACATTTAAACCTTAACAGACCTAGTAAACACTAAAAATGTAAACAATTATGAATTGTCTTTTATATCAGCATTCTAAACACTTCATAAATTTAGAAACGTGGTACTTTACAACAAAACACAAGGCATGCTTCTTAATACACCCAAACGCTTTTAGCCTCTTCACTAAGAAGCCAAAATCAGATAACTTAGCTATGTTTATTAATAATGTTTCAGTGTTTCATCCTATCCAAAAATGACCCAGGTATTCAGATTTTTATCATTTAACTTAACTTGGCAAAACTCAATATTGTTACCAAAAAGAATTTCGAAGCTGTTTTTTTCCCCAAGTATACAGACTGTAAAAGTTATTGTGAGTTTTATGTATTTAAACCATTTTTTTCCGACAATTATGTTCAGATTACCTACGGAAACCTCATGAGGCATTTGAAAAAACTGGTCATCGTTTACAGCTATTATTTTGCTGACAAATTTAACAGACAACGTGAACTTATGTGACTAGTAAACCCAGGATGAATGCCTGCATACTATGCAAATACCGACAACTCTGACAAGAAGACTATTTTCAATCAAACCAACAAACTTAAACAAGTTTTCATTTAACATAGGTTAATTCACATCTCGTTTACTTTGAAAGGCACTGAGTTAATTTCTACTACATTTAGAATTTAGTAAAGCACTTACTTTAAGCCAACTAAACAGAAATCTTAATTTTGGCCATAGCATCCAGGATAAAAGTATCACACCTATAACATACACATAGACACACCTACAGAGAGACTGTACAACCATCCTTTTAAAAACTACTGCTGTGAGTCAGGAACAATAATATTGAGCTCACAAGTTATGAATCCAAACTTTGTTTTGAGCCTTTTTACTAATACTTATGGAGAAGACCCTCAAGATGCTAGACTTTTGGCAAAGACACACTTATGTTCATTTAACCTTTCCCCTCCTTTTTTGTTTTTCAGTCTTAAGAATGAGTGATAGACTGGACAGTAGTTCCTGGAGAGGGAGGATGATAATCTTTTTCATGATAAAGGAACTAGGTGGAATCTGAACTGCCTCTAGAGCTGTCTTTCCAGTCTTGCAAGGATTTTGTAAGGACAGTTGCTCTTTATTTCCCAGAAACTGCACTGTAACTTGACGGTCCTTTTAGGTTGATCCACCTGTCCAACTGCACCAGAAAGGCACAGAGAAAAATCGCAGATTTTCTCCTAGTTGGAGTTTCTGGGGCATCACCCATACAATTGAAAGTGTTTCTAATTAGTTAGAAGGATTTTGAGTGGTGAGTCTCTGGGGATGCATACGGCATTCCCCATGGTAGTAAAGCCAGTGTCTGACTGACAGTGGACTGGAAAAGGGTGCAGTGCCCACAGAAGCCGGGAACTGGCTGGAGGTCAGGGCTCCAAGCAGCCGGGTTGAGAGTTAAGTCCCTTGCAAAGTGTTTTCAAGTTTTTCGATTTTACAGAAGGTCCAGGTTCTGGTCAGGTTCAGCCTGAACTTAAGCTCGACTTGGTGACAACAGATTACATGATGAGCAAAGCAAAGAAAGCAAAAGAAGACACCAGACCTCACCCTCATGGCCACTCCCAGAGGGTTATCAAGATAAGAGTCACACAACAGTTCCCGTGCTGGGGCACACTACCCTAGCACGACAGTTCACAGAATAAATCACAGGTCTGCTACCCTCATAGCCAACTCAGTAGGTGACTAAAATCCTCAATCAGTCATCTGCCAAAAAAGGGCACCCTACTTGGTGTTGCCCTGGTGATCAGGGTAGAAAGCCAAAGTTGGGGCTCCCAGGCGTGGAGGCCTTGACTCTTCAACGATTCTTCTGTTTTCCGGTTGCAAAGCTCAAAAGGAGATGAAAATGGCCCGTGTAACTCTAACAAAGATGAAAGAGACACGTCCATTACCTTGACAATCCCCTGTGAACATAGGGCAGCATCCCACCTGTCATTCCTAATGTGGGGTTCCTATAGCAATGGGTGATGGGGGAGTCCACCAGCATTGCATCCCTTGTGTACCTTCCCTCGGATGCCTGGCAGTAACAGGTGCCTGGTGAACATCTTTCCTATTCTGCCTGGCAGCAATAGATGCCTGGTGAATTGTCCCTGAGAGAAAAGGAGAAGTTTAAGAGAGAACAGGATTGAGAAAAATAGTGAGGAATTTTCCGCCGCTTTGGGGGACATTTTACCCAATTGCGTGTTGGAGGCATTCTCCGAGAAGGGTTTTCCATACTCAACCAAAGGTTAGACTTTCTTACTTTCCTTGAACTGGAGTCCCAATTGGGACATTCACACAGTTCAGAGCATGGTCAGGTGCCATGGGAGGTATCTCAATACAGCCTGAGGAAAAGAAACCTTCCATGGGAGTCTTGCAGATTCCCAACCATCCTAATGACTTAAGTGGCCAACCCGTGCCCAAGTAAAATTTATATATTAGAGATAGAGTCAGGAAGGAACGGATTAATTCATTCTACATCACCCTTAGGCTTAAGGTACTGATTCTCTTCAAGCCGAATGCCATGATTTGCCCCACAGAGTAGCCATGGGCAGCAAACGTGGATTCATACAGCTATCCAAGAAAGTTCCTGATGGAGAAGTGAATTTAGATCCATCCTCGAAAAGGAGAGAGGCACAAGGAAGGAAAGGGCATTTACCAGAAGTCATCTCACAAACCGATGAAGCAAAATCCCCGTACGGGCCACAAGATATGATGCGGGGTTGGCGAACTGAAGAGTCAAAAGAAAGATTTGTTGGACTCTCAAGGTCTGGCAGTGATGCTCTTTTATTTAGAGAACGGTACAGGATAGCATGGGGACAGGAGCTATGGGTAGTGAAGAGCTGCAGGCATGCGGACAGGACCCATGGGCACTAAAGAGTTGCTGCATGGGGACAGGACCCATGGGCAGTCACAGCTCCTGCTGCTGCCCTGAGTACAGGGTAAGTGCTAATTTTATAAGCATAGTTACGTGACTTACTTTTGCTGGAAAAAGAAAAGATGATGTTAAATGTCATGAAATGATTCCAGTTCAGTTGGGGTCTGGTTATTGTGTGGTCGGATAACATTAGATACGAATCTGGCCATATAGATAGGCATGTAGGTGAGCATGACCTGGGCTTCTCTCACTGGGGCACCTCTAATTCATACCAAAAAATGATTCACCGCGTCATGTAGTTTGGCATGTAGGCCAGGTAACCTTGGGCTTTTCGAACTGGGGCAGCCTTAATCCACATCAATCGTCATGGGCTTTCTCAGCTATCTCCCATAGATATGCTTATCAGTCCATTCTCCTTCATTCAAGTTATAAATTTTGTATTTCTTTCATCACCATGTGTTCTCCAGCCTGATGTATGAGTGATTTCCTGATTGTTGGGTATTGTCTTTGAATTTCAATCGTTCACTTGAAGGAATCTTTGCTAAGCTAGCCTAGGTCCAACCGAGCACTGAGAACACGTGGTCATGTTTGTTGGTTTGACATTCTGAGATCAGAAACTCCAAATTCTAGGTTGTCCTGGCAACCACCTTATGGACATAATGTTTCTGAGACAAATTAGACAAATCTGATGAATTCCTCTCTCCAGGTAAGATATTTTTATGTCTCTTTTCTGAATTTTGGAAGGCTCGAACTTGAGTCCGGATCCCTGATCGTTCGGGTAGATTATGTCTAGATACTGGTTTACTTTATTTCTGTAGGATTTGTTAGTTGTTTGATTTATATCCTCTGCTCTGGCATGTTTATTTGTCATTAAATATAAGTGTAATGTTGTAATTTTCAGCCAACTTCCTCATTATGGTGTCAAAACACATAATCAATACTCTTCTATGGCAATACATTGGGGGAGAGAATTGCACTGGGGCCACTGAGCATTCTAGCTTTGGATGGCAGCCTTCACTTTGGATGTGAGTTTCCCAGAGGGAAAGAAAAAATCCAAAAAGGCATGCAGATTTGTGGCAAAAAGCTTTTGAGGCTGAAAGACATTAGAGAAAATAAACTTCCAAGGATTGTGAATCTCCTCCAAATGCTTAATGATGATACAGAAAGGTAGACCATTTCAAATAGATTAAGAGGACTACTATGAAGAGAACGTCTTCCATGCTAAACTCATGAACCAAGGGAAAATGTTACCGTCTATGAGGTTACTACTAATTACCTTCATGAATAATCACAGCAGGCCAGCTTCTTCCCAAGTTCAGGCAAAAAATTGGTCCCAAAGTAAAATTCAGGGCCAGCCATGTGTTCTGGTGTGTAAGAGTCCATGTTACTAGTGGGCGGCCTGGGATTCATGGATTCGTATGACACGTACGGATCACATTAGTAACATTAGGAAAGATAGGTTTCATGGTATGGTGCAGATAGAGATCATAAATAAGTGGAAATTGTGAGCATACCTTATAGATATGCACCAGGAAAAAAACATGAAAATATTGGAATCTATGACACATCTGGTACACTTCCCTAAATACAGAGGGAAGAAAGTGATGTGACCTGCATAGGTGGAATTGTCAGCCTGCACGAGATGACACGATCATTGCACGTCAGAGGATTGCCTGGGCAGCTTCCACTTGGGAGGGACTCCAAGACTTTCACTGGGGAAAGTCTAAACACTCGGCCATATCCACAAAATGTAACAGATAAAACCCAGGATAAACTTAAAATAAAGAAACCAGTGTCTAGAGAGAATGTACTAGACATTTAAACGTTCAAGGATAAAGTTGGAAACCGACAAGAAATCCAGGAAATGGAAAGGGTGAGTGTCAGAGTGGTATGAGATGGCTCTGAAACACTGTGTGCAAGGAAGACGCCGGGACAACTTAGAAGTTTGAGGGTGTTTATGACACCACAGTGAACGTGTCACCCAAGATGCCCTCATCTTTATAGTCTGAAGATTATCCTGGGATACGATACTCAAGTGAGAGATACCCAGAAAAGAATTTAAAAACAGAAACCAAGCACTGAAACTTGAAGAGATAGAATAGACGTTGATTAAATAGGTAAGAAAGAAGTCATCGTGATGAAGCAATAATACAGGGACAAGCACTGAGTGGAGACCATGGTCATCTACTCAAGTATATGGCGAGGCCATGCTGATTCAAGCTTGAAACTTGATTTGAAACCAGAGGCTGGACTTGGGGCTTATCAGACGTACAAATTCTCCTGCCTTAATCATAATCCAAAATCAAGAATGGTGTCCTGAGGACATTGTAGAGAAGGATTGATGCCTCCTTTCCTTTGCCTCTAGCATTAATTGAGGAGAAGTCTCACTTTCCATAGCTCTGGCATTACGGAGGCCAACTGGGTACATGATAATGTGTCACAATACATCTCTTGGAACCCATGAAGGAATGGAACCCCGTCATGCTTCTAGTATGCCTCATTTTTTGGCAGGGCGCCAGAAGTGTGCTGAGAAACACCCTTTTCCAGATGGCTTCGTTGTTTTGTGAGGGCTGCACTGCCAGGCTAGTGTGTTCACTTTGGCTCCAATGAAATACTCTCCCCCATCTCTTAGAGTAGAACGATTATTGATAACGTGTATTGACACCATATGTAAGGAGGTTGGCTCAAAATTAGAACATTACCATTATCTTTATAGAAAAATAAACATGCCAGATCTGAGGATGTACATCAAACAAACAACACACCCTATAGAAATAAAGTAAACCAATATCTACACGTAGTCTAAGGGAACGTTCAACGATCGGTGGTCAAGTTCGAAACTTCCCAAATCCAGGAATGAAACAGAAAAGTACCTTCCCTGAAGCGGATTCATCAGATTCGTCTAATTTGTCTCAGATACATTATGTTCATGAAGGAGGTTGCCATGACTACCTATAGTTTGGAGTTTAAGATCTCAGGAGGTAAGACCAAGCAAGATGACCACGTGTTCTCAAGCTCACTTTGACTTTGGCTAGCATGGCAAAGATTGCAACAAGTGACCAATGTAAATTCAAAGACAACACCCAAAATGAAAAGCACTCACACGTAGGCCTATAGAACATAGGGTGATTATAGAAATAGAAAATTAATACCTTGGGATGAAGGAGAACTGACTGAAAAGCATACCATAGGGAGAAATCTGAGAAAGACCATGATAATTATACTATGGAAAGCAAAATGGGCTCAGAAAAGGGAAAGCAAACACAAATCAAACCTGAATAATCCACAAGGAAAGATGTCAGACTTTAGGCAGACTATGCTTGAACTTTTGAAAGTCAGAGAGTGTCACAAACCAAAAAACCGCAGTGAGGTAAAACCTGGGCTACCTGGAAAGGGTGAGAATGAGACTGCTCCAAACGTGCTCAGAAACACTGTGTCCATGAACCTTGCCTGGACAGCAGAGACACAATTTTGACAAATTGTTTGACTTTGCAGTTGACCAAAAATGCAAACTGGCTACGTCTACTCAGTGCCAGACTTGGGCTGAAGTAGCATATTTAAGTCACATTATACTGAACTGCAGGCTGCCAAAGGAATATGAAAGGGGCCGGCCAGTGGAGAATTGGGGAAGTCCGTGCATTCTGGGTCGGAAGCCTGGAGTTGACAGGGTGGAATACTGGGGTTAAACCTCTTCACCGCTGGCCAAACCATTCTGTGGCAGACGTGGGAAGGAGTGTAGAGGCAGATGAGAAGTGACGATAGACAGGGCCACTCTTCCTTAGCAAATACAGGAGCACTGTCATCAGATGTGAGAACAGCGATAAACTTCTGTCAAAAGGAAGCAAATTAAAAGTTGCAAAGAATAGGAAAATTGAACCTCAAAAAAAAATGTCAGTGAGAAGCTTTAGATACCTAGGAATAACCTCGCCCCAACAGGTGAAAGCTTGGTAAATCAAAAACTAGCAAACCTTGTGGAAAGAAATGGGAGAAGACACAAGGAAGGAGAAGGATATTCCATGCTCTTGAAATGGAAGAATTAACACACTGGAAACCTCCACTCCGGATAAAGCAATCTCTAGATTACATGAAGTCCCAGGCAAAGTTGCAGCAATATTTCTCACAGAGATAGAAGCGAGCATCCTAAAGTTCACATCCAGCAACAAAAGACCATGGATGGCAAAAGGAATCCTGAGGAAAACGAACAAAGCTCAATGTATCACACTTTCTCATTTCAACATATAGGATGAAGAAATAGGATTGGAAATGGCGCAGGCTGGGATGAAAACAGACACTCAGAACCATGGAACACAATCGAGAGCCCAGAGGTATACGCACACATACATGGACAGCCCATTTTCGACCACAGAACCAAGAGGAGACAGTGGAGAAAGGAAATTCTCTACAATAAACGGTGCTAGGACAACTGCAGAGCCTCATGTAAGACAAGGAGAGTAGAGAACGATGTTACACCAGGCACAAACACCAACACAAAATGGATTAAAGTTTTGAATGTAAGACTGCAAACCACGAGACTTCTGTAAGGAAACCTAGGCAGCATGCTATTTGACATCTGTCTTAGCCTCCTATAAGTAAGATGCATGTCTGCTTGGGCAGGGGCAACAACGGAAACAAGAAACAAATGGGACTACATCAAATGCAAAAGCTTCTGCCCAGCCAAGGAAACCATCGACTCAATGCAAACACAGTACAACCACTGGGAGAGGATGTTTGAAAACCACACATCGGTGAACGGGTGAACAGCCAAAAGATGCAGTGAACTCATATGTGTCCACAAGAGAAAAAAAAATAAGCCCATTAAAACCTGGGCAGTAGGTGGAAACAGAGATTTCACCCAAGAAGAGATAGAGATGGCCAACAGGTGTATGAAAACATGTTAATCATCATCAAGACTCAGGGCAATTGAAATCCAAATGGCAGTGAGATAGCAGCTCACTGTGGTCTGAATGACTATAGGTAAAAAGTCAGGAAACAAGTGTCAGAGAGGAGCTGCAGAGATGGGAAGACTCCTACAGTGCTGCTGTGAGTGTAAGCTGGTGCAGCCACGACGCAAATCAGTGTGGAATTGCCTCAGACATGTCAGAATCCATCCATGGTAGATGGATTCTACCATATGATCCAGCTATTATTCAGTGGCGGGTTTATCCAAAGACCTTCGAAGAAGTTGTGCACTGATATATGTGCACCCCTGTGTTCACCCTGGCCTTACTCCCGTTATCCAAGACTGGGAAGCCGCCCTGATGCCCATCAAGCCAAAGGACGAATAGAGAAAGAAGATTGGAGAAGGAAGCTGGGCTTTATGAACACAATGGCATATCTCTGAGCCATAACAAAAGAGAGAATCCAGCCATTAGTGACCAGAAGGATGGTTCTTGAGGGTTTCATTGGAAGTGAAACAGCTCGCAGGGAGAAACTCAAGTACCGTAGGAGCTCACTTACAAGGAGAAGAGACAAACAAGGACCAACAAACTGGAAAGCTTTGCGGAAAGAAATTAAAGAACACATAAGGAAACGGAAGTCTATTCACCGCTCTTCAAATGGAAGAACGAACACACTTGAAACGTCCATATTGGATAAAGCAATCTCTGGATTCCACGCAAGCCCCATCGAAGTTTCAGCAATCTTTCCCACAGGAATAGAAGAGAGAATCCTAAAGTTTCTATCCAGCAACAAAGGAGCAGTGAAGGCCAAAGGAATCCTGAGGAAAATGAACAACTCAGCAAGTACCACATTTTCGAATTTCCACATATAGGACGAACTGCTAGGTACTGAAACGGCAAAGGCTGGCCACAAAAAGAGGAACACAGACACAAGGAACAGAATCGAGAGCCCAGAGGTCAACTCCCACATATATTGACAGCCCATTTTAGACCAAGGAGCCAAGAGGAGACAGCAGAGAAAGGAGAGTCTCGGATAAATGGCGCCGAAGCAGGACCCGAAGCCTAAATTCCAGGAGGGTGAGCGAGTGCTGTGCTTTCATGGACCTCTTCTTTATGAAGCAAAGTGTGTAAAGGTTGCCATAAAGGACAAGCAAGTGAAATATTTTATACATTACAGTGGTTGGAATAAAAATTGGGATGAATGGGTTCCAGAAAGCCGAGTACTCAAATACGTGGACACCAATCTGCAGAAACAGCGAGAACTTCAAAAAGCCAATCAGGAGCAATATGCAGAGGGGAAGATGAGAGGGGCTGCTCCAGGAAAGAAGACATCTGGGCTGCAGCAGAAAAACGTTGAAGTGAAAACAAAAAAGAACAAGCAGAAAACACCTGGAAATGGAGATGGTGGCAGTACCAGTGAGACACCTCAGCCTCCTCTCAAGAAAAGGGCTCGAGTAGATCCTACTGTTGAAAATGAGGAAACATTCATGAACAGAGTTGAAGTTAAAGTCAAGATTCCTGAAGAACTATAACCATGGCTTGTTGATGACTGGGACTTAATTACCCGGCAAAAACAGCTTTTTTATCTTCCTGCCAAGAAGAATGTGGATTCCATTCTAGAGGATTATGCAAATTATAAGAAATCTCGAGGAAACACAGACAATAAGGAGTATGCTGTTAACGAAGTTGTGGCAGGGATAAAGGAATACTTCAATGTAATGTTGGGCACTCAGCTATTCTACAAATTTGAGAGACCACAGTATGCTGAAATCCTTGAGAACACCCTGATGCTCCCATGTCTCAGGTGTATGGAGTGCCACATCTACTGAGATTGTTTGTACGAATTGGAGCAATGTTGGCCTATACACCTCTGGATGAGAAGAGCCTTGCTTTATTACTGAATTATCTTCATGATTTCCTCAAATACCTGGCAAAGAATTCTGCAACTTTGTTTAGTGCCAGCGATTATGAAGTGGCTCCCCCTGAGTACCACCGGAAAGCTGTGTGAGAGGCGCTGACACTCACTTATGTTTGGATCTCTGTAAACACATTTTTGTTCTTAGTCCTTCTCTTGTACAAATGATGTACTTTGAAAATGTCAGTGTATAACAGAATTGATGTTTGTTTGTTTTCTGTTTGATTTTAAACAGAGAAAATAAAAGGGGTTACAGCTCCTTTTTTTTTTTTTCATTTCAAAGTTACTACCAGTGTATTCATGATGGACAATGGAGAGACATACTGTAGAGTGTTTTATTGCCTAGTTGACAAAGGTGCTTTTGAATGCTGGTGGTTCTATTCCTTTGACACTACGCACTTTTATAATATGTGTTAATGCTATATGACAAAATGCTCTGATTCCTAGTGCCAAAGGTTCAATTCAGTGTATATAACTGAACACACTCACCCATTTGTGCTTTTTTTTTAAATGGTGCTTAAAGTAAAGAGCCCATCCTTTGCAAGTCATCCATGTCGTTTCTTAGGCATTCTATCTTTGCTAAGATTGTTGAAGAATGGTGGCTTGTTTCATGGTTTTTGTATTTGTGTCTAATGCACGTTTTAACATGATAGACGCAATGCATTGTGTAGCTGCAGTTTTCTGGAAAAGTCAATCTTCTAGGAATTGTTTTTAAGATCTTCAATAAATTTTTTCTTTAAATTTCAAAAAAAAAAAAAAGAAAGGAGAGTCTCGATAAGAAATGGTGCTGGGAAGACTGCACAGCCACATGTATCACAATGAGAGTAGACCATGATGTTACACCAGCCACACACACCACCTGGAAATGTATTAAGGCCTTGAATGGAAGGCTTGAAACCATGCAACTTCTAGGAGAAAATGCAGGCAGCTTGCTCTTTGCCATCTGGCTTAGCCGATTATTTGGAAGAAGCATGTGTGACTGGGCAAGGGCAACAAAGGAAACAAGAAACAAGCGGGACTCCATCCAACGCAGAAGCTTCCGAACAGCCAACGACTCCATCGACTCAATGCAAAGACAGCACAACAACTGCGAGTGGATGTTTGCAAACCACACATCGGAGAAGGGGTGATTAGTCAAAATATCCAATGAACTCATATGTCTCCACAATAAAAAAACAATGAGCCCCATAAAACGTGGGCAAAAGATGGAAAGAGATATTTCTCCCAGGAAGATAAAAGATGGCCAACAGTCTGTATGAAAACATGTTCATCATCATTAAATCTTTGGCAATGCAAATACGAACGGCAATGAGATAGCAGCTCACAGTGGTCAGAATGGCTATAGGGATGAAGACAGGGAACAACAAGTCTCGGAGAGGAGGTGGAGAGAAGGGAAGCCTCCTGCATTGCTGGGGGGAGTGTAATCAGGTGCAGCCACTACCCAAAGTGCAGTGGAATTGCCTTAGAATTTTCAGAATCCATCTACCATATGATCCAGCTATTCCTCTGTGGCATATATATCCAAAGAACTTGGAAACACTAATGCTCAGAGATCCATGCACCACTGTGTTCACCAAAGCCTTATTCCCAATATCCAAGACTTGGAAGCCTACGTGGTGCCCATGAAGTGACGAATGGAGAAGGAAGACGATCTATAGCCACACAATGGCCAATCTTCGGACTGTATAGATGTGGCCATCTTGGGTGACATGTTCATAAACACACTCAGAATTCTAAGTTGTCCTGACAACCTCCATGCACACAGTGTTTCAGAGCCATCGCATACCAGTCTGACCACTCCCCATTTCCAGGTAGGATAGTTTTCCTTGTTCTGGATTTCTTGTCGGTTTCTAACTTTCTCCTCGAACTTTGAAAGGTCTACTACATTCCCTCTACACACCAGTCTTTTTCAGTTAAGAATATCAAAGATTTTATCTCTTATGTTTTGTGGATATGGTGAAATGGGTGGACTTTCCCCAGAGAAAGTCATGGACTCCCTCCCAAGTTGAAGTTGCTCAGGCAATCCCCTGATGCACACTTATCATGTCATCTCCTAGCAGTCTGACAATTCCACCAGGCAAGTCACATGTTTCCTTCCTTCATCATTTGGGGAAGTGTAGCTGATGCGTCCATAGATTGTAATATTCACATGGTTTTTTTCTGGTGCATATTGCTCAGTTTCCCTCACCATTTCTACTTCTTTGTGATGTCTTTGCCCACCAGACCGTGAAATCTGGATTTCCTAACGCTAGTAATCTGATCCAAAATCGTGGTGCTATCCTGTGGAGCTCAGGCCGCCCAAGTGGAACGCGGGCACTTACCTGCTATATCACAGGTCCGCCAATGAATTGGACTTCTGGACCAACTTTTGGCCTGATCGTGGGAGGATGTTAGCCTGCTTCGATTATTCGTGAAGGGAATCAGTAGTAACATGAATGACGGTAACATTTACCTTTGGTTGATGAGTTTAGCATGGAACATATTCTCTTGCTAGTATTCCGCTTCATCTCTTTGCTAAGGTCTACCTTTCTGTAGCATCATTAAGCATTTGGAGGTGATTACTAATCCTTGGAAGTTCATCTTCTCTAATCTCTTTCAGCCTCCAAAGCTTAGGCCGTAAATCTGCACCGTTTTTTGGAGTTTTGATTTTATGTGAATTGATTGCCGTAACCCAGCATTATAACATCCTATAGCTTTTCACATCTACAATCTCATAGATTTAGACTTCTGTGTAGGTTACATCATCTTCACCACTGTAAGCCTAATTACAGGCCCTCATCACACTTGTGCCTAATCAACTCTTTCTCCCTCAGATCCCCGCATCCATTTCCCTTTGGGAACTACCAATCCCATGTCACGTCCTACCTTTTTGTTGCTCCGTTTTTCCTCTTCTCCTTGTACATGAGATCCTGTGGTATTCAACCTTATCCCTGGGCCTTGCTTCAGTTCCCCTAAGACCATCAGGAGCGATTCTGGTGGTCACAAATGGCTGGACTGCATCCATTCCTACAGCTGAGAGCTATACCATCGTGTGGCTATAGCCGATCTTCCTTTTCCATTCATCTCTTGATGGTCACCACTGACGCTTCCAAGTCTTGGATATCGGGAGTAAGGCTGTGGTGAACACAGCAGTGCATCGATCTCTGTGCATTAGTGTTTCCATGATGTTTGGATATATACGCCACAGAGGAATAGATGGATCATGTTGTAGGTGGATTCTGAAATTTTTGAGGCAATTCCACACCACTTTGTGTAGTGGCTGCACTGGTTCACATTCCTACCAGCAGTGCAGGAGGCTTCCTTTCTCTCCACCTCCTCTGTGAAACTTATTGTTTCCCGTCTTCATCCTTATAGCCATTCTGACCACTGTGTGTTGCTATCTCATTGCCGTTCGGATTTGCATTGACCAGAGACTTAATGATGATGAACATGTTTTCATACAGCCTGTTGGCTATCTTCCTATCTTCCTGGGAGAAATGTCTGTTTCCATCTTTTGCCCAGGTTCTATTGGGCTCGTTGTTTTTATTCCTGTGAAGACGTATGAGTTCATTGGATCTTTTAGCTACTCACCCCTTCTCCGATGTGTGGTTTGCAAACAGCCTGTCACAGTTGTGCTGTCTTTGCATTGAGTCGATGGAGTCATTGGCTGGGCAGAAGCTTCTGCATTGGATGGAGTCCCGCTTGTTTTTTGTTTCCTTTGTTGCCTTTGCCCACTGATAAGTGCTTCTTCCAAATAGGCAGCCAAGCCAGATGGCAAAGAGCAAGCTGCCTGGGTTGTCTCCTAGAAGTTGCAGGGTTTCAAGTATTCCATTCAAGGCTTTAATCCATTTCGAGGTCGTGCGTATGTCTGGTGTAACATCATGGTCTACTCTCATTGTGTTACCTGTTGGTGTGCAGTCTTCTCAGCACCGTTTCTTGTGGAGACTCTCCTTTCTCCACTTTCTCCTCTAGGCTCACTGTTCGAAAATGCGCTGTCAGTAGATGTGTGAGTTGGCCTCCGGGCTCTCATTCTGTTGTATGAGTCTGTGTGCCTATTTTGGGGGCCAGGCTGTGCTGTTTCCGTACCTAGGGCTTCGTCCTATATGTTGAAATCAGAAAGTGTGAGACTTGCTGCTTTGTTCGTTTTCCTGATGATTCCTCTGGCTATTCCGGGTCCTTTGTTGCTGAATAGAAACTTTAGGATTCTGTCTTGTATTTCTGTGGGAATGATTGTTGCAACTTTGACTGGGACTGCATGCAATCCAGACACTGCTTTATGCGGTATGGACATTTGAAGTATGTTCGTTCTTCCATTGGAAGAGCATGGAATAGCCTTCCGTTTCCTTGTGTCTTCTGTAATATCTTCGCCCAAACCTTTGCAAGTTTTCTGTTTCCATAGCTTTCTGCTGTTTGGCCACGTTTATTCCAAGATATCTTTTTCTTCCTACTGGCATGCTTTCTTTTTTGAGGTTCAGTCTTTCTATTCTTTGCAACTTTCAATTGGTTTTGTTTTGACAGAAGTTTATGGCTGTGCTCACATCTGCTGGCCATGCTGCTGCATTTCCTGAGGAAGAATGGCGATGTCTATCGTCGCTTCCCATCTCCCTCTACACTACGTCAGACGCCTTCCCCAGAATGGCTGGACGAGCGGTGAGGTGGCTCACCCCCTGGATTCCACATTGCCAGTCCTGGGCTGCTGAACCAGAATGTGCAGACTTCACCACGTCCCCACTGGCTGGCCCTTTTCATGTTCCATTGGCAACCTGCAGTTGAGTAGATTGTGACTTGAATATGCTACTTGAGCCCAACTCTGGCCCTGTGTCGATGAGGCCAGCTTGATTTTCTGGCCCACTGTGATGTTGGGTGATTTGTCAGAATCGTGTCTCTGCTGTCTGGTATAGCTTCGTGGACACAGGGTTTCAGAGCCCGCAGGGAGCAGTCTCATAACTCACCCTTCTCATTTAGGCCAAGTTTGACCTTTGCTGCTGTTTTTGGCTTTGTGACTTTCTCTGACTTTCAAACGTTCAAACAGAGTGTGTCTAATGACTGACGTCTTTCACTGTGGATTAGTCAGCTTTCATTTCTGTTGGCCTCCATATTCCGGGATCCTTTTTTCTTTTCTATAGTCTAATTGTTATGGTCTTGCTGAGATATCTCCATTCGATTTGCTTATCAGTGCGTTCACCTTCTTTCCAAGTTAGGAGTTTTGTATGTCTTTAATTACCATAGGTTCTGTAGCCCGAGGTGTGAGTCATTTCGTGATTGTTGGGTGTGGTCTTGGAATTTCCATCAGTCACTTGTAGGAATCTTTGCTATCCCAGCCCAGGTGACACTTAGCCCTGAGAACACATGGTTGTCTTGGTAGGTTTGAGATTCTCAGATCAGAAACTCCAGATTCGAGGTTGTCCGGACAACCACCTTCACGGACATTATGTTTTCGAGAGAAATTAGAGAAATGTGATGAATTCCTCCCTCCAGGTAAGTGATTTGTCTGTCTCTTTTCTGGATTTGGGAAGTTTCAAACTTGACCCCTGATCATTGAATGCTCCAACAGATTACGTATGTATACTGGGCTTTTTATTTCTACATGGTTTCCTATTGGTGTGATTTTCATTCTGAACTTTGGCAGGTGTATTTATATTTAAACATAATGGCAATGTTCTAATTTTCAGCAAACCTCATTCCATATGTTGTCAGAACAAGAAATCAATACTGTTTCCATGGCAAGAGGTGGTGGAGAGAATTTCATTGGAGCCCAACTGAGCACTGTAGCCTGGGAAGGCAGCCTTCACACAGGAACGAAGCCCTCTCGAAAAGGGTGCTTTTAAGCACACTTCTACAGCCCTCCAAAAAAAAGGACACACCCCAAGCATGACCATCATCCATTCCTTTAAGTCTTCACAGAGATGTCTTGGGACACATTAGCATGTACCCAGTGAGACCCTGTGACGCCAGAGCTATGCAAATGGAGACCTCTCTTCAAAGAATGCTACGGGCCTAGGAAAGAAGGCCTCAATTGTTCTCTTCAATGTCCTCAAGAGATCATTCTTGACTTGGGATTATGAGTAAGGCAGAAGGAAAACGTAGGTCTGATATGCCCCAAGTCCAGCCTCTTGTTTCAAATAAAGTTGCAAGCTTCAATCAGCACGGCCTCCACATCTACTTGAGTAGATAACAATGTTCTCCTCTCAGTGCTTGCCCCTCTAGTATCTCTTCTTCCCAATGATTCCTTTCTTATCCCTTGAATCAGTGCCTCTTTGATCTCTTCAAGTTTCTGTGTGCGGTTTGTGTTTGGAAAAGCTGTTTCTGGATATCTCTCACGTGGGTATCCTAGCCACGGCAATCCTCGGACTCTAAACTTGCTGCCATCTTGGGTGACACATTCACCGTCACGTCATAAACACCCTCAGAATTCTAAGTTGTCCTGAAAACCTCCAGGCACACAGTGTTTCAGAGCCATCTCTTATCAGTCTGATGACTCCATCTTTCCAGGTAGGATAGTTTTCCTTGTTCTGGATTTCTTGTCAGTTTCTAACTTTCTCGTGGAACTTGAAAGGTATGCTACATTCCCTCTACCCACCGGTTCCTTTCCTTTAAGATTATCCCTTGTTTTATATCTTATCCATTGTGTATATGCCCAATTGGGTGGACTTTCCTCAGAGAAAGTCCTGGAGGCCCTCCCAATTGGAAGGTGCCCAGGCAATCCCCTGATGCACAATGATCGTGTGATCTCCTAGCAGTCTAAAAATTCCACTTGGCAGGTCACATGTTTTCCTTCCTTCATCATTTGGGGAAGTGTTCCTGATGCGTTCATAGATTGTCATATACTCATGGTTCTTTTTCTGGTGCATATTGTTAAGGTCTCGTGACAATTTCTCCTTCTTTATCATCTCTGTGTCCACCATACCTTGAAATCTATATTTCCTAATGCTAGTAATCTGATCTGCACCCCTGATGCTAGCTGGTGATGCCCGCGCCGCCCAAGTGGAACGTAGGAACCTACCTGCTACATCACAGGGCCAGCCCTGAATTGCACTTTTGGACCAACCTTTGACCTGACCTGTGAAGATGTTGGCCTGCTTCGATCATTCGTGAAGGAATCAGCAGTAACATCATGAACGGTAACGTTTTCTGTTGGTTCATGAGTTTAGCACGGAACATGTTCTCTTGGTAGTATTCCTCTTCATCTCTTTGCAAAGGACTACCTTTCTGTAGCAACATTGAGCATGTTGAGGTGATTACCAATACTTGGAAGTTCATCTTCTCTAACCTCTTTCTGTCTCCAAAACTTCCGGTTGTAAATCTGCATCTCTTTTGGGAGTTTTGGTTTTATGTGAATTGATTGCCGTAACCCAACATTATAATGACCTATAGCTTTCAGATCTACATCCACATAGATTTAGACTTCAGAGTAGGTTACATCATCTTCACCAACGTAAGCCTAATTACTGTCCCTAACCACACACCTGTGCCTAATCAACACTTTCTCTCTCCGGCCACTGCCCCACTTTCCCTCTGGGAAATGCCAATCCATTATCATGTGATACCTGTTTGTCGGTCCGTTCTTGCTCTTCTCCTTGTACGTGAGAGCCTGTGGTATTTGACCATACCCCTGGGGCTTGTTTCAGTTCCCCTAAAACCGTCAGGAGCCATTCTGGTGATCACAAATGGCTGGCCTGAATCCGTTCCTATAGCTGAGTGCTATGCCTTTGTGTGGCTATAGCCCATCTTCCTTCTCCATTCATCCCTTGATGGGCACCAGGCAGGATTCCAAGTCTTGGATATCGGGAATAAGGCCAGGGTAAATAGAGGTATGCACCGATCTCTGTGTATGAGTGTTTCCAAGTTCTTTGGATAAACACACCACAGAGGAATAGCTGGATCATATGGTCGATGTATTCGGAAATGTCTAAGGCAATTCCACACCGTTTTGTGTCGTGGCTGCACCTGTTTACACTCCCTCCAGCAGTGCAGGAGGCTTCTCTTCTCTCCACCTCCTCTCCGAAACTTATTTCCTGTCTTCATCGTTATAGCCATTCTGACTGCCGTGAGCTGCTATTTCATTGTCTTTCAGATTTGCACTGACCAGAGACTTAATGATGATTAACATGTTTTCATACAGCCTGTTGGCCATCTTTCTATCTTCCTGGGAGAAATGTCTGTTTCCAGCTTTTGCCCAGATTTTAATGGGGCTTGTTTTTTTTTTTTTTCTTGTGGAGCCGTATGAGTTTATTGGCTCTTTTGGCTATTCACCCCTTCACCAATGTGTGGTTTGCAAACATCCTCTCCCAGTTGTTTTGCTGTCTTTGCATTGAATCAATGATTTCCTTGGCTATGCAGAAGCTTTTGTGTCTGATGTAGTCCCATTTGTTTCTTGTTTCCTTTATTGCCCTTTCCCAGACAGATATGCTTCTTCCAAATATGAGGCTAAGAAAAATGACAAAGAGCACCCTACCTATGTTTTCTTCCAGAAGTCTCATGGTTTCCAGTATTACATTCTAGACTTCAATCCATTTCGAGTTGGTGTTTGTGCCTGGTGTAACACCATGGTCTACTCTCCTTGTCTTACATGAGACTCTGCATTCTTCCCAACACCGTTCATTGTAGAGACTTTCCTTTCTCCACTGTCTCCTCTTGGCGCCGTGATCGAAAATGGGCTGTCCGTATATGTGTCCCTATACCTCTGGGCTCTTGATTCTGTTCCATGGTTCTGTTTCTCTGTTTTGCATCCCAGCCTGCGCTGTTTCCATTTCAATTTCTTCGTCCTATATGTTGAAATCAGAAAGTGTGATACCTTGAGCTTTGTTCTTTTTCCTCAGGCTATTTGGGGTCTTTTGTTGCTGGATGTGAACTTTAGGATCCTCACTTCTATCTCTGTGAGAAATATTGCTGCAACTTTGACTGGGACTGCATGGAATCAAGAGATTTCTCTATGTGGTGTGGGCATTTCAAGTGTGTTAATTCTTCCATTTCAAGAGCATGGAATATCCTTCCGCTTCCTTGTGTCCTCTCCCATTTCTTTCTTCAAAGGTTTGCTAGTTTTCTGTTTACAGAGCTTTCACCTGTTGGGGTGAGGTTATTCCTAGGTATCTTATTCTTCTTACTGGCATCCTTTTTCTTTTTTATTGAGGTTCAATTTTCCTATTCTTTGCAACTTTTAATTTGTTTCCTTTTGAAAGAGATTTATCACTGTTCTCACATCTGCTGGTAATGCTCCTGTATTTGCTGAGGAAGAGTGGCCCTGTCTAATGTCGCTTCTCATCTGCCTCTACATTATCTCCCACTCCCGCCCAAGAATGGCTGCACCAGCGGTGAGGAGGTTTACCCCCAGGATTCTACCCTGCCAACTCCTGGCTGCCAACTCAGAGTGTGTGGGCTTCCCCAATTCTTTAGTGACCAGCCCCATTCATGTTCCCTCAGCAACCTGCATTTGAGTGGAATGTGACTTAAATAGGCTACTTCAGCCCAACTCTGGCACTGAGTAGATGTAGCCAGTTTGTATTTTCGGTCAACAGCGATGTCAGAGAATTTGTCATAATTGTGTCTCTGCTCTCCCGGCAAGCTTCATGGACACAGGGTTTCATAGGACGTTTGGAGGAGTCTCATACCCACCCTTTCCAGATAGCCCAGGTTTTACCTCGCTGCAGTTTTTTGGTTTGTGACACTTTCTGAATTTCAAAAGTTCAAGAAGAGTCTGTCTAAAGTCTGACACCTTTCGTTGTGGAGTATTCAGGTGTTATTTGTGTTTGCCTTCCCTATTCTGAGCCCTTTTTTTTTTTCCATAGTATAATCATCATGGTCTTTCTCAGATTTCCCCCTTTGGTGTGCTTGTGAGCCAGTTCTCCTTCATCCCAAGGTATCAATTTTCTATTTCTTTAACCACCCTATGTTCTATACGCCTACGTGTGAGTGCTTTTCATTGTTGGGTGTTGTCTTTGAATTTACCTTGGTCACTTGTAGCAATCTTTACCATGCTAGCCTTGGTCAAAATGAGCACTGTGAACACGTGTTCATCTTGGTTGGTCTGACGTTCTGACATCTTAAACTCCAAATTCTAGTTTGTCATGTTAACCTTCTTCATGAACATAATGTACCCGAGACAAATTAGACAGATGTGATGAATTCCGTTCCAGGTAAGATACTTTTCTGTCTCATTTCTGGATTTGGGAAGATTCGATCTTGACCCCCGATCCTTGAACGTTCCAGTAGATTACGTCTAGATACTGGCTTACTGTATTTCTATAAGGTGTGTTATTTGTTTGATTTACAACCTCATGTTTATTTTTCTATAAACATAATTGTAATGTTCTAATTTGCAGACAAGCTTCTTTCACATGATGTCAATACACGTCATCAGTAATCATTCTACTCCAAGAGATGGGGGAGGAGTATTTCATTGGAGCCAAACTGAGCACACTAGCCTGGTAGGGCATCCCTCACAAAGCAATGAAGCCCTCTGGAAAAGGGTGATTCTCAGCACACTTCTGGAGCCCTGCCAAACAATGCAACATACCTGGAGCATGACGGGGTTCTAGTCCTTCAAGGGTTCAAAGAGATGTATTGTGACACATTAGCATGTACCCAGTGGGCCTCCGTAATGCCAGAGCTATGGAAAGTGAGACTTCTCTTCAATGAGTGCTAGGGGCATAGGAAGGGAAGCATCGATCCTTCTCTACAATGTCCTCAGGAGATCATTCTTGATTTGGGATTATGATTAAGGCAGAAGGACAACGTAGGTCTGATGAGACCCAAGTCCAGCCTCTGGTTTCAAATCAAGTTGCAAGCTTCAATCAGCACGGCCTCCACATCTACTTGAGTAGATCACAATGTTCTCCACTCAGTGCTTGTCTCTCTGTTATTTATTGCTTCTCCACAATGACTTATTTCTTATCCCTTTAATCAGCGACAATTCTAACTCTTCAAGTTTCAGTGCTGGTTTCTGTTTTTAAATTCTTTTCTGGGTATCTCTCACTTGAGTATCGTAGACTAGGACAATGCTCGGACTATATAGATGAGGCCCTCTTGGGTGACATGTTCACCGTGATGTCATAAACACCCTCAAACTTCTCAGTTGTCCCGGCATCTTCCATGCACACAGTATTTCAGAGCCATCTGATACCAGTCTGATAGTTTTCCACTTCCTGGATTTCTTGTCTGTTTATAACTTTATCTTTGGACTTTTAAATGTCTACTACATTCTCTCTAGACACTGAATTCTTTACTTTAAGTTTATCCTTGGTTTTATCTGTCACATTTTGTGGATGTGGCCAAATATGTAGACTTTCCCCAGAAAAAGTCCACGAGTCCCTCCCAAGTTGAAGTTGCCCAGCCAATCCTCTGATGTTCAATGATCGTGTCATCCTGTGCAGTCCGACAATTCCACCTATGCAAGTCACATCACTTCCTCCATTCTGTATTTGAGAAGTCTACCAGATGCGTCATAGATTGCAATATATTCATGTTGTTTTCCTGGTGCATATGTATAAGGTATGCTCACAATTTCCACTTATGTATGATCTCTGCCCACACCATACCATGAAATCTATCTCTCCCGATGTTACTAATCTGATCAGCACCCGTGATGCGAATCCATGAGTCCCAGGCCACAGAGTAGGAACGTGGGCTCTTACACACCAGAACACATGACTGGCCCTGAATTTTACTTTTGGACCAATCTTTTGCCTGAACTTGGGAAGAAGCTGGCCTGCTGTGATTATTCGTGAAGGTAATGAGTAGTAACCTCACAGAAGGTAACATTTTCCCTTGGTTCATGAGTTTAGCACAGAACACGTTGTATTTGTAGTATTCTTCTTAATATATTTGCAATGGTCTAACTTTCTGTACCATCATTAAGCATTTGGAGGAGATTCACAATCCTTGAAAGTTTATCTTCTCTAATCTCTTTCAGCCTCAAAAGCTTTATGCCGCGAATCTGCACAGCTTTTTGGATTTTTTCTTTCCCTCTGGGAACCACCAATCCAAAGTGAAGGCTGCCATCAAAGCTAAAATGCTCCATTTGGCCCCAATGAAATTCACTCCCCCTATCTCTTGTCATAGAAGAGTATTGATTATGTGGTTTGCCACCGTATGTGAGGAAGTTGGCTGAAAATTAGAACATTACACTTATATTTAACGAAAAATAAACATGCCAGAGCTGAGGATGTAAACCAAACAACTAGCAAACCCTACAGAAATAAAGTAAACAAGCATCTAGACGTAATCTACTGGAACAATGAAGGATCCGAAGTCAAGGTCTAGCCTAGCCAAATTCAGAACAAAAGACATAAAAATATCTTACCTGGAGAGAGGAATTCATCAGATTTCTCTAATGTGTCTCGGAAACATTATGTCCATAAGGTGGTTGCCAGGACAAACTAGAATTTGGCGTTTCTGATCTCAGAATGTCAAACCAACCAAGATGACCTCGTGTTCTCAGTGCTCAGTTGGACCTAGGCTAGGATAGCCAAGATTCCTTCAAGTGAACGATGGAAATTCAAGGACAAAACCCAACAATCACGAAAGCACTCACATCGGCCTAGAGAACACATGGTGATTAAAGAAATACAAAATTCCTAACTTGGAATGAAGGAGAACACACTGATGAGCATATCTATGGGAGACAGCTGTGAAAGACCATGAGGATTGATGTGGATTAAGGCTGCCCCCATTCGAAAGCCCAAGGTTAGCTGGTGAACATGCAGAACTATATGACCCATTGAATTTCTTTTGGTATGAATTAGAGGTGCCCCAGTGAGAGAAGCCCAGGTCATGCTCACCTACATGCCTATCTATGGGGCCAGTTTCGTATCTAGAGTTATATGACCACACAATATCCAGAACCCATCTGAACTGAAATCATTTAATGACTTTTTACATCATCTTTTCTTTTTCCAGGAAAAATAAGTCACGTACCCATGCCTGATAAAATTAGTCCTTAACCTCAACTCCGGGCAGCAGCAGGAGATGTGACTGCCCGTGGGTCCTTTCCCAATGCAGCAGCAGCAGCAGCTCTTCACTGCCCATGGGTCCTGTCCCCATGCCTGCAGCTCTTCACTGCCCATAGGTCCTGTCCCCATGCTATCCTGTACCATTCTCTAAATAAAAGAGCACCACTGCCAGACCTTGAGGGTCCAAGAAATCTTTTCAACTCTTGAGCTTGCCGACCCCACATCATATCTTGTGGCCCATATGGGGATCGTGCTTCATTGGTTTGTGAGCTCGAATTCTGGTAAGTGCCCTTTCCTTCCCTGTGCCTCTCTCTTTTTCGAGGATGGATCTAAATTCACTTCTCCATCAGGAACTGTCTTGAATAGCTGTATGAATTCATGTTTGCTGCCCATGGCTACTCTATGGTGCAAATCTGGCATTCAGCTTGAAGAGAATCAGTACCTTAAGCCTAAGAGTGATGTAGAATGAATTAATCCATTCCTTCCTGACCCTATCTCTAATACATAAAGTTTACGTGGGAACGGGTCAGCCATTTAAGTCATTAGGATGGTTGGCAATCTCCAAGACTCTCGTGGAAGGTTTCTATCCCTAAAGCTGGATTGGGATACCTCCCATGCACTTGACCATCTGAACTGTGTGAATGTCCCAATCAGGACTGCAGTTCAGGGAAAGTACCAACGTCTAACCTTTGGCTGAGTATTGGAAACCCTTCTTTGGAGAATGGCTCCAACACGCATTGGGTAGAATGACCCCAGCGTGGCGGAAACTTCTTCACTATTTCTCTCCATCATGTTCTCTCTTAAACTTCTCCTTTTGTCTTGGGGACCACTCACCAGGCACCTATTACTTCCAGGCAGAATAGGAAAGATGTTCACCAGGCACCTGTTACTGCCAGGCATAGCAGGGAAGGTATCCAAGGGATGCAATTCTGGGGGACACCCCCATCACCCCTTGCTATAGGCACCCCACAGTAGGAACAACAGGTAGGATGCTTCCCTAGGTTCAGGGGGGATTTTCAGGGTAATGGACCTGTCTCTTTCATCTTTCTTAGAGTTACAATGGCCATTTTCGTCTCCTTTTGAGCTTTGCAACCGGGAAACAAAGAAATCTTTCAACAGTCAAGTCCTCCAACACTGGGAGCCCAAACTTTGGCTTTCTGGGCCTGATCACCCCGACGACCCCCAAGTACGGTGCCCTCTTTTTCCGGTTGACTCATTGAGTATTTTAGTCACCTACTGAGTTGGCTATGAGGGTAGCAGACCTGTGATTTATTCTGTGAACTGTCATGCTCGGGTAGTGTGCCCCAGCATGGGAACTGTTGTGTGACTTTTATCATGATAACCCTCTGGGAACGGCCATGAGGGTGAGGTCTGGTGTCTTCTTTTAATTTCTTTGTTTTGCTCATCATGTCCTCTGTTGTCACCAAGTCGAGCTTAAGTTCAGGCTGGACTTGACCAGAACCTGGACATTCTGTAAAATTGAAAAACTTGAATATATTTTGCAAGGGACTTAACTCTCAACCCGGCTACTGGGAGCCCCGGCCTCCAGCATGTTCCAGGCCTTTGTAGGCACTGCACCCTTGTCCAGTTCACTGTCAGTCCAACACTGGCTTTACTGCCATGGGGAATGACGTAAGCATCCCAAGAGACTCACCACTTAGGGTCATTCTAATTAGAAACACTTTCAATTGTATGGGTATGCCCCAGAAACTTCATCTGGGAGAAAATTTGTGATGTATCTCTGTGCCTTTCTGGTGCAGTTGGACAGGTAGATTAACCTAGAATGTCCTTCAAGTTTCAGTCCAGTTTCTGAGAAATCAAGAGCAACTGTCCTTACAAAATCCTTGCAAGACTGGAAAGACAGCTCTAGAGGCAGTTCAGATTCCACCTACTTCCTTTATCATGAAAAGGATTCTCATCCCCCCTCTCCAGGAACTACTATGTAGCCCATCACTCATTCTTAAGACTGAAAAAAAAAAAGGAGGGGAAAGGATAAATGGTCATAAGTGCGCCCTTGCAAAAAGTCTACCATCTCGAGGGTCTTCTCCACAAGCATTAGTAAAAAGGCTCAAAAGAAAGTGTGGATTCATAACTGGTGAGCTTTATATTATTGTACCGGATTCACAGCAGTAGTTTTTAAAACAATGGTTGTACAGTCTCTGTCTATGTGTGTCTATGTGTACATTATACATGTGATATTTTTACCCCTGGATGGTCTGGCCAAAATTAAGATCTCTGTTTAGTTGGCTTAAAGAAAGTGCTTACATAAATTCTAAATGTAGTAGAAATTAACTCAGTGCCTTTCAAAGTTAATGTGATGTGAATTAACCTTTGGTGAATGAAAGCTTGTTAAAGTTTGTTGGTTTGATTGAAAATTATCTTCTTGTCAGAGTTGTCAGTATTTGCATAGGATGCAGGCATTTCAGCCTGGGTTATCTAGTCATATAAGTTCACTTTCTCAAATTTGTCAGTAAAATAATAGCTTTAAATGGTGACCAGTTTTCTCTAATTCCTCATGAGGTTTCCATAGGTAATCTGAACATAGTTGTTGGAAACAAATGGTTTAAATACATAAAACTCATAAAGGTGAGTACAATAACTTTTATGGTCAGTATACTTGTTGAAACAAAGCAGCTTCAAAATTTTTCTGTGTAACAATCTTGACTTTTGCAAAGTTAAGTTAAATGATACAAAGATGAATATGCGGGTCATTTTTGGATAGGATGAAACACTGAATCATTATTAATAAACATATCTAAGTTATCTACTTTGGGCTTCTTCTTGAAGAGGCTAAAAGCGTGTGGGTGTATCAAAAAGCATGCCTGTGTTTTATTGTAAAGCTGCATGTTTCTAAAGTTATGAAGTGTTTAGAATGCTGATATAAAAGACAATTCATAATTGCTTACTTTTTTGTGTTTAGTAGATCTGTTAAGGCTTAAATGTTCTAATTAACTTATGGAATTAAAGCTACAGGAAATTAATAAGGAAAAGAGCTCTGTATTCAGGGAAGTTAAAATGTATGCTTTCAGTAAAAAAGGTATAAAGAATGGAAATATTTTTGTTTGATGGGTTAAGAAACATAAATTTGTCCTAATGTACTAGAAAGGAAAAAAGAAAGAGTTGACACATTCTGAAAACGAAAAAGAAAGTTGTAGAAGGTTTGTGAAGTAGAAATTCTGAAAAGAGTTTTATGCCTACTCAAGTAGACTAAAGTAAGTTCAATTAAGTGAATGAGTTTGAATGTTCAAGAAAAGTAGGTGCAGAAATTGAAATTTGGTTTTCTCTAAAAGGATACTTTTTCTTGAACTTTTGATCTGCTCTTGATAAAGAGGTTATAAAAGCTCTTCCTTTAAGTAAGTCTACCTAAGAGAGAAACGTGTTTTGTGAAAATAATGACTGAGGTCACTCTTAAGATTTTTGACTCTTTCTGTCATCACTTTGAATAGATACCTGAGCAGTGTTTCACAGTGAGTGTTGTTTCCTATTTGAAGAAGCATTTAAAAAATTTTGGATATGTTTTGACAAGCTTCTCCCTCAAAAATATTCAAATCCTGAATGAAGTCTTTCTTTTGACCTGGTGGACAGAAGAGAAGTTACTCTGCGGATTTTCAGAGGGCCCCTGAGTCTTCTCAAAGAAATTTGCTCTCTGTTCCTGTAAGGAGGAAAACATTAAACTAATTAGGCTTATTTTTTCTATTAAATTACTTGGGAAACATTGTGAAACAAGTGATGATAGATATTCTTAGGTGGTATTAGATGGGTAAATGTTATTAATATAGGTGTCTTCAAATTATATAGAATTCCAAAGATTCTGATATGTCCTGGTTATCAGTCATAAGTCCACTTATTATCTGGAAGGGTCATATGTCACAGAAGTATGCAAGTTTCTTTGTCAATTGCCCTTTTGAGTCCTTTGTCCATTTGCAGATAATTGTTGTTTTTCTCTGATGCTTTTTTCTTTTGCAAATATGTTTCATCTTCCGAGATATTCTGGGAAAGGATTCTGACACAGAGGATCTAAACTAAAGGTTTCTGATAAACTTTCAGATTGTCAAACTGAGCTGAGTAAGAAACTACAGAATTGTAACAGAAACTAAGCTCCTCGATCTGCTAAGGACAGATTTAGCTCAAGAATTGATTATACAGGAGTGTGTGAACTGATGAGGACGATTATAATTTTTTAGGACTTCTGTTTGAAATATTGTTGAGTTTTGATGTGTTTTGTTTTCTCATAATGAAGGAAGTCTTTTTCTCTTCTCTTATGCTAACTTTGACTTACAGCAATTTGGTGAAATTATACCTTTATGAGCAAAACTGAAACATTTATCTTTTTCTCCCTACCTTATCCCTAAGGAATTGTCAAACCCTTTGTTACTGAGTATGGTCATTTTGTGGCAATAGTTGCATAAGTTCCATAAGAATCTGTTCTCCTTATAACAGGTCACATTGGTTATATTACCAAGACTTTGACTGGAATGTCATATTTGAAACATACAGGCTCAGATATGACAAGACAGCATTTCAGGAACAAAGATTGGACTTTCTGGAATACGGCCACTCAGAAACATGGGCCTGGTACCGTGTTTACAGAGATTTTGGCAATCTTACCCGTTAAGTAAGGAAGCGTGATTATCTGGCAGGTGCAAGTAACCTCCAAATACTTTGGGGGACCTGAAAGAGAACTCCACTCAAATCTGTAAGTACTGCAGGCAAAATCTGATGGCAAATCCTTGGCTTGCCTTTTCTGGCCTCTAGAGGCCTTCACAGTTGAATCCGAGATTCCTCATAAAAATTTCCAAGAAAGCATACTTTAAAAAGCCTGTATAAACAATTGCTATTCTTGTAGCTGTTATGTAAATAATTGGAGCAAGTTGTATTGAAATTACACTTTACTTGCAAATCTGTTAATCCTGATTTGGCTATCTTTTGTAAAAATGAGGGTGATTTAAGAGAGAAAAAATTATGTTTCTGTAGAAGCTATAGTAGGCATTCATGGATATTAGATTCTAGCTCTTTTCATCCACAAGATTCATCTATTACTAATCGTAATGTCTCCTTGTGCTCATCTATGTCTGACACCTGCGAGTTCCCTGGCCACAATCAAACATTTTCCTTTAAAACTACTCCCAAATACTAACTAGATTTGCCTTGTCACAGGTGGATCAGAAACAACAAGTTCCAAAGGGAAAGTTCCCAACTTATCGATCCACACAGGATGGACAATATGAAATTTGGGATGAATGTATTTGGTTCACTCCTACTAGTGGTCAACTCAGTAAAAGGTCACTCTCTGTTGGGAACAAACCAATCACACTTGTGATACATGGCCTAATAACAGCCGACCTATGGGAAAAATTCGCTGTTATATGTGTTCTCATATCATAGTCTTAAAAAAGTACTGATTGGTTTGGGACTGACTGGGATAGACAGCCCAGCACGCTTTGGTTAGTCTCTAATGGTGCTCAGTGGCTATGCGGCTCCAATTTATGGCCTTTGCTGCCACCTAAGTGGATTGCACGATGCACACTAGGCTTTAGCTGGATGCAGGGTAGAACTCCATTTACTACATCACCTCCTGCTATCCTACCCAACAGCAGCAGCGCTGAACCAGGTCTGTCTTCCACTGGTATGACCATCTTTCCACAATTTTCCTTCCCCAATTAGGAATCGAAAGTGTTGTCTTGCACATGGAAGTCCTAAACAAATTTATTATGAAGGCATTAAATGATGCACAACATAGCCTTTCACTGCTCAATTTAGAAGTATCCCAAATGTGTAAGGCAGTCCTCCAAATCCAAATGACACTGGATGTCTTGACAGCAGCACAAGGGGGCACCTATGCCATTATAAAAACTGAATGTTGTGTCTATATTCCTGACTACTGTCAAAATTTTTCTGGCTTCCTATCCCAACCACCAAATTAAATCCATGTCTTATCAACCCTAACTCTAAACGATTGGTTGAACTCCAAGTCAGGACCAGGTTTCTGCACTACTTCAATACGTTATACATTGGGTTAAACATACTGCTTGTATTTCTTATTATAGTTTGTTGTCTGTTTCATTGTCTGTCATCCTCATGTGAAAAAAGTTTCACCTCCTGGACCACCTCTTGTCAAATGATTCTCCCGTCTCCAGAGGCTCTGTATACCTTGTCAGCCTTGAATTCCACAGGTGAAGGCTTCCAGTCCACTGAACATCCTACCTGTACCTATGACCCCATTTAGGGACAGCTCTGCAACCTTGTACAGCCATAAGTAGTTACAGAAGACTGACCATCGTCCATATCCCCAAACCTCTCCAGTCCAAATGGGTTCAGGGGGTGTTTATGATGTGGATTAAGGCTGCCCCAGCTAGGGAAGCCCAAGGTGATCTGGCCTACATGCCAAACTATATGAGCAGGTGGAATTAGGGCTGACTCAGGGAGAGAAGCTCAGGGCATCCTCACCTACATGCTGATCTACAGGGCCAGATCCGTATCTAAAGTTATATGACTGCACATTAACCAGACCCCATCTGCACTGAAATCATTTAAAGACATTTTACCACATCATTTCTTTTTCCAGTAAAAATAAATCATGTACCCATGACTTATAAAACTAGCCCTACCCCTCAACTCAGGGCAGCAGCAGGAGCTTTGACTGATCATGGGTCCCATCCACAGGGAGCAGCAGCAACTCTTCACTACCTATGGGTCCTGTCCCCATGCTATCCCATACTATTCTCTAAATAAAAGAGCACCAGTGCCAGACCTTCAATGTCCGAGAAATCTTTCATTCGAGTCTTCAGCTCGCCGAGCCCATTTCAACAATTATAACATGGAAAACAAAAAACCGTCCCAGAAAATGGAAGGCACACAGAAATCACACCTGAATAATCCACAATGAAAGATGTCCGTTTTAGACATTCCCTGAACGTTCGAAAGACACAGAAAGTCACAAACCCCAAAACTGTAGCAAATGTCAAACCTAGGCTAAATGGTAAGGGTGAGTTATGAGACTGTTAAAATCTGGCTCTGCAAACCTGTGTCGATGAAGTTTGCCATGATAGCAGAGACACAATTCTGAGAAATCCTCTGACATCACAGTGGAGAAGAAAAGCAAAATGGCCTCGTCTACTAAGTGCAAGATTTGTCCCAAATAGCATATTCAACTCACATTCCACATCAAATGCAGGTTTCCAATGGAACATGAAAGGTGCTGGTCAGTGGTGCAGTGGTGAAGTCCGCAAATTCTGGGTCAGCACCCAGGGCAGACCATGCAGAATGCTGGAGGTGAACCTCCTCACCGATGGTCCAGATATTCTGGGGCAGGCGTCCAAGGTAGTGTAGAGGCAGATGGGAAGCAACGTCAGACAGCGTCATTCTTGCCCAGCTAATACACCAGCATAGCCATCAGATGTGCGTACAGCCATAAACATCTGCCAAAACAAAAACAATGAAAAGTTTCAAAGAATAGAAAAACTGAACCTCTGGAAAAAAACATGCAAGTAAGAAGAATAAGATTTCTAGGAATAAGCTTAGACAAACAGGTGCAAGCTATGGAAACCAAAAACTAGCAAAGCTTTAGGGAAAGAAATTCCAGAAAACACAAGGAAACAGAAGGGTATTCCGTGCTCTAGGAATGTAAGATCTGAAACACCTGAAACGTCCGCAATGCATAAAGCAATCTCTGGGTTGCATGCAATCCCAGTCAAAGTTGCAGCAATCTTTTCCACAGAAATAGAAGAGAAAATCCTAAAGTCTCTATCCAGCAACAAGGGACCCGGAATACCCAAAGGAATTCTGAGGAGAACGAACAAAGCAGGACTATCACACTTTCATTTCAACATGTAGGACGAAGCGCTTATTACCGAACCAGCACAGCCTGGTCCCAAAAACAGGCACAAACCCCAGTGGAACAGAATGGAGAACACAAGGGTCAACTCACACATATATGGACAGCGCATTTGCAATGAGGAAGGCAAGAGGAGACAGTGGAGAAAGGAGAGTCTCTAAAATAAATGGTGCTGGGAAGACTGCACAGCCACATGTAACACAATAAGAGTAGATCATGATGTTACACCAGGCACACACACCACCTCGAAATGGATTAAAGCCTTCAACGGAAGTCTTGAAACAGTGAAACTTCTAGGAGAAAACACAGGCAGCTTGCTCTTTGCCATCTGGGGTAGCCGCCTATTTGGAAGAAGCATGTGTGACTGGGAAAGGGCAACAAAGAAAAGAAGAAAGAAGCAGGCCTCCATCCAACGTAAAAGCTTCTGTCCAGCCGGGGAAACCGTCCACTCAATGCAAAGACAGCACAACAACAGGGAGAGGATGTTTCAAACCACACATCTGAGAAGGGCTGAATAGCCAAAAGACCCAATGACCACACACGTCTCCACAAGAGAAAAGACAAGCCCATTAAAACCTGGGCAGAAGATGGAAACAGAGATTTACCCCAAGAAGACAGAAAGGTGGCCAACAGCTGTATGAACACATGTTCAACACCATTAAGTATAAGGCCCACGCAAATCCTCACGGCAATGAGATGACAGCTCCCTGTGTTCTGAATGGCTATAATTAACAAAACAGGAAACAACAAGTGTCAGAGAGAAGGTGGAGAGAAGGGAAGAGTCCTGCACCTCTGGTGGGAGTGCAAACTGGTGAGGGCACTAGGCATAGCCATGTGACATTGCCTCAGAAATTTCCAAATCCATCTACCATATGATCCAGCTATTCCTCTCCGGTGTGTTTATCCAAAGAACTGCAAAACACTAATGCACACAGATCCGTGCCCCACTGTGTTCACCACAGCCTTACTCCCGATATACAAGACTTGGAAGCCGCCCTGGTGCCCATCAAAGGACCAATGGAGAAGGAAGTTGGGCTATATCCACACAAAGGCAAAACACTCAGCTGTAAGAAAGAGTGCAGTCCAGCGATTTGTGACAGCAGAATCACTCCTGAGGGTGGGAGGGGACCTGAAACAAGCCCAAGGGAGAAATCAAATACCATCGCATCTCACTTACGAGCAGAAGATTAAAATAAGGACCAACAAACAGGTAGAACGTGATATGGGATTGGTGGTTCCCAGAGGGAACGGGTGGCAGTGGACGGCGGGAGAAAGAGTTGATTAGGCACAAGTGTGGGGTGTGGGCCTGTAATTAGGCTTACTGTCGGGAAGAAGATGTAGCATACACAGAAGTCTAAATCTATGAGGATGTAAATCTGAAAGCTATAGGATTTTCTAATGCTAGGTTATGGAAATCAATTCACCTAAAATCAAAACTCCATAAAGGCAAGCAGGTTTAAGGGATAAAGTTTGCAGGCTGAAAGAGTTTAGAGATTATGAACTTCAAAGGATTGATAATCACCTCGAAATGCTTAATGATGCAATATAAAGGTAGACCATTGCAAAGAGATGAAGAGGAACAATACCAACAGAACATCACCCGTGCCAAACTCGTGAGCCAACTGAAAATGCTGCTGTCCACGGTGTTACTGCTAATTACCTTTACGAATAATCAATGCAGACCAACATCTTCCCAAGTTCAAGCCAAAGGTTGGTCCAAAAGTCCAATTCAGGGCCAGCCCTCTGGTGTAGTGGGTAAGTGTCCGTGTTCCACTTGGGCGGCCTTGGACTGGCAGGCTAGCATCTCAGGTGCAGATCCGATTAGGAGCATTAGGAAATATAGATTTCAAGGTATGGTGCCGACAGAGATCATGAAGAAGTAGAAATTGTGAGGAAACCTTATGAATACACACCAGGAAATGAACCATGAGAATATTACAATCTATGAAGACATCAGGTACACTTCCCCAAATGATGAAGGAAGGAAAACATCTGACCTGCCAAGGTGGAAACACCAGACTGCTATGAGTTGACATGATCATTGCTCATCAGAGGATTGCTTGGGTAACTTCAGCTTTGCAGGGACTCCAGGACTTTCTGTGGGGAAAGTACACACATTTGGCCACATCCACAAAAGATAAGAGATAAATCCCAGGACTATCTTAAAGGAAAGAAACCACTGTCTAGAAGGAATGTAGTAGAACTTTCAAGGTTCGAGGATAAAGTTAGAAACCGACAAGAAGTCCAGAAAAAGGAAAACTATCACACCTGGAAAGGGGGAGTCATCAGACTGGTATGAGATGGCTCTGAAACACTGTGTGCATGGAGGTTGTCAGGACAACTTAGAATTCTGAGCGTGTTTATGACATCACGGTGAACATGATGGCTAGACGAGCCATGAGGATGCTCACCTGCAGGATTCCATGTGGCCGAAGCCGGGCTCCGGAACCAGAATGCGTGGATTTCACCACTTCCCCACTGGCTGTCCCATTTCATGTTTCATTGGCAACCTGCATTTGAGTGGGACGTGACTTGAATATGCTACTTGAGCCCACCTCTGGCCCTGTGTAGATGAGGCCAGCTTCTTTTTCTGGCCCTCAGTGATGTCGGAGGATTTGTCAGAATCGTGTGTCTGCTGTCCTGTCTAGCTTCGTGGATGCAGGCTTTCAGAGCCCGCGTGGAGCAGTCTCATAACTCACTCTTCCCAGTTAGTCCAGGTTTGACCTTCACTGCAGTTTTTGGCATTGTGACTTTCTCGGACTTTCAAACGTCCAGTCCAAGTCTGTCTAATGACTGAAGTCTTTCACTGTGGATTATTCAGATGTGATTTCTACTGGCCTTCCATTTTCAGGGATTTTTTTTCTCTTTTCCAAAGTCTAATCGTTACGGTCTTTCTGACCTATCTCTCTTCGATATGCTTATCAGTCCATTCTCCTTCATTGCAAGCTATGACTTTTGTATTTCTGTAATCACCATATGTTCTGTATGCCGAGGTCTGAGTCTTTTCGTGATTGTTGCATGTTGTCTTGGAATTTCCATCGGTCACCTGTAGAAAACTGCTATCGTGGCCGAGGTGACACTGAGCCCTGAGTACACGTGGTCGTCTTGGTTGCTTTGACATTCTGAGATCAGAAACTCCAGATTCGAGGTTGTGCTGGCAACCGCCTTCACGGACATTATGTTTCCGAGACATATTAGAGAAATCCAATGAACTCCACTCCAGGTAAGATACTTTTCTGTCCCATTTCTGGATTTGGGAAGTTTCGAACTTTACTCCCGATCCTTGAGTGTTCCACTAGATTACGTCTAGATACTGGCTTACTATATTTCTATAGAGTGTTTTACTTGTTCGATTTACCTCCTCAGCTCTGGCATGTTTATTTTTCTATAAACATAATTGTAATGTTCTAATTTTGAGCCAACCTCCTTACATATGCTGTCAATACACGATATTAATAATCATTCTACTTCAAGAGATACGGGGAGAGAATTTCATTGAAGCCAAACCAAGCATACTAGCCTGGTAGGGCAGCCCTCACAAAGCAATGAAGCCGTCTGGAATAGGGTGCTTCTCAGCACAATTCTGGAGCCCTGTCAAACAATGGGACATACATGAAGCATGACGGGGGTCCATTCCTTCAAGGGTTCAAAGAGATATCTTGTGACACATTAGCATGTACCCAATGGGCCTCTGTAATGCCAGAGCTATGGAAAGTGAGACTTCTCTTCAATGAATGCTAGGGGCATAGGAAAGGAAGCATCAATCATTGTCTACAGTGTCCTCAGGAGATCATTCTTAATTTTGGATTATGATTAAGGAAGAAGGACAATGTAGGTCTGATAAGCCCCAAGTCCAGCGTCTGGTTTCAAATCAAGTTTCAAGCTTGCATCAGCATGGCCTCCCCATACACTTGAGTAGATTACAATGTTCTCCACTCAGCACTTCTCCCCCTATTATTGCTTCCTCACAATGACTTCTTTCTTACCCCTTTAATCAGCGTGTATTCTCTCTCTTCAAGTTTCAGTGCCTGGTTTCTGTTTTTAAATTCTCTTCTGGGTATCTCTAACTTGAGTATCGTAGCCTAGGACAATCCTCAGACTATAACCATGAGGCCATCTTGGGTGACATGTTCACTGTGATGTCATAAACTCCCTCAAACTTCTAAGTTGTCCCAGCATCTTCTATGCACATGACTACTCTCCCTTTCCAGCTTGAATAGTTTTCCATTTCCTGAATTTCTCATGGGTTTCTAACTTTATCCTTGAACTTTTAAATGTCTACTACATTCTCTCTAGACATGGTTTCTTTACTTTAAGTTTATCCTGGGTTTTATCTGTTACATTTTGTGAATATGGCCGAATGTGTAGACTTTCCCCAGTGAAAGTCCTGGAGTCCATCCAAAGCTGAAGTTGCCCACTCAAGCCTATGATGTGCAATGATTGTTGCATCTCATGCAGTCCACCAATTCTAACTATGCAGGTCACATCACTTCCTTCAGTCTGTATTTAGGGAAGTGTACCAGATGTGTCATAGATTGCAATATTTTCATGTTTTTTTCCTATTGCCTATCTCTAATGTATGCTCACAATTTCGACTTCTTTGTGATCTCTGTACACACCATACCATGAAATCTATCTTTCCCAACGTTACTAATCTGATCAGCACCAGTGATGCAAATCCATGAATCCCAGGCCACCCAATAGGAATGTGGGCACTTACACTCCTGAACACATGGCTGGCCCTGAATTTTACTTGTGGACCAATATTTTTCCTGAACTTGGGAAGAAGATGGCCTGCTGTGATTATTCGTGAATGTAATTACTCGTAACATCATAGACGGTAACATTTTCCCTTGGTTCATCTGTTTAGCACGGAACACATTCTCTTCATAGTATTCCCCATAATCTATTTGCAATGGTCTACTTTCTGTAGCATCATTAAGCATTTGGAGGAGATTCACAGTCCTTGGAAGTTCATCTTCTCTAATCTCTTTCAGCCTCAAATCCTTTATGCCCCAAATCAGCACGCCTTTTGGATTTTTTCATTCCCTCTGGGAATCACCAATCCAAAGTGAAGGCTGACATCCAAAGCTAGAATGCTCAGTTTGGCACCAGTGAAATTCTCTCCCATCTCTGGCCATAGAAGATTATTGACTATGTGTTTTGACAGCATATGTGAGGAAGTTGGCTGAAAATTAGAACATTACACTTATATTTAATGAAAAATAAACATGGCAGAGCTTAGGGTGTAAATCAAACAACTTACAAACCCTACAGAAATAAAGTAAAGCAGTATCTAGACGTAATCTACTAGAAGGACCATGGATCCGGGGTCAAGTTCCAGCCTTCCCAAATGTAGAAAAGAGACATAAAAATATCTTACCTGGAGACAGGAATTCATCACATTTCTCTAATTTGTCTCAGAAATATTATGCCCATAAGGTGGTTGCCTGGACAACCTAGAATTTGGAGTTTCTGATCTCAGAATGTCAAACCAACCAAGATGACCTCGTGTTCTCAGTGCTCAGTTGGACCTAGGCTAGGATAGCAGAGATTCCTTCAAGTGAACGATGGAAATTCAAAGGCAATGCCCAACAATCATGAAAACACTCACACATCAGCCTAGAGAACATATGGTGATTAAATAAACACAAAAGTCATAACTTGGAATGAAGGAGAACGGACTGATAAGCGTATCTATGGGAGATAGCTGAGAAAGACAATGACGATTGATGTGGATTAAGGCTGCCCCAGCTCGAAAAGCCCAAGGTTACCTGGCCTACAAGTCAAAGCATATGACCCGGTGAATCTTTTTTGGTATGAATTAGAGGTGCCCCAGTGAGAGAAGCCCAGGCGATGCTCACCTACATGCCTGTCTATATGGCCAAATTCGTATCTAATGTTATACGACCATACAATAACCAGACTCCATCTGTACTGAAGTCATTTAATGGCTTTTTACATCATCTTTTCTTTTTCCAGTAAAAATGTCACGTACACATGCCTTATAAAATTTGCCCTTACCCTCAACTCAGGGCAGAAGCAGGACATCTGACTGCCCATGGCTCCTTTCCCCATGCAGCAGCAGCAGCTATTCACTGCCCATGGGTCCAGCTCCCATGCCTGCAGCTCTTCACTACCCATAGGTCCTGTCCCCGTGAAGCAACTCTTTACTGCCCATGGGTCCTGTCCCTATCTTATCCTGTACCATTCTCTAAATAAAAGCACCTCTGCCAGGCCTTGAGAGACCAAGAAATCTTTCTTCCGACTCATCAGCTCGCTGACCCACCATCATATATTGTGGCCCCCCTACCGGGAACTGCTTCATCGGTTTCTGAGCTCAACTTCTGGTAAGTGCCCTTTTCTTCCTTGTGCCTCTCTCTGTTTCGAGGATGAATCTAAATTCACTTCTCCATCAGGAACTGTCTTGGATAGCTGTAAGAATCCACGTTTGCTGCCCATGGCTACTCTATGGGGCAAATCATGGCATTCAGCTTGAAGAGAATCAGTACCTTAAGCCTAAGGGCGATGTAGAGTGAATTACTCCATTCCTTCCTGACTCTATCTCTAATATACAAATTTTAGGTGGGCACGGGTCGGCCACTTAAGTCATTAGGATGGTCGGCAATCTGCAAGACTCCCCTGTAAGATTTCTTTTCCTAAGGTTGGATTGGGATACCTCCCATGGCACCTGACCATGCTCTGAACTGTGTGAATGTCCCAACTGGGACTCCAGTTCAAGGAAAGTACCAAAGTCTAACCTTTGGTTGCGTATGGGAAGCCCTCCAACACGCAATTGGGTAGAATGTCCCCCAGAGCGGCGGAAAATGCCTCACTAATTTTCTCCATCCTGTTCTCTCTTGAACTTCTCCCTTTGTCTTGGGGACCATTCACCAGGCACCTATTACTGCCAGGCAGAATAGGAAGGATGTTCACCAGGCACCTGTAACTTCCAGGCATACCAGGGAAGATATGCAATGGATGCAAGTCTGGGGGACACCCCCATCACCCCTTGTTATAGGAACCCCACAGTAGGAATGACAGGTAGGATGCTGCCCCAGGTTCAGGGGGGATTTTCAAGGTAATGGACCTGTCTCTTTCATCTTTCTTAGAGTTGCAATGGCGATTTTCGTCTCCTTTTGAGCTTTGCAACAGGCAAGCAAAGAAATCTGTCAACAGTCATGACCTCCACCCCTGGGAGCCCAAACTTGGCATTTCTGGGCCTGATCACCCCGGAAAGCCCAAGTAGGGTGCCCTCTCTTGGGGTTGACTCATTGAGTGTTTTAGTCACCTACTGAGTTGGCTATGAGGGTAGCAGACCTGTGATTTATTCTGTGAACTGTCATGCTACAGTAGTGTGCCCCAGCACGGGAACTGTTGAGTGAGTCTTCTCTTGATAACCCTCTTTGAGCGGCCATGAGGGTGAGGTCTGATGTCTTCATTTCCTTTCTTTGTTTTGCTCATCATGTCCTCTGTTTTCACCAAGTCTTGGTTAAGTTCAGGCTGGACTTGACCAGAACCTGGAACTCCTGTAAAATCGGAAAACTTGAAAACCTTCTGCAAGGAACTTCATTCTCAACCCGGGTACTGGGAGCCCCGGCCTCCAGCCAGTTCAAGCCCTTTGTATGCACTCCACCCTTCTCCACTTCACTGTCAGTCGGACACTGGCTTTACTGCCGTGGGGAATGAGATAAGCATCCCTTAAGACTCATCACTCAGGGTCATTCTAACTAATTAGAAACACTTTAATTGTATGGGTTATGCCCCAGAAACTCCAGCTGGTAGAAAATGTGTGATGTTTCTCTCTGCCTTTCTGGTGCAGTTGGACAGGTAGATCAACCTAGAACGTCCTTCAAGTTACAGTCCATTTTCTGAGAAATCAAGAGCAACCGTCCTTAGAAGATCCTTGCAAGACTGGAAATACAGTTCTAGAGGCAGTTCAGATTCCACCTTGTTCCTTTACCATGAAAAGGATTATCTTCCCCCCTCTCCAGGAACTACTATCTAGCATATCACTCATTCTTAAGACTGAAAAAAAAAAAAAGGAGGGGAAAGGATAAATGGCCATAAGTGTGCCCTTGCAAAAAGTCTAGCATCTTGAGGGTCTTCTCCATAAGTATTAGTAAAAAGGCTCAAAACAAAGTTTTGATTTGTAACTGGTGAGCTATATATTATTGTACCAGATTCATGGCAGTAGTTTTTACAACAATAGTTGTACAGTCTCTGTGTATATGTGTCTATGTGTACATTATACGTGTGATATTTTAACCCCTGGATGCTATGGCCAAAATTAAGATCTCTGTTTAGTTGGCTTAAAGTAAGTGCTTTCTTAAATTCTAAATGTAGTCCAAATTAACAGAGTGACTTTCAAAGTTAACGTGACGTGAATTAACCTTTGGTAAATGAAAGCTTGTTTAATTTTGTTGGTTTCATTGAAAATAGTCTTGTTGTCATACTTGTCAGTATTTGCATAGGATGCAGGCATTCAGACTCGGTTTACTAGTCATATAAGTTCACGTTGTCTGTTAAATTTGTCAGCAAAATAATAGCTTTAAATGATGACCAGTTTTGTCTAATGCCTCATCAGGTTTCCGTAGTAATCTGAACATAATTGTTGGAAACAAATGGTTTAAATACATAAAACTCATAAAAGTGAATAAAATAACTTTTATGGTCTGTATACTTGGGGAAAAAAACAGCTTCGAAATCCTTTTTGGTAACAATCTTGAGTTTTGCCAAGTTAAGTTAAATGATAAAAAGATGAATATGCGGGTCACTTTTGGATAGAACGGAACTCTCACACATTATTGTTAAACATATCTAAGTTATCTACTTTTGGCTTCTTATTGAAGAGGCAAAAAGCGTTTGGGTTTATCAAAAAGCGTGCCTTGTGTTTTATTGCGAAGTGGCATGTTTCTTAAGTTGTGAAGTGTTTAGAATGCTGATATAAAAGACATTTCATAATCGTTTACCTTTTTAGTGTTTACTAGGTCCGTTAAGCGTTAAAGGCTCTAACTAACCTATGGAATTAAAGCTACTGGAAATTACTAAGCAAAAGAGCTCTGTATTCAAGGAAGTTAAAATGCATGTTTTCAGTAAAAAAGGTATAAAGAATGGAAATATTTTTGTTTGATGGGTTAAGAAAGATAAATTGCTCCTGATGTACTAGAAAGGAAAAAAGAAAGACTTTGGGACAAGTACTGAAAATGAAAAAGAAAGATGTAGAAGGTTTGTGAAGGAGGAATTCTGAAATGAGTTTTATGCCTGCTCAAGTAGACTAAAGTAAGTTCAATTAAGTGAATGAGTTTGAATGTGAACCATAAGTAGGTGCAGAAATTCAAATTTGATTTTCTCTAAAAGGATACATTTTCTTGAACTTTTGATCTGCTCTTGGTAAAGAGGATGTAAGAGCTGTTCCTTTGAGTACGTCTACCTAAGAGACAAATCTGTTTTGTGAAAATAATGGCTGAGTCTTAATATTTTTGACTCTTTCTGTTCTCACTTTGAATGGATACCTGAGCATTGTTTCACAGTGAGTGTTGTTTGCTATTTGAACAACATTTTTAAAACTTTTGATATGTTGTGACAAGCTTCTCCCTCAAAAATGTTCAAATCCTGAATGAGGGCGTTCTTTAGACCTGGTAGACAGAAGAATGATTACTCTGAGGATTTTCAGAGGGTCCCTGAGACTTCTCAAAAAATTTGCTCTCTCTTCCTACAAGGAGGAAAATGCTAAAGTAATTTGGCTTATTTGGTCTATTAAATTAAATGGGAAACATTGTGAAATAAGTGACAATAGACTTCCTTAGCTGGTATTTGATGGGTAAATGTTATTAATATAGACGTCTCAAAATTAGATAGCATTCCTAAAATTCTGGTCTGCCCTGGTTATCAATGATAAGTTCACTTATTATCTGGCAGTATTATATGTCACAGAAGTAGTCAAGTTTCTTTGCCAATTGCCCTTTTGAGTTCTTTGTCCATTTGCAGATAGTTGTTGTTTTACTCTGATGCTTTTTCCTTTTGCAAATATGTTTCAGCTTCCGAGAAATTCCTGGAAAGGATTCTGACACAAAGAGTCTAAACGACAGGTTTCTGATAAACCTTCAGATTGTAAAACTGAACGGAGTAAGAAATGACAGAATTCTAACAGAAACTATGCTCATCGATCTGCTAACAGAAGATTCAGCTCAAGAATTGATTATACAGGACTGTGTGCACTGATTAGGACGATTACAAATTTTTAGGACTTCCGTTTGAAATATTGTTGAGTTTTGATGTGTTGTTTTGTTTTCTCATAATGAAGGAAATCTTTTTCTCTTTTCTCTTATGCTAACTAAAACTTACAGCCATTTGGTGAAATTATACCTTTATGAGCAAAACTGAAACATTTATCTTTTTCTCCCTACCTTATCCCTAAGGAATTTGGAAACCCTTTGTGACTGAGTATGGTCATTTAGTGGCAATATTTGCATAAGTTCCATAAGAATCTGTTCTCCTTATAACAGGACACATTGGTTATATTACCAAGGCTTTGACTGGAATGTCATATTTGAAACACACAGCCTCAGATATGACAAGACAGCGTTTCAGGAACAAAGATTGGACTTTCTGGAATACAGCCACTCGGAAACACAGGCCTGGTACCTTGTTTACTGAGATTTTGGCAATCTTACCCGGTAAGTAAGGAAGCTTGCTTATCTGGCAGGTGCAAGGAACCTCTGAATATTTGGGGAGACCTCAAAGAGAACACCACTCAAATCTGTAGGTACTTCAGGCCAAATCTGATGGCAAGTCCTTGGCTTGGCTTTTCTAGCCTCTAGAGGCCTTCACAGTTCAATCTGAGATTCCGCAGGAAAAGATCCAGCGAAGCACATTTTAAAAAGCCTGTATGAACAATTACTATTCTGGCTGCTCTTATGTAAATAATTGGAGCAAGTTGTATTGAAACTACACTTGATTTGCAAACCCGTTAATCCTGATTTGGCTATCTTTTGTAAAAATGAGAGTGATTTAAGATAGAAAAAATTATGTTTCTGTAGAAGCTATAGTAGGCCTTCATGGATATTAGATTCTAGCTCTTTTCTTCCGCAATATTCATGTATTATTAATAGTAATGTCTCCTAGTGGCCATCTACCTCTGACACCTGGAAGTTCCCTGGCCACAATCAAACATTTTCCTTCAATACTACTGTCCAAATACTAACTAGATTTGCCTTGTCACACTTGGATCATACAGAACAAGTTCCAAAGGTAATGTCCCCAACTTATTAATACACACAGGATGGACAATACAAAATTTGGGATGAATATATTTGGTTCACTCCTACTAGTGCGCAACTCAGTAAAAGGACACTTTCTTTTGGGGAAAAAGAATCACCCCTGTGATACAAGGCATTATAGCACTCGACCTAAGGGGAAAAATCCCTGTTATATGTGTTCTCATATCATAGCCTTAAAAAAAATACTGATTGGTTTCAGACTGACTGGGATACATGGCTCAACACGCGTTGGTTAGCCCCTAACGGTGCTCAGTGGATGTGTGGCTCCAATTTATGACCTTGGCTACCACCTGCATAGATTGGACGATGCACTCTAGGCTTTGTCTGGATGCAAGGTGGAACTACATTTACTATATCTCCTCCTGCTAACCTACCCAACTTGCAACAGCACTTGACCAGCCCTGTCTTCCACTGGTATGACCATATTTCCGCAATTTTCTTTCACCAATTAGGAATCGACTTTTGTAGCATATTCAAGTCTTGCACATGGAAGTCCTAGACAAATTTACTATGAAGGGATTAAATGATACACAACGTAGCATTTCACCGCTCAATTTAGAAGTATCCCAAGTGTGTAAGGCAGTCCTCCAAATCCAAATGGCTCTGGATGTCTTGACAGCAGCACAAGGGGGCACCTGTGCCATTATAAAAACTGAATGTTGTGTCTATATTCCTGACTACCATCAAAATATTTCTGGCTTGGTATCCCAGCCACCAAATTAAATCCATGTTTGACCAACCCTAAATCTAAATGATTGGTTGAACTCCTAGTCAGGACAAGGTTTCTGCACTACTTCAAAACCTTACTCATTGGGTTAAACATACTGCTTGTATTTCTTATGATATTTTGTTGTCTGTTTCATTGTTTGTCTTATCCATGTCAAAAATATTTCACTTCCTGGACCACCTCTTGTCAATGATTCTCTCATCTCCAGAGGATCTGTATAACTTGTCAGGCTTGAACTCAATGGGGCAAGCCTTCTGGTCCACTAAACTGCCTAAGTGTACCTATGGCCCCATTTAGGGACAGCTCTACGACCCTGTACAGCCAGACGTAGTCACAGAAGACTGACCATCATCCATATCCCCAAAGATTTCCAGTCCAAATAGGTTCAGGGAGGTTTTATGATGTGGATCAGGGCTGCCCCAGCTAGGGAAGCTGAAGGTGACCTGGACTACATGCCAAACTATAGGACCCAGTGGATTTATTTATGGTATGAATTAGGGCTGCCCCAGGGCGAGAAGCCCAGGGCATTCCACCTACATGCTGATCTATATGGCCAGATTCGTATCTAAAAATATGACAACACAATGTCCAGACCCCATCTGTACTGAAATCATTTAAAGACATTTTACATCATTATTTCTTTTTCGAGTAAAAATAAGTCATATACCCATGCCTTATGAAATAAGCCCTAACCCTCTAGTCAGGGCAGCAGCAATAGCTCTGACCAGCCATGGGTCCTGTCCCCAGGCAGCAGCAGCAGTAGCTCTTCACTGCTAATGTGTCCTGTCCCCATGCTATCGTGTACTGTTCTCTCAATAAAAGAACACCAATGCAGGATCTTGAGAGTCCAAGCAATCTTTCATTCGAGTCTTCAGCTCGCTGAGCCCATATCAACGATTCTACCACGGAAAATAAAAAACGGTCCCAGAAAATGGAAGTCACACAGAAATCACACATGAAAATACATAAAGAAAGATGTCAGTTTTAGACATACTCTGAACATTCGAATGTCAGAGTAAGTCACAATCCCAAAAACCCAAGCGAAGGTCAAACCTAGGCTAACTGGTAAGGGTGAGTTGTGAGACTGCTAAAATCAGGCTCTGAAAGCCTGTGTCTATGAAGTTTGCAGGGACAGCAGAGACACAATTCTGACAAATCCTCTGACATCACAGTGGAGAATAAAAACAAACTGGCCTCATCTACACAGTGCTTGAGTTGGGCTCAAGTAGCATATTCGAGTCCCATTCCACTCAACTGCAGGTTGCCAATGGAACATGAAAGGTGCCGGCCCGTGGTGCAGTGGTGAAGTCTGCACATTCTGGGTCGGCATCCCGGGGCTGGCCATGCGGAATCCTGGGGTGAACCGCATCACCGCTGGTCCAGCCATTCTCTGGGAGGCATGGAAGGTAGTGGAGAGGCAGCTGGGAAGCAACGTCAGACAGCGTCAGTATTCCTCAGCAAATACAGCAACATCGACAGCAGATCTGAGCACAGCCATAAACATCAGCCGAAACAAAACTAATGAAAACTTGAAAAGAACAGAAAAACCGAACCTCAGCAAAAAAAGAATAAGATCTCCAGAAATAAGCTTAGCCAAACAGGTGCAAGCTATGGAAATCGGAAACTAGCAAAACTTTGCGGAAAGAAATTCCAGAAGACACAAGCAAATGGAAGGGTATTCTGTGCTATAGGAATGTAGGAACTAAAATACTTGAAACCTCCATAACGGATAAAGCAATCTCTGGATTCCATGCAATCCCAGTCAAAGTTGCAGAATCTTTGCCACGGAAATACAAGAGAGAATCCTTAAGTCTCTATCCAGCAACAAGGGACCCTGAATACCCAAAGGAATCCTGAGGAAAACGAACAAAGCAGGACATATCACATTTACTGATTTCAACATGTAGGACGAAGTGCTACGTACCGAAATGGCACAGTCTGGTCTCAAAAACAGACACAGAGATCAACGGAAAAGAATCGAGAGCCCAGAGGTCAACTCACACATACATGGACAGCCCATTTGCAACGAGGAAGGCAAGAGGATCAGTGGAGAAAGGAGAGTCTCAAGAAGAAAAGGTGCTGGAAAACTGCACAGCCGTATGTGACACAATGAGAGTAGACCATGATGTTACATCAGGCTCACACACCACCTCTAAATGGATTAAAGCCTTGAACGGAAGACTTGAAACCTTGAAACTTCTAGTAGAAAACCAGGCACCTTGCTCATGGCCATGTGGCATAGCCGCCTATTTGGAAGAAGCATGTGTGACTGGGCAAGGGCAACACACAAAACAAGAAACAAATGGGATTGCATCCAACGCAGAAGCTTCTGCCTAGCCGAGGAAACCATCCACTCAATGCAAAGACAGCACAACAACTGCGAGTGGATGTTTCAAACCACACATCAGAGAAGGACTGAATAGCCAAAAGAGCCAACAACCGCACATGCCAACACAAGACAAAAAACAACAAGCCCATTAAAACCTGGGCAAAAGATGGAAACAGAGTTTTACCAAATAAGATAGAAAGATGGCCAACAGCTGTATGAACACATGTTCATAATCCTTACGTCTAAGGCCAATGCAAATCCAAATGGCAATCAGATAACAGCACATTGTGGTCAGAATGCCCATAAGGAACAAGACAGGAAACAAGTGTCGGAGAGGAGGTGGAGAGAAGGGAAGCCTCCTGCACCGTTGGTGGGAGCGTAAGCCGGTGCGGGAACTACACAAAGCGGTGTGGAATTTCCGCAGAAATTTCAGAATCCATCTACCATATGACCCAGCTATTCCTCTGCATCATATTTATCCGAAGAACTTGGAAACACCAACGCATAGGAATCCCTGCACCGCTGTGTTCACCACAGCCTTAATCCTGATGTCCAGGACTTGGATATCGCCCTGGGGCCCATCAAGGGACGAATGGAGAAGGAAGATTGGCTATAGCCGCACAATGGGATAGCACTCAGCTGCAAGAAAGGGTGCAGTCCAGCCATTTGTGACACCAGAATGGCTCCTGAGGGTATGAGGGGAACTGAAAGAAGCCCCAGGGAGAAAGTCACATACCGTAGGATCTCACTTACAAGGAGAAGAGTAAAATAAGGAGAAACAAACCGGTAGCACATGACAAGGGATTGGTGGTTCCCAGAGGGAATCGGTGGCAGAAAACAGTGGAAGAAAGAGTTGATTAGGCACCAGTGTGAGGCATGGGAATGTCATTAGGCTTACAGTGGTGAAGATGATGTACCATACAAAGAAGTCTAAATCTAGGAGATTGTAAATCTGAAAACAATAGGGTGTTATAATGCAGGGTTATGGCAATCAATTCATGTAAAATCAAAACTACAAAAAGGCAAGCAGGTTTATGGCCTAAAGCTTTGGAGGCTGAAAGAGATTAGAGAAGATGAACTTCCAAGCATTGATAATCACCTCCAAGTGCTTAATAATGCTACAGAAAGGTAGACAGTGGCAAAGAGATGAAGAACAACTCTACCAAGAGAACATGTTCCGTGCTAAACTCTGGATCCAAAGGAAAAGGTTACCGTCCATGATGTTACTACTAATTACCTTTACAAATAATCAAAGCAGGCCAACATCTTCCCCAGTTCAGGCAAAATGTTGGTCCAAGAATCCAATTCAGTGCCGGCCCTGTGGTGTACTGGGTAAGTTCCCACATTCCACTTGGGTGGTACAGGCTTCATTGGCGAGTATCACGGGTGCAGATCAGATTAGTAGCATTAGCAAATATAGATTTCACGGTATGGTGCAGACAGACATCCTAAAGAAGTCGAAATTGTGAAGAGACGTTATGAATACACATCAGAGTAAGAACCATGGGAATATTGCAATCTATGAACGCATCAGGAACACTTCCCCAAATGATGAAGGAAGGAAAACATGTGACCTGCCAAGGTGGAAATGGAGATGACACGATCATTACGCATCAGAGGATTGACCAGGAAAATCAATCTCGGGAGGGACTCCAGGGCTTTCTCTGGGGAAAGTCCACCCATTTGGACTCATCCGCAAAAGATAAGAGATAAAACCCAGGATAATCTGAAAGGAAAGAAACTGGTGTCCAGCGGGATTGTAGTAGACCTTTCAAAGTTCGAGGATAAATTTATAAACAGACACGGAATCCAGAACAAGGAAAACTATCCTACCTAGAAAGGGGAAGTAGTCAGACTGGTATGAGATGGTCGTGAAGAACTGTGTGCATGGAGGTTTTCAGGACAGCTTAGAATTCTGAGGGTGTTTATGACATCACGGTAAACATGTCACCCAAGATGACCGCAGGTCTCCAGCCCGAGGATTGGCCTAGGCTTGGATACTCAAGTGACAGATAACCAGATACAGCTTTTGCAAACAGAATCTGGGCACAGAAACGTGAAGAGATGCAAGAGACGCTAATTCAATGGATAAGAAAGGAATCATTGGGAAGCAGTGATAACAGAGGGACAAGCACTGAGAGGAGAACATTGCCATCTCCTCAAGTCGATGGGGAGGCCATGCTGATTCAAGCTTGAAACTTGACTTGAAACAAGAGGCCGGACCTTGGGCTTATCAGACCTATGTTGGCCTTCTGCCTTACTCATAATCCAAAGTCAAGAATGATCTCTTGAAGACATTGAAGAGAAGAATAGAGGCCTCGGTCCTAGGTCCCTAATATTCTGTGAAGAGAAGTCTCACTTTCCATAGCTCTGGCGTCATAGGCACCCACTGGGTACATGGTAATGTGTCACTAGGCATCTCTTTGAAGCCTGGAAGGAATGGACCCCTGTCATGCTTGGGGTATGTCTCTTGGTTTGGAAGGACTCAGGAAGCGTGAGCAGAAGCACCCTTTTGCAGAAAGCTTCATTACAGTGTGAAGGCTGTCCTCCCAAGCTACAGTTTTCAGTTGAGATCAATGAGATTCTCTCCCCCATCTCTTGCCATAGAAGGAGTATTGATTAGGTGTTTGACACCGCACATAACGAAGTTTGCTGAAACTTAGAACATTACCATTCTATTTAAAGGAATATAAACATGCCACAGCTGAGGAGGTAAATTAAACAAATCACAAAACCTGTGGAAATAAAGTAAGCCAGTATCTAGACGTAATCTAGTGGAGCATTCAAGGATCAGGTGTGAAGTTCTGAACTTTCCAAATCTAGAAAAGAGACAGAAGCATCTCTCACCTGGAGAGAGGAATCCATCAGATTCATCTAATTTGTCTTGGAACCATTGTGTCTGGGAAGGTGGTTTCCAGGACAACCTCAAACATGGGGTTTCTGATCTCACAATATCGAACCAACCAAGATGACCACGTTTACTCAGTGCTCAGGTGGATCTAGGCTAGGATGGCAAAGATTCCTTCAAATGACCGATGGAAATTCAAAGACAACATCCAACAATCACCAAAGCACTCACACATCAGCCTACAGAACCTATGGTGATTAAAGAAATACCAAACTCCTAACTTGAAATGAAGGAGAACACACTGATAAGCATATCGAAGGGAGATAGCTCAGAACCATGACGATTAGACTATGGAAAAGAAAGCAAGCTCCCAGAAAATGGAAGGCAAACAGAAATCACACCTCAATAATCCACAGTGATTGACTTCAGTGTATAGTTAGGGTCTGCTTGAACGTTTGAAAGTCCGAGAAAGTCACAACCCCAAAACTTGCATTGAAGGTCAAACCTGGGCTAACTGGGAAGGGTGAGTTCTGAGACTGCTCCACGCGGGCTCTGAAACCCTGTGTCCCCAAAGCCTGATTGGAAAAGAGACACGATTCTGACAAATACTCCAATATCACAGTGGTCCAGAAAAAGAAGCTGGCCTCATCTACACAGGGCCAGATTTGGGCTCAAGTAACATGTTAAAGTACATTCCACTCAACTGCAGGTTGACAATGGAACACGAAAGGGGCCAGCCAGTGGGGCAGCCGTGAAGTCCCTGCATTCTGAGTCGGAAACCCAGGGTCGGCCACATGGAATCCTGGGGGTGAGCCTCCTCACTGCTCATCCAGCCGTTCTGGGCCAGGCGTGTGACCTAGTGTAGAGGCATATGGGAAGCAACGTTATACCACGCTACTCTTGCTCAGCAAATACAGCAGCATAGCCAGCAGATGTGAGCACAGCCATAAACTTCTGCCAAAACAAACCAATTAAATGTTGCTAAGAATAGAAAAAAGGAACAGCAAAAAAGAAAGCATGCCAATAAAAAGAAAAAAACATCTAGGAATAACATTGGCCAAACAGGAGAAAGCTATGTCTACGGAAATCTAGCAAAGCTTTGGGCAAAGAAATTCCACAAGACACAAGGAAACGGAAGTCTATTCCATGTTCTTTGAATGGAAGAACGAGCACACTTTAAGCATCCATACCAGAAAAAGCAATGTCTGCATTCCCTGTCGTCCCAGTCAAAGTTGCAGCAATCTTTCCCACAGAAATAGAAGAGAGAATACTAAAGTTTCTATGTGGCAACAAAGGACCCTGAATAGGAAAAGGATTCCTGAGGAAAACGAACAAAGCAGCATGTATCACACTTTCTGATGGCCAAATATAGGACAAAGCGCTAGGTACCGGTACAGCACAGCCTTTCCCCCAAAATAGGCACAGAGACCCATGGAACAGATTTGAGCCCAGCAGTCAACTGCCACATATATGGGCAGCCCATTTTCGACACGGGAGCCAAGAGGAGACAGCAGAGAAAGGAGAGTCCCGAAAAGAAACAGTGCTGGGGAGACTTCAGAGCCACAAGTGGCACAATGAGACTAGACCATGATGTTACACCAGGCACACATACCACATTGAAATGGATTAAAGCTTTGAATGGAAGACTTGAAACCATGAAAGTTCTGTGGGAAAATGCAGGCAGCTTGGTCTTTGCCATCTGGCATAGCCGCCTACTTGGAAGAAGCATGTGTGACTGGGTAAGGGCAACAAAAGAAACAAGAAACAAGCGTGACTCCATCCAACGCAGAAGCTTCTACCCGGCCAACGACTCCATCGACTCAATGCAAAGACAGCACAACTGCGACAGGATGTTTGCAGAACAGACATCGGAGAAGGGGTGAACAGCCATAAGATCCAGTGAACTCATACATCTCCACAGGAAAAAAAACAATGAGCCCAACAAAACCTGGGCAAAAGATGGAAACACACATTTCTCCCAGGAAGATAGAAAGATGGCCAACAGGCTGTATGAAAACATGTTCCTCATCATTAAGTCTGAGGCCAATGCAAATCCGAAGTGCAATGAGATAGCAGCTCACAGTGGTCAGAATGGCTATAAGGGTGAAGACACGAAACAACAAGTTTCAGAGAGGAGGTGGAGAGAAGGGAAGCCTCCTGCACTGCAGGTGGGAGTTTGAGCCGATGCAGCCACTACACAAAGGAGTGAAAATTCAGAATGTTTCAGAATCCACCTAGCATATGATCCAGCTATTCCTCTGTGACGTATATATCCAAAGATCATGGAAACAGTAATGCACAGAGATCCGTGCACTGCTGTGTTCACCACAGCCTTACTCCCGATATCCAAGACTTGGAAGCCTCCCTGATGCCCATCAAGGGACGAATGGAGAAGGAAGATAGGCTATAGCCACACAATGGCATAGCATTCAGCTGTCGGAACGGATGCAGTCCAGCCATTTGTGACCAACAGAATGGCTCCTGAGGGTACTAGAGGAACTGAAACAAGCGCCAGGGGTAACGTCAAATACCACAGGATCTCACGTACAGGAGAAGAGGAAAAACGGACCAACAAACAGGTAGCATGTGACATGGGATTGGTAGTTGCCAGAGGAAAAGTAGGCGAGGGCCAGAGGGAGAAAGAGTTGATTAGGCACAAGTATCGTCAGAGCCTGTAATTAGCCTTACGGTGGTGAAGATGATGTAACCTACTCAGAAGTCTAAATCTATGAGGATGTAGATCTGAAAGCTATAGCATGTTAGAATGCAGGGTTACGGCAATCAATTCACATAAAATCAAAACTCCAAAAAGGGGTGCAGACTTATGGCCTAAAGCTTTATAGGCTGAAAGAGATCAGAGAGGATGAACTTCCAAGGATTGGTAATCACCTCAAAGTGCTTAATGATGCTACAGAATGGTAGACCTTTGCAAAGTGATGAAGCGGAATACTAGCAAGAGAACATGTTCCATGCTAAACTCATGAACCAATGGAAAATAATACCTTCCATGATGTTACTACTGATTCCCTTCACGAATGATTGAAGCAGGCCAACATCTTCCCAAGTTCAGGCCAAAGGTTGGTGCAGAAGTCTAATTCATTGCCGGCCCTGTGGTGCAGCAGGTAAGTGCCCAACTTCCTCTTGCGTGGCCCGGGCTTCAGGGGCTAGCATCATGGGTACAGATCAGATTTCTAGCATTAGGAAATCCAGATTTCAAGGTATGGTTGGCACAGAGATCATAAAGAAGTAGTAATTGTGAGGAGACCTTATCAATACTCACCAGAAAAAGAACCATGAGAATATTAGAGTCTATGAACGCATCTTGTACGCTTCCCCAAATCATGAAGGAAGGAAAATATGTGACCCACCAAGGTGGAATTGTCAGACTGCCATGAGATCACACGATCATTGTGCATCACAGGATTTCCTGGGCAACGTCAACTTGGGAGGGAGTCCAGGACTTTCTCTGGGGAAAGTCCACCCATTTGGCCATATCCACAAAAGATATGCGATAAAACCCAGGATAATCTTAAAGGAAAGAAACCGGTGTCTAGAGGGAATGTAGTAGACCTTTCCAAGTTAGAGGACAAAGTTGAAAACCGACAACACATCCAGAAGAAGGAAAACTATCCTTCCTGGAAAGGGGGAGCAGTCAGACTGGGAGGAGACGGCTCTGAAACACTGTGTGCATGGAGGTTGTCAGGACAACTTTGAATTCTGAGAGTGTTTATGACATTACAGTGAACGTGTCACCCAAGATGGCTGCATGGTTACAGTACCAGGATTGGCTTAGGCTGAGATACTCCAGTGAGAGATACCCAGAAACAGCTTTTCCAACAGAAACCAGGCACAGAAACTTGAAGAGATCAAAGAGATGCTGATTCCAGGGATAAGAAAGGTATCATTGTGATGATACTTCATTCTTCCTTCGTTTTCTTCCATTCCATGCGCAATGATGCCCTTCCGTTTCCTTGTATCTTGTGGAATTTCTTTCCCCAAAGCTTTGCTACTTCTCGGTTTACATAGCTTTCACCTGTTTGTCACAGGTTATTCCTAGATACCTTGTTCTTCCTACTAGCATGCTTTTTTTGCTTTTTTGAGGTTCAGTTTTTCTATCCTTTGCAACTTTTGATTGGTTTTATTTAGGCAGATGTTTACTGCTGTGCTCACATCTGCTGGCAATGCTGCTGTATTTGCTGAGGAAGACTGGCCCAGTCTAACGTCGCTTCCCATCTGCCTGTTTCCTTTGTTGCCCATTCCTGTCACACACGCTTCTTCCAAATAGGCTGCTAAGACAGATGGCAACGAGCATGCTGCCTAGGTTTTCTCCTAGAAGTCTCACGGTTTCAAGTCTTCCATTCAAGTCTTTAATCCGTTTCGAGGTGGTGTGTGTGACTAGTGTAACATTATGCTCTACTCTCATTGTGTCACATTTGGCTGTGCAGTCTTCCCAGCACCGTTTCTTGTCGAGACTCTCCTTTCTCCGCTGTGTACTCTTGGTTCCCTGGTTGAAAATGTGTTGCGCATGTATGCATGTGCATATATGCGTGAGTTGACCTCTGGGCTCTCGATTCTGTTCCATGGATTTGTGTGCCTGTTTTTGGGCCCAGACTGTGCCGTTTCGGTTCCTAGCGCTTCGTCCTATATGTGGAAATCAGAAAGTGTGATACGTCCTGCGTTGTTCATTTTCTTCAGGTTTCCTTTGGGTATTCAGGGTCCTTTCCTTCTGGATAGAGACTTTATTATTCTCTCTTCTATTTCTGTGGGAAAGATCACTGCAACTTTGACTGGGATTGCTTGGAATCCACAGATTCCTCTATCTACTATGGACGTTTCAAGTGTGTTAGTTCTTCCATTCCAACAGCACGGAATAGTCTTCCGTTTCGTTGTGTCTTCTGGAATTTCTTTAGCCAAAGCTTTGCTAGTATCGGTTTACAATGCTTCCACCTGTTTAGTGAAGGTTAGTCCTAGATATCTTATTATTCTTAGTGACATGCTTCTTTTTTTGAGGCTCAGTTTTTCTATTCTTTGCAACTTTTAATTGGTTCTGTTTTGGCAGAAGTTTATGGCAGTGCTCACATCTGCTGGTCGTGCTGGTGTATTTGCTGAGCAAGAGTGGCACTGTCTAAAGTCACTTCCCATCTGCCTCTACACTACCTCCCAGGACTCTCCGAGGATGGCTGTACCAGCGGTGAGGAGGCTCAACCCCAAGAGCACAAATGGACGACCACAGGCTGCGGACCCAGAAGGCACGGACTTCACAGCTTCAGCAGTGGCCAGCCCCTTTCATGTTCTATTGGCAACCTGCTGTTTTGGAATGTGACTTCAATATGCTACTGGAGCCCAGCTCTGGCCCTGTGTAGATGAAACCATGTTGTTTTCCTGGTCCACTGTGATGTCATAGGATTTCTGAGAATTGTGTCTGTGCTGTGCCAGCAAGCCACATGGACACAAGGTTTCAGAGCCCGCTTGGAGTAGTCTCAGAACTCACCCATTCCATTTAGCCCAGGTTTGACCTTCACTGCAGGTTTTGGGTTTGTGACTTTTCTGACTTTCAAACGTTTAAGCAGAATGTGTCTAAACACGGCCGTCTTTCACTGTGGATTATTCAGTTGTGATTTCTGTTTGCCTTACATTTTCTGGGACCTTTTTCTTTTCCATAGGCTAATCATCATGGTATTGCTAAGCTATCTCCCTTCGATGTGCTTATCAGTGTGTTCCCTTTTCATTCCAAGTTATAAATTTTGCATTTCTTTGATCACGATATGTTCTGTTGGCCGTTGCGAGAGTGCTTTCGTGATTGTTGGGTGTTGTCTTGGAATTTCCATTGGTCACTTGAAGGAATCTGTGCTATCCTGGACGAGGTGTCACTGAGCACTGAGAACATGTGGTCATCTTCCTTGGTTAGAGATTCTGAGATCAGAAACTCCAGATTTGCGGTTGTCCTGGCAACCGTCTTCACGGACACAATGGTTCCGCAACAAATTAGACGAATCTGATGAATTTCTCTTTCCAGGTGAGCGATCCTTCTGTCGATTTCTGGATTTGGAAAGTTCGAACTTCACCCCTGATCCTTGAACACTCTCCTAGATTATGTCTAGATACTGGCTTACTTTGTTTCCACAGGGTTTGTTATTTGTTTGATTTATATCCTCACCTGTGGCATGTTTATTTTTCTTTAAATATAATGATAATGTTCTAATTTTCAGCCAACATCGTTACATGTGGTGTTGAAACACATAATCAATACTCCTTCTACGGCAAGAGAAGGGGGAGAGAATCTCATTGATCCCAACTTAGGACTCTAGCCTTGGAGTGCAGCATTCACCAAGGAATGAACCCCTCTGCAAAAGGGTGCTTTTGAGCCACTTCTAGAGTCCTTCCAAACCAAGAGACATACCCCAAGCATGACAGTTGTCCATTCCTTCCAGGCTTCAAAGAGGTGTCTTGTGACACATTAGCATGTAGCCAGTGGGCACCCATGATGCCAGAGCTATGGAAAGTGAGACTTCTCTTTAAAAAATGCTAGTGGCCTAGGACGGCGGCCTTGATTCTTCTCTACAATGACCTCAAGAGATCATTCTTGACTTTGGATTATGAGTGAGGCAGAGGGACAACATAGGTCTCATAGTTCCAACCTCTTGTTTCAAATCAAGTTTCAAGCTTGAATCAGAACAGCCTCCTCTTCGACATGAGGAGATGGCAATGTTCTCCTCTCAGTGCTTGTCCCTCTATTATGGCTTCTTCCCAATGATTCCTGTCTTATCCCTTGAATTAGCATATCTTTGATCTCTTCAACTTTCTGTGCCCTGTTTCTGTGGGCAAAAGCTGTTTCTGAGTATCCCTCACTTGAATATCCTAGCCTATGCCAATCCTCAGGCTGGAAACCTGTGGCCATCTTGGGTGACATATTCACAGTGATGTCATAAACACCCTCAGAATTCGAAGTTGTCCTGATGACCTCCATGCACACAGTTTTTCAGAACCATCTCATCCCAGTCTGATTACTCCCCCTTTCCAGGTAGGATAGTTTTCGTCATTATGTATTTCTTGTCTGTTTCTTTCTCCTCGAACTTGAAAAGATCTGCTACCTTCCCTCTAGATGCTGGTTTCTTTCCTTTTGGATTAATCTGTGTTTTCTCTCTTATCTTTTGTGGATGAGGCCAAATGGGTGGACTTTCCCAAGAGAAAGTCAGGGAGGCCCTCCCAAGATGACTTTTCCCAGGCAATCCTCTGATGCTCAATGATCATGTCATCTCCTAGCAGTCTGAAAATTCCACTTTGGCAGGTCACATGTTTTCCTTCCTTCATTATTTTGGGAAGTGTTCCTGATGCGTTCATAGTTTGTAATATTCCCATGGTTCTTTTTCTGGTGTGTACTCATAACGTCTCTTCAAAATTTCGATTTCTTTAGGATGTCTGTCCACACCATACCGTGAAATCTATATTTGCTAATGCTACTAATCTGATCCACACCCATGGTGCTAACCAATGAAGCCCTGGCCGCCCAGGCGGAATGTGGGCACATACCCAGTACACCGCAGGGCTGGCACTGAAATGGACTTTTGGATCAATCTTTTGCCTGAATTAGGGATGATGTTGGCCTGCTTTGGTTATTCGTAATGGTAATTAGTAGAAATTCTCTCGCATTATCTCTTGCCGTAGAAAGAGTACTGACTCTGTGTTTTGACACCATATGGAAGGGGTTGGCTGAAAATTAGAATACTACCATTATATTTAAAGAAAACTACACATGCCAGAGCTGAAGATGTAAGTCAAACCAATAGAAAACCCTGTGGAAATAAAGTAAGCCAGTATCTAGACCTAATCTGGTGGAGTGCCCAAGGATCAGGGGTTAAGTTCGAAATTTCCCAAATCCAGAAAAGAGACAGAAAAATCTGTTACCTGGAGAGAGGAGTTCATCAGATTTTGCAAACTTGTCTCAGAGACATACTGTCCGTGAAGGTGGTTGCCAGCACCCCCACGAATCTGGAGTTTCTGATCTCAGAATGTCAAACCAGCCAAGACGACCACGAGTTCTCAGGGCGCAGTGTCAACTAGACGAGGATAGCAAAGATTCTTACAAGTGACCTATAAAAATTCCAAGACAACACCCAACAATCACGAAAGGACTCACACTTCAGCCTAAAGAACCTAAGGTGATTAAAGAAATGCAAAATTCATAACTTGGAATGAAGGAGAACGCACTGATAAGCATACCAAAGGGAGATACCTCAGAAAGACCATGACGATTGGACTATGGAAAAGAAAATAAGGTCCTGTCGAATGGAAGGCCAACAGAAATCACAAGTGAATAGTCCACAGTGATAGACGTCAGTCTTTAGACAGATTCTGCTTGAACACTATGCAGTAGTGTTTCCGAGTTCTTTGGATCAACACGCCGCAGAGGAATAGCTGGATCATATGGGACATGGATTCTTAAAGTTCTGAGGCAGTTCCACACTGCTTGGCATAGTGGCTGCACCGGTCTGCACTCCCACCAATGGTGCAGGAGGCTTCCCTTCTCTCCACCTCCTCTCTGACACTTGTTGCTTCCTGTCTGGTTCCTTATAGCCATTCTGACCACAGTGAGCTGCTGTGCCCTTGCAGTTTGCATTTGCATTGGCCTGAGACTTAATGAGGGTGAACAAGTTTTCATGCACCCGTTGGCCCTCTTTCGATCTTCTTGTCAGAAATCTCTGTTTCCATCTTTTGCCCAGGTTTTCATTGGCTTGTTGTTTTTTTTCTTGTGGAGACGTGCGAGTTGATTGCATCTTCGGGCTTTTCACCCCTTGTCCGATGTGTGGTTTGCAAACATCCTCTCCCATTTGTTGTGCTATCTTTGCATTCAGTCGATGGTTTCCTTCACTGGGCAGAAGCGTCCCCATTTGACATGGTCCCGTTGGTTTCTTGTTGACTTGGTTGCCCTTGCCCAATCGGACTTGCTTGTTCCAAACAGGCGGCTCAGACAGATGGCAAAGAGCACTCTGCCTAGGTCTTCTCCTACAAGGTTCACGGTTTCAAGTCTGCCATTCAAGGCTTTAATCCATTTCAGGTGGTGTGTGTGCCAGGTGTAACATCATGGTGTACTCTCGTTGCGTTCCATGTGGCTGTGGAGGCTTCCCAGCACCATTTATGGTAGAGACTCTCCTTTCTCCACTGTCTCCTCTAGGATCCCTGCTCGAAAATGGGCTGTCCATGTACGTTTGAGTTGGGTTCTGGGTTCTCGATTCTGTTGCATGGGTCTGTGTGCCTGTTTTTGGGCCCAGACTGTGCCATCTCGGTACCTAGTGCTTCGTCCTATGTGTTGAAATCGGAAAGTGTGCCATGTCCTGCTTTTTTCGTTTTCCTGAGGATTCCTTTGCCTAGTCAGGGTCTCTTGTTGCTGGCTAGAAACTTTAGGATTCCCTCTTCTGTCTCCGTGGGAAACATTGCTGCAACTCTGACAGGGATTGCATGGAATTCAGAGATTCCTTTCTCTGGTATGGACGTTTCAAGTGTGTTTATGCTTCCATTCCTAGATCCTGGCATCTCCTTCTTTCTCCTTGTGTCTTCTTGAATTTCTTTCCCCCAACGTTTGTTACTTTTCCATTGACATGGCCTTCACCTGTTTTGCTAAGTTTCTTCCTAGAGATCTTATCCTTCTCACTGGCATGCAGTTTTTCATTTTGTCTTTTCAGCTTGTTTTTCTATTCTTTGCAACTCTGAATTGGTTTTGTTTTGGCAGAAGTGCATCGCTGAGCTCACATCTGCTGGCAATGCTCCTGTATTTGCTGTGGAAGTCTGGCCCTGTCTAACGTCCCTTCCCATCTGCCTCTGCACTACCTCGGATGCCTGCCCCAGAATGACTGAAGCAGTTTTCAGCAGGCTCACCCGAGGGTCCACCCGGCCCACCACGGGCCACCAACCCAGAATGTGCGGACCTCACCGCTGCACCACCGACCGGCCCCTTTCATGTTCCATTGGCAACCTGCAGTTGAGGGCAATGGGACTTGAATATGCTACTTGAGCCCAACTCTGGCACTGTATAGATGAGGCCAGGTTGTTGTTTGGGTCCACTGTGATGTCAGAGGATTTTTCATAATCGTGTCTCTGCTGTCCCGGCAAGCTTCATGGACACACGGTTTCATGGCCCGCTTGGAGCAGCCTCATAACTCACCCTTCCCACTTAGCCCAGGCTTGACCTTTGCTGCCGTCTTTTGGCTTGTGAATTTCTCTGACTTTCAAACGTTCCAGCAGAGTCTGTCTAAAGACGGACATCATCTTTCATTGTGGATTATCCAGGTGTGATTTCTGTTCACCTTCCATTTTCTGGGACCTTATTCTCTTTTCCATAGTGTAATCGTCATGGTATTTCTCAGCTATCCCCCTTAGACATGCTTATCAGTCCGTTCCCCTTCATTCCAAGTGATTAATTTTGCATTTCTTGAATCACCGTATGTTCTCTAGGCCGAGGTGTGAGTGCTTTCATGACTCTTGGATGTTGTCTTTGAATTTGCACCAGTCACTTGAAGGAGTCTTTGCTGTCCTAGCCCAGGTCAAACTAAGCACTGAGAACACGGGGTCATCTGGGTTGGTTTGAAATCCTGAGATCAGAAACTCCAAATTCGAGGTGGTCCTGGCATCCCCCTTCACAGACACAATGTTTCCAAGACAAATTAGACGAATCTGATGAATCCCTCTTTCCAGGAAAGATATTTTTCTGTCTCCTTTCCGGATCTGGGAAGTTTCGAACTTCACCCCTGATCCTGGAACGTTCCCCTAGATTCCGTCTAGATACGGGCTTACTTTATTTCTATAGGCTGTGCCATTTGTTTGCCTTACATCCTCAGCCCTGGCCTGCTTATTTTTCTTGAAACAGAATTGTAATGTTCTAATTTTCAGCCCACTTCCTTAGATATGGTGTCAAAACACATAATCAACAATCCTTCTATGGCAAGAGGTAGGGGGAGAGAATTTCATTGGGGGCAAACTGAGCACACTAGCCTGGGAGGGCAGCCTTCATGAAGGAACGAAGCCCTGTGGAAAAGGGTGCTTTTCAGCACCCTTGTAGAGCACTTCCAAACAAAGAGACATGCCCCAAGCGTGACAGGGCTCCATTCCTTCAAGGCTTCCAAGACATCTCTTGGGACACATTAGCTATGTGACGCCAGAGCTATGGAAAGTGAGACTGATCTGCAAAGAATGCCAGGGGCCTAGGAAAGGAGGCATCGAGTCTTCTCTTCAACGTCCTCAAGACATCATTCTTGACTTTGGATTATGCTTAAGGCAGAAGGACCACGTAGGTCTGATAAGGCCCAAGTCCGGCCTCTTGCTTCCAATCAAGTTGCAAGCTTGAATCAGCATGGCCTCCCCATAGACTTGAATAGATGACAACGTTCTCCTCTCGGGGCTTGTCCCTCTATTCTCGCTTCTTGCCAAGGATTCCTTTCTTACCCCTCGAATCAGCGTCTGTTTTATGTCTTCCAGTTTCTGTGTCCGCTTTCTTTTTCTCAAAGCTGTTTCTGGGTATCCCTCCCTGTAATAGCCTAGCCTAGGCCACTCCTCAGTCTGTAACGGTGCGGCCATCTTGGCGGACATGATCCTCGTGATGTCATAAACAACCTCAAAATTCGAAGTTGTCCTGACAACCTGCGTGCACACAGAGTTTCAGAGCCATCTCAGGCCAGTCTGACTCCTCACCCTTTCCAGGTAGGATAGTTTTCCTTTTTCTCGATTTCTTGTCAGTTTCTGACTTTCTCCTCGAACTTTGTAAGGCCTGCTACATTCTCTCTAGACACTGGTTTCTTTCCTGTAAGATTATCCTGGGTTTTATCCCTTACATTTTATGTAGATGGCCAAGTGTGTGGACCTTCCCCGGAGAAAGTCCTGGACTCCCTCCCAAGTTGAAGTTGCCCGGGCAATCCTCTGATGCGCAATGATCGTGTCATCTCCTAGCACTCTGCTGATTCCACCTTGGCAGGTCCCATGTTTTCCTTCCTTCTTCCTTTGGGGAATTGTACCAGATGCGTTCATGGAGTGTAAAAGCCTCACGGTTCTTTTTCTGGTGCGTATTGATAAGGTGACCTCACCATTGCTACTTATTTTATGATCCCTGTCCGCACCGTACCATGAAATCTATATTTCCTAACACTGCTAATGTGATCTGCACCCGTGATGTGAAACAGTGAGGCCTGGGCTGGCCAAGCGGAACGTGGGCACTTACCCGCTCCACCACAGGGCCGGCCCTGAATTGGATTTTTGGACCAACCTTTTGCCTGAGCTTGGGAACACGTGGGCCTGTTTGGATTATTCGTGAAGGTGATTAGTAGTAACATCCTGGACGGTAACCTTTTCCGTTGGTGCATGGGTTTAGAAGGCAGCATGTTCTCTGGGTAGTATTCCTCTTCATCTATTTGGAATGGTCTACCTTTCTGTAGCATCAGTACGCATTTTGAGGTGATTTTCCAGCCTTGGAAGTTCACCTTCTCCAATCTCTTTCAGCCCCAAAGCTTTATGCCGTCATTCTGGACCACATTTTGGATTTTTTGCTTTTAGGTGAATTTATTGCCATAACCCTGCATTAGAACATCCCATATCTTTCCGATTTGCATCCTCATCGATGTAGACTTCCGTGTAGCTTACATCATCTTCACCTGCGTAAGCCTAATAGCAGGCCCTCACCACACACTTGTGCCTCATCATCTGTTTCACCCTCTCACACCTCCCCGCTTTGTCTCTGGGAACCCCCAATCAAATGTCCCGTGCCACCTGTTCCTGACCGCTTGTTTTTTCTTCTCCTCTTAAGTGAGGTCCTACGGTATTTGACTTTCTCCCTGGGGCTTGTTTCACTTCCCTAAAACCCTCACAGCCATTCTGGTGGTCACAAATGGCTGGGTTGCATCCTTTGATCCGGCTGACTGGTATGCCATTGTGTGGCTATAGCCCATCTTCCTGTTAATTCTTCCATTCCTAGATCCCGTAATATCCTTCTTTTTCCTTGTGTCTTCTATAATTCCTTTCTCCAAAGATTTGCTTGTTTTCGAATTGACATGGCTTTCACCTGTTTTGCTAAGTTTCTTCATAGAGATCTTATTCTTCTTACTGGCAACGTGTTTGTTTTCTTTTGTTTTGTTTTTTTTGAGCTTCAGTTTTTGTATTCTTTGCAACTTGCAATCGGTTTTGTTTTGGCAGAAGTGCATCACTGAGCTCACATTTGCTGGCAATGCTCCTGTGTTTGCTGTGGAAATTTGTCCCTGTCTAACATCCCTTCCCCTCTGCCTCTACACTACCTCGGCCGCCAGATCCAGGATGACTGAAGCAATGGTTAGGAGGCTCACACTCAGGATTCCACCCGGCCCATCCCAGATCACTGACCTGGAAGTTGTGGACCTAACCACTACACCACTGGCAGGCCGCTTTCATGTTCCTTTGGCCACCTGCAGTTGAGTACAATGGGATTTGAATATGCTACTTGAGCCCAAGTCTGGCACTGTGTAGATGAGAGCAGGTTGTTTTTCGGGTCCACCGTGATGTCAGGGGATTTGTCATAATTGTGTCTCTGCTGTCCCAGCAAGCTTCATTGAAACAGGGCTTCAGAGCCTGCATGGAGCAGTTAGTGCAGGTTTGACCTTTGCTGCCATCTTTTGGCTTGTGAATTTCTCTGACTTTCAAACGTTCAAGCAGAGTCTGTGTAAAGACTGACATCTCTCATTGTGGATTATTCAGGTGTGATTTTTGTTCACCTTCCATTTTCTGGGACTTTTTTCTTTTCCATATTATACTCATCACGGTCTTTCTCAACTATCTCCCTTAGATATGCTTATCAGTCTGTTCTCCTCAGTTTGTAATGATTAATTTTGTATTTCTTTAATCACTGTATGTTCTCCATTCCAAGGTGTGATTGCTTTCGTGACTCTTGGTTGTTGTCTTTGAATTTGCACCGGTCACTTGTAGGACTGCTTGCTATCCTAGCTGGGTCAAACTAAGCACTGAGAACATGTGGTTATCTGGGTTGATTTGACATCCTGAGATCAGAAACTCCAAATTCGCGTGGTCCTGGCAACCCCTTTCACGGACATACTGCCTTCACAAAGAAATGAAGCCCTGTATAAAAGGGTGTATTTCAGCACACTTGTAAAGCCCTTCCAAAAAAGAGACACATTAACATGTACCCAGTGGGAACCCATGATGCCAGAGCTTTGGAAAGTGAGACTGATCTTCAGAGAATGCTAGAGGTGTAGGAAAGGAGGCATCGATTCTTCTCTTCAATGTCCTCATGAGAACATTCTTGACTTTGGATTATACTAAAGACAGAAGGACACTGTGTCCATGAAGGGGGTTTCAAGGTCCACCTCGAATTTGGAGCTTCTGATCTCAGGATGTCAAACCTACCCAGATGATGAACAGGTGGCATGGCACATTTGATTGGGGATTCCCAGAGGCAAAGCAGTTCGGTGGGGGGGTGAGGGAAAGAGATGGTGAGGCACAAGGGTGTGGTGAGGGCCTGTGATTAGGCTTATGCTGGTGACGATGATGTAAGCTATCTGAAAGATATAGGATGTTTTAATGCAGGTTTATGGAAATAAATTCAGCAAAAATCAAAGATCCAAAAAGGGGTCCAGAATGATGGCATAAAGCTTTGGGGGCTGAAAAAGAATCGCTAAGGTGACCTTCCAAGGATGGAAAATCACCTTAAAATTCTTACTGATGCTACAGAAAGGTAAACCATTCCAAACAGATGAAGAGGAATACTCCCCAAAGAACATGATCCGTGCTAAACCCATGAACAACAGGAAAAGGTTACTGTCCATGATGTTACTACTAATCACCTTCACAAATAATCAAAATAGGTGCACGTTTTCCCAAGCTCAGGCTAAAGGTTGGTCCAAAAGTACAATTCGGGGCCGGCCCTGTGGTAGACGGGGTAAGTGCCCACGTTCTGCTTTGGCAGTCCAGGCCTCACTGATTCACATCAGGGGTGCAGATCTCATTAGCAGTGTTAGTAAATATAGATTTCATGGTACGATGCGGACAGAGATCATAAATAAGTAGCCCTTGTGAGGATAGCTTATCAATACGCAAGAGAAAAAGAACCACGAGACTATTACAATCTATATACGCATTTGGTACACTTCCCCAAAGGAAGAAGGAAGGAAAACATGTGACCTGCCAAGGTGGAGTTGGCAGAGTGCTAGGAGATGACACGATCATTGTGCATCAGAGGATTGCCTGGGCAACTTCAACTTGGGAGGGAGTCCAGGACTTTCTCTGGGGAATGTCCACCCACTCGGCCGCCTACACAAGATATAAGAGATACAACCCAGGATAATCTTACAGGAAACAAACCAGTGTCTAGGGAGATTGTGCTAGGACTTTCAAAGTTCGAGGAGAAAGTTAGAAACCGACAAGAACTCCAGAAAAAGGAAAACTCTCCTTTCTGGAAAGGGTTAGGAGTCAGACTGGTCTGAGATACCTCTGAAATTCTGTGTGCATGGAGGTTGTCAGGACAACTTAGAATTTTGACGTTCTTTATGACATCATCGTGAACATGTCCCCCAAGAGGGCCGCATGGTTACAGTCTGAGGATTGGCCTAGGATAGGCTATTAAAGGGAGAGATAACAAGAAACAGCTTTGACAAACAGAAAGCGGGCACAGAAAGTAGAAGAGATCAAACCGACTCTGATTGAAGGGATAAGGAAAGAATCCTTGGCAAGAAGTGAGAATAGAGGGACAAGCACTGAGAGAACATTGTCATCTGTTCAAGTCTATGGGGGCGGCATGCTGATTCAAGCTTGAAACTTGATTGGAAACAAGATGCCACACTTGGGCCCTATCAGAACTACGTTGTCCTTCTTCCTTAAGCATAAGCCAAAGTCAAGAATGATGTCTTGAGGACATTGAAGAGAAGAATCAAGGCCTCTTTTCCTAGACCCCTAGCATTCTTTGGAGATCAGTCTCACTTTCCATAGCTCTGGCGTCACAGGGGCCCACAGCGTACATGCTAATGTGTCCCAAGAGATGTCTTGGAAGCCTTGAAGGAATGGACCCCTGTCACGCTTGGGGTATGTCTCTTTGTTTGGAAGTGCTCTACAAGTGTGCTGAAAAGCACCCTTTTCCAGAGGGCTTTGTTCCTTTGTGAAGGCTGCCCTCCCAGGCTGGTGTGCTCAGTTTGCCCCCAATGAAATTCTCTCCCCCGACCTCTTGCTGTACAAGGATTATTGTTTATTTGTTTTGACACCATATGTAAGGAAATTGGTTAAAAATTATATATTAGAATTCTGTTTCAAGAAAAATAAACAGGCCAGGGCTGAGGATGTAAGGCAAACAAATGGCACAGCCTATAGAAATAAGTTAAGCCCGTATCTTGACGGAATCTAGGGGAACGTTCAAGGATCAGGGGTCAAGTTCGAAACTTCCCAATCCAAAAAAGAGACAGAAAAATATCTTTCCTGGAGAGAGGAATTCATCAGATTTGTCTAATTTGTCTCGGAAACATTGTGTTCATGAAGGGGGTTGCCAGGACCACCTCGAATTTGGAGTTTCTGATCTCAGGATGTCAAATCAACCCAGATGACCACGTGTTCTCAGTGCGAGTTTGACCTAGGCTAGGATAGCAAAGACTCCTTCAAGTGACCGGTGCAAATACCAAGACAACAACCAAGAGTCACGAAAGCACTCACACCTCGGCCTAGAGAACATACGGTGATTCAAGAAATGCAAAATTAATCACCAGGAATGAAGGAGAATGGAGTGATAAGCATGTCTAAGGGAGATAGCTTAGAAATACCATGACGATTATACTATGGAAAAGAAACAAAGCTCCCAGAAAATGGAAGGCGAACAGAAATCACACCTTGATAATCTACAATGAAAGATGATGTCAGTCTTTAGACGGACTCTGCTTGAACGTTGGAAAGTCATAGAAATTCACAAGCCAAAAAAGGGCAGCGAAGGTCAAGCCTGGGCTAAATGGGAAGGGTGAGTTATGAGACTGCTCCAAGCGGGCTCTGAAATGGTGTGTCCATGAATCATGCAGGGACAGCAGAGACACGATTATGACAAATCCTCTGACATCACAGGGGACCCGAGACTCAACCTGGCCTCATCTACACAGTGCCAGAGTTGGGCTCAAGTAGCATATTCAAGTCCCATTCCACTCAACTGCAGGTTGCCAATGGAACATTAAAGGGGCCAGCCGGTGGTGCAGCGGTGATGTCCGAACCTTCTGGGTGGGTGGCCTGACGTGGGGCACGTGGACCAACACGGTGTGCCTCCTCACCACTGCTTCAGTCATTCTGGGGCCGGCATCTGAGGTAGTCTAGAGGCAGATGGAAAGGGACATTAGACAGGGCCAGACTTCCACAGCAAATACAGGAGCATTGCCAGCAGATGTGAGCTCTGCGAGGCAGTTCTGCCAAAATAAAACCAATTAAACGTTGTGAAGTATAAAAAAACTGAAGCTAAAAAAAATAAAAACCAGCTTGCCAGTGAGAAGACTAAGATCTCTATGAAGAACCTTAGCAAAACAGGTGAAAGCTATGTCAATCAACAACTAGGAAACGTTTGGGAAAGAAATTCAAGAAGAAACAAGGGGAAAGAAGGATATTCCTGGATCTAGGAATGGAAGCATTAACACACTTGAAACGTCCATACCAGAGAATGGAATCTCTGGATTCCATGCAATCCCATTCAATTTTGCAGCAATATTTGGCACAGAGATACAACACAGAACCTGAAAGTTTCTAGCCAGCAACAAGTGACCCTGAATAGGCAAAGGAATCCTAAGGAAAACGAACTAAGCAGGACGTGTCACACTTTATGCTTTCAACATAAAGGACGAAGTGCTAGGTTCCAAAACGGCACAGTCTGGGCCCTAAAACAGGCACACAGACCCATGCAACTGAATTGAGAGCCCAGAGCCCAACTCAAACTTACATGGACATCCAATTTTCGACCAGGGATCCACTAGGAGACAGTGGAGAGAGGAGAGTCTCTAAAATCAAGGGTGCTGGCAAGCCTGCACAGCCACATGGAGCACAACAAGAGTACACCATGATGTTACACCTGTCTCACATACATTCTGGAAATCGATTAAAGCCTTGAATGGCAGACTTGAAACCATGAACCTTGTAGGAGAAGACCTAGGCAGAGTGCTCTTTGCAATCTGTCTGAGCCACCTATTTGGAAGAAGCAAGTCCGACTGGGCAAGGGCAACAAAGGAAACAAGAAACAAATGGGACCACATCAAATGCACAAGCTTCTGCCCAATCAAGGAAACCAACGACTCAATGCAAAGACAGCACAACAACTGGGAGACCACGTTTGCAAACCACACATCGGACAACAGGTGAAAAGCCCAAACATACAATCAACTCGCACCTCTCCACAAGAAACAAAACAAAAAGCCAATTAAAACCTGGGCAAAAGATGGAAACACAGATTTCTCCCAAGAAGATCAAAAGAGGGCCAACAGGTGCATGAATATTTGTTCACCATCATTAAGTCTCAGGCCAATGCAATTCCAAACTGCAACAACATAGCAGCTCACTGTGGTCAGAATGGCTATAAGGAAGCAGACAGGAAACAAGTGGCAGCGAGGAGGTGGAGAGAAGGGAAGACTACTGCACTGCTGGTGGGAGTGGAAACCGGTGCAGCCACTATGCCAAGCAGTGTGGAACTGCTTCAGAAATTTAAGAATCCTTGTCCCATATGATCCAGATATTCCTCTGTGGTGAGTTGATCTAAAGATCCTGGAAACACTATTGCATAAAGACATGTACACTGCCGAGTTCAGCACAGCCTTACTCCCACTAGCCAAGACTTGGAAGCCACCCTGGTGCTTAGCAAGGGATGAATGCAGAAGGATGGGCTATAGCCACACAATGGTATACCACTCAGCCGGGACAAAGGATGCAATCCAGCCATTTTGATCACCAGAATGGCTGTGAGGGTTTTAGGGGAAGGGAAACAAGCCCAGGTTGAGAGTCAAAAACCGTAGGATCTCACTTACAAGGAGAAGAATAAACCAGCACTAACCAACAAGTGGCACGGGACATTTGATTGGGGGTTCCCAGAGGCAAAGCGAGGCAGTGAGGGAGGGAGAAAGAGATGATGCGGCACAAGTGTGTGGTGAGGGCCTGTGATTAGGCTTCTGCTGGTGAAGATGATGTAATGTACACAGAAGTCTAAATAGATGAGGATGCAAATCTGAAAGATATAGGATGTTCTAATGCAGCGTTATGGCAATAAATTCACCAAAAATCAAAAATCCAAAAAGTGGTACAGAATGACGGCATAAAGCTTTGGGGGCTGAAAGAGATTAGAGAAGGTGAACTTCCAAGGATGGAAAATCGCCTCAAAATGCTTACGGATGCTACAGAAAAGTAGACCATTCCAATTAGATGAAGAGGAATACTACCCACAGAACATGATGCGTGCTAAACCCATGAACAACCAGCAAAGGTTACAGTCCATGATGTTACTACTAATCACCTTCACGAATACTCCAAAGAGGCCCACGTCTTCCCAAGTTCAGGCAAAAGGTTGGTCCAAAAGTACAATTCAGGGCCTGCCCTGTGGTGGAGCGGGTAAGTGTCCATGTTTCGCTTGGGCGGCCCAGGCCTCTCTGTTTCACATCACGGGTGCACATCACATTAGCAGTGTTAGGAAATATAGATTTCATGGTACAGTGCGGACAGGGATCATAAATAAGTGTCAATTGTGAGGATACCTTATCAAGAATCCCCAGAAAAAGAACTATGAGACTATTACAATATATGAGCGCATCTGGTACACTTCGCCAAGGAAGAAGGAAGGAAAACATGTGACCTGCCAAGGTGGAATTGGCAGAGTGCTAGGAGAAGACGCGATCATTGAACATCAGAAGATTGCCTGGGAACTTCAACTTGGGAGGGAGTCCATGACTTTCTCTGGGGAAGGTCCACCCACTTTGCCATCTACCCAAGATATAAGAGATAAAACCCAGGATAATCTTACAGGAAACAAACCAGTGTCTAGAGAGAATGTAGCAGGCCTTTCAAAGTTCGAGGAGAAAGTTAGAAAACGACAAGAAATCCAGAAAAAGAAAAAGTATCCTGCCTGGTAAAGGTGAGGAGTCACACTGGTCTGAGATGGCTCTGAAACTCTATGTGAATGGAGGTTGTCAGGATAACTTAGAATTTTGAGGTCATTTATGACATCACGGTGAACATGTCCCCCAAGATGGCCGCATGGTTACAGTCTGAGGACTGGCCTAGGATAGGCTATTAAAGGGAGAGATACCCAGAAATAGCTTTGACAAACGGAAAGAGGCCATAGAAAGTAGAAGAGATCAAACTGACTCTGATTCAAGGGATAAGAAAGGAATCCTTGGCAACAAGCGAGAATGGAGGGACAAGCATTGAGAGCAGAACATTGACATCTATTCAAGTGTAAGGGAGGCCGTGCTGATTCAAGCTTGCAACTTGTTTGGAAACAAGAGCCTGCACTTGGGCCTTTTCAGACCTAGGTTGTACTTCTGCCTTAAGCATAATCCAAAGTCAAGAATGATGTCTGGAGGACATTGAAGACAAGAATCGATGTCTACTTTCTTAGGCCCCTAGCATTCTTTGAAGATCAGTCTCACTTTCCATATCTCTGGCGCCACGGGCCCCACTGGGTACATGCTAATGTGTCCCAAGAAATGTCTTGGAAGCCTTGAGGGAATGGACCCCTGTCATGCTTGGGGTATGTCTCTTTGAGTGGAAGGGCTCTACAAGGGTGCTGAAAAGCACCCTTTTCCAGAGGCCTTCGTTCCTTTGTGAAGGCTGCCCTCCCAGTCTAGAGTGCTCAGTTTCCCTCCAATGAAATTCTCTCCCCCTACCTCTTGCTGTAGCAGGATTATTGACTATGTGTTTTGACACCATCTGCAAGGAAGTTGGCTGAACGTTAGAACTTTACAATTCTGTTTCAGAAAAATAAACAGGATAGGGCTGAGGATGTAAGGCAAACAAATGGCTCAGCCTATAGAAATTAAGTAATCCCGTATCTAGGCAGAATCTAGGGGAACGTTCAAGTATCAGTGGTCAGGTTCCAAACTTCGCAAATCCGGAAAGGAGACAGAAAAATATCTTTCCTGGAGAGAGGAATTCATCAGATTTGTCTAATTTGTCTCGGAAACATTTTGTCCGTGAAGGGGGTTGCAGGTCCACCTCGAATTTGGAGATCTGATCTCAGGATGTCAAACCAACCCAGATGATCATGTGTTCTCAGTGCTAAGTTTGATCTAGGCTAGGATAGCAAAGATTCCTACAGTGACGAGTGCAAATACCAAGACAACAACCTAAAGTCACAAAAGCACTCACAACCTCGGCCCAGAGAACATACCATGATTAAAGAAATACAAAATTAATCACTTGGAATGAAGGAGAACGGACTGCGAAGCACATCTAAGGGAGATAGCTGAGGAAGAACATGACGAGCATACTATGTAAAAGAAAAAAAGAACCCAGCAAATGGAAGGCGAACAGAAATCACACCTGAATAATCCATAATGAATGATGATGTCCGTCTTTAGACAGACTCTGCTTGAACGTTTGAAATTCAGAGAAATTCACAAGCCAAAAAAGGGCAACGAAGGTCAAACCTGGGCTAACTGGGAAGGGTGAGTTATGAGACTGCACCAAGTGCGCTCTGAAACCCTGTGTCCATGAAGCATGACGGGACAGCAGAGACACAATTATGACAAATCCTCTGAAATCACATTGGACCCGAAAGACAACTTGGCCTCATCTACACAGTGCCAGAGTTGGGCTCAAGTAACATATTCAAGTCCCATTGCACTCAACAGCAGGTGGCCCAGGGCACATGAACGGGGCCAGCCCGTGTTGCTGCAGTGAGGTCCGCACCTTCTGGATCAGTGGCCCGGTGTGGGCCGGGTGGAAGTCTGGGGGTGAGACTCCTCACCACTGCTTCAGTCATTCTGGGGCAGGTTTCCGAGGTAGTGTAGAGTCAGATGGGAAGGGACATTAGACAGGGCCAGACTTCCACAGCAAGTACAGGAGAATTGCCAGCAGATGTGAGCACAGCATTGCACTTCTGCCAAAACAAAACAAATTAAATGTTGCAAAGAATAGAAAAACTGAAGCTAAAAACAAACAAACAAACAAGAGCTTGCCAGTACGAAGAAGAAGATCTCTCTGAAGAACTATAGCATAACTGGTGAAAGCTATGGCCATTGAAAACCCAAAAACGTTTGGGGAAAGAAATCAAGAAGACACAAGGAAAAAGAAGGATATTCCGGCATGTAGGAATGGAAGAATTAACACACTTGAAAGGTCCATACCGGAGAAAGGAATCTGTGGATTCCATGCAATGACAGTCAACGTTGCAGCAATATTTCCCACAGAGATAGAAGAGAGAATCCGTAAGTTGCTAGCCAGCAACAAGAGACCCTGCATAGGCCAGGGAATCCTCAGGAAAATGAACAAAGCATGACATATCAAACTTTCTGATTTCAACATATAGGATGAAGCGCTAGGTACCGAAACGGCACAGTCTGGGTCCTGAAACAGGCAGACAGACCCCTGCAACAGAATCGAGAGCCCAGAGCCCAACTCAAACGTACATGGATAGCCCATATTCAACCAGGGAGCCAAGAGGAGACAGTGGAGAAAGGAGAGTCTCTACAATAAACGGTGCTGGGAAGCCTGCACAGCCACATGGAACACAACGAGAGTACACCATGATGTTACACCTGGCACTCACACCACCTCAAAATGGATTAAAGCCTTGGATGGCACACTTGGAAGCCGAGAAACTGGTAGGAGAAGACCTAGGCAGAGTGCTCTTTGCCATCTATGTGAGCCGCTTATTGCGAAGAAGCATGTTTGACAGGGCAAGGGGAACAAAGGAAACAAGAAACTAATGGGATGACATCAAATGCACACGCTCCTGCCCAGTCAAGGAAACCAACGACTCAATGCAAAGACAGCACAACAACTGAAGGAGGATGTTTGCAAAGCAATCATCAGACAAGGGGTGAAAAGCCCAAAGATACAATTACCATACACGTCTCCACAAGAAACAAAACAACAAGCCAATGAAAACCTGGACTAGAGATGGAAACAGAGATCGAAAGACAGACAACAGGTGCATGAAAACTTGTTCACCATCATTAAGTCTCAGGAAAATGAAAATCTAAACTGCAAGGACACAGCAGGTCAAAGGGGTCAGAATGGCTATAAGGAAGCAGACAGGAAACAACAAGTGTCAGAGAGGAGGTGGAGAGAAGGGAAGCCTCCTGCACTGCCAGTGGGAGTGTAGACCGGTGCAGCCACTACACCAAGCGGTGTGGAAGTGCCTCAGAAATTTAAGAATCCATTGCGGCTTCCTAGAGTCAAAGCAGGGCGGTGGGTGAGGGTGAAAGAGATGATTAGCCAAAAGTGTTTGGTGAGGGCGTGTGATTAGGTTTATGCTGGTGAAGATGATGTGACATACACAGAAGTCTGAATCGATGAGGATGCAAATCTGACAGATATAGGATGCACTAATGCAGGGTTATTGCAATAAATTCACCAAAAATAAAAAATCCAAAAAGGGGTCCAGAATGACGGCCTAAAGCTTTGGGGGCTGAAAGAGATTAGAGAAGGTGCACTTCCAAGCATGGAAAATCACCTCAAAATGCTTACCCATGCTACAGAAAGGTAGACCATTCCAAATAGATGAGGAATACTACCCAGAGATCATGATCCATGCTAAACCCATGAACCACGGGAAAAGGTTACTGTCCATGACGTTACTCCTAATCACCTTCACAAATAAAACAGGCCCACCTCTTCGCAAGTCCAGGCAGAAGCTTGGTCCAAAAGTACAATTCAGGGCCGTCCCTGTGGTGGAGCAGGTAGGTGCCCACTTACTCTTCCGGGGCCCGTGCCTCACTGTTTCACATCACGGGTGCACATCACATTAGCTGTGTTAGGAAATATAGATTACATGGTACGGTGTGGACAGAGATCATAAATAAGTAGCAATTGTGAGGATACGTTATCAATACGCACCACAAAAAGAACCATGAGACTATTACAATCTATGAACGCATCTTTTACACTTCCCCAAAGGAAGAAGCAAGGAAAACATGTGACCTGCCAAGGTGGAATTGGCAGAGTGCTAGGAGATGACATGATCATTGGGCATCAGAGGATTGCTTGGGCAACTTCAACTTGGGAGGGAGTCCAGGACTTTCTCTGGGGAACGTCCACCTACTTGGGCATCTACATGAAATATAGAGATACAACCCAGGATAATCTTACAGGAAAGAAACCAGTGTCTAGAGAGAATGTAGCAGGCCTTTGAAAGTTCGAGGAGAAAGTTAGAAACTGAGAAAAAATCCAGAAAAAGGACAACTATCCAACCTGGAAAGGGTGAGGAGTCAGACTGGTCTGAGATGGCTCTGAAACTCTGTATGCATGGAGGTTGTCAGGACAACTTCGAATTTTGAGGTTGTTTGTGACATCACAGTGAACCTGTCCCCCAAGATGGCCGCATGGTTACAGTGTGAGGATTGGCCTATGCTAGGCTATAAAAGGAGAGAGAGCCAGAAACAGCTTTGACAAACGGAAGTGGGCACGGAAACTGGAAGAGATAAAACGGACTCTGATTCAAGGGATAAGAAAGGAATCCTTGGCCAGAAGCGAGAATAGAGGGACAAGCACTGAGAGGAGAACATTGTCATCTATTCAAGTCAATGGGGAGGCCATGCTGATTCAAGCTTGAAACTTGATTGTAAACAAGTGGCTGGACTTGGGGCTCATCAGACCTACAGTGTCCTTGTGCCTTAAGCATAATGCAAAGTCAAGAATGATGTCTTGAGGACATTGAAGAGAAGAATCGAGGCCTCCTTTCCTAGGCCCCTAAAATTCTTTGATGATCAGTCTCAGTTTCCATTGCTGTGGCATCACGTGGGCCCACTGGGTACATGCGAATGTGTCCCAAGAGATGTCTTGGAAGCCTTGAAGGAATGGAACCCTGTCACGCTTGGGGTATGTCTCTTTGTATGGAAGGGCTCTACAAGGGTGCTGAAAAGCACCCTTTTCCAGAGGGCTTCGTTCCTTTGTGAAGGGTGCCCTCCCAGGCTAGAGTGCTCAGTTTAGCTCCAATGACATTCTCTCCCCATACCTCTTGCTGGAGAAGGATTATTGATTATGTGTTTTGACACCATATGTAAGGATGTGGGCTGAAAATGAGAACATTACAATTCTGTTTCAAGAAAAATAAACAGGCCAGGGCTGAGGATGTAAGGCAAACAAATGGCACAGCCTATAGAAATAAAGTAAGCCAGTATCTAGACGGAATCTAGGGGAAAGTTCAAGGATCAGGGGTCAAGTTCGAAATTTCTCAAATCCAGAAAAGAGACAGAAAAATATCTTTCCTGGTGAGAGGAATTCATCAGATTTGTCTAATTTGTCTCGGAAACATTGTGTCCTTGAAGGGGGTTGCCAGGACCACCTCGAATTTGGAGTGTCTGATCTCAGGATGTCAAACCAACCCAGAGGACCACGTGTTCTCAGTGCTTAGTTTGACGTAGGCTAGGATGCTAAAGATTCCTACAACTGACCTGTGAAAATTCAAAGACAACAACCAAGAGTCATGAAAGCACTCACACCTCGGCCTAGAGAACATACGGTGATTATAGAAATGCAAGATTAATCACTTGGAATGAAGGAGAATGGAGTGATAAGCATGTCTAAGGGAGATAGCTTAGAAAGACCATGACGATTATACTATGGAAAAGAAAAACAGGTCCCAGAAAATGGAAGGCGAACAGAAATCACACCTGAAGAATCCACAATGAAAGATGATGTCAGTCTTTAGACAGACTCTGCTTGAACGTTTGAAAGTCAGAGAAATTCACAAGCCAAAAAACGGTGGTGTAGGTCAAGCCTGGGCTAAGTGGGAACGGTGAGTTATGAGACTGCTCCAAGCGGGCTCTGAAACCGTGTGCCCATGAAGCTTGCCTGGACAGCAGAGACACAATTATGACAAAATCACTGACATCACAGTGGACCCGAAAAACAACCTGGCCACATCTACACAGTGCCAGTGTTGGGCTCAAGTAGCATATTCAAGTCCCATTGCACTCAATTGCAGGCTGCCAATGGAACATGAAAGGGGCCGTCCGATGCTGCAGCGGTGAGGTCCGCAGCTTAAGGGTTGGTTGCCCGGGGTGGACCTCGTGGATTCCTAGGGTTGAGCCTCCTCACCACTGCTCAGTCCTTCTGGGGCAGGCTTCCTGGGTAGTGTAGAGGCAGATTGGAAGGGATGTTACACAGGGCCAGACTTCCCCGTCAAATACAGGAGTCCCAGAGTGTGCCATTTCAGTACCTAGTGCTTCATCCTATATGTTGAAATCAGAAAGTACTCTCGTTGTGTTCCATGTGGATGTGCAGGCTTCCTACCTCCCAATCAAATGTCCCGTGCCACCAGTTGGCTAGTGCTTGTTTTTTCTTCTCCTAGTCAGTGACATCCTATGGTATTTGACTTTCTCCCTGGGGCATGTTTCCCTTCCCCTAAAACCCTCACAGCCATTCTGGTGGTCACAAATGGCTCGAGGTGTCAGTGCTATCGTGACTCTTGGTTGTTGTCTTTAAATTTGCACTGGTCACTTGTAGGAATCTTTGCTATCCTAGCCTAGGTCAAACTAAGCACTGAGAACACGTGGTCATCTGGGTTGCTGTGACATCCTGAGATCAGAAACTCCAAATTCTAGTTGGTCCTGGCCATCCCCTTCACGGACACAATGTTTCCAAGACAAATTAGACAAATCTGATGAATTCCTCTCTCCAGTAAAGATTTTTTTCTGTCTCTTTTCTGTATTTGTGAAGATTGGAACTTGTCCCCCGATTCTTGAACGTTCCCTTGATTCCGTCTAGATATGGACTTACCTTATTTCTGTAGGCTGTGATATTTGTTTGCCTTACAACCTCAGCCCTGTATCTGGGTATCTCTCACTTTTTTATTTCTTGTCAGTTTCTAACTTTCACCTCGAACATTGAAATGCCAGCTACATTGTGTCTAGACACTGGTTTCTTTCCTGTAAGATTATCCTGGGTTGTATCTCTTATATTTTGATTAGATGGCCAAGTGGGTGGCCTTTCAACAGAGAAAGTCCTGGACTCCCTCCCAAGTTGATGTTGCCCAGGAAATCCTCTGATGCACAATGATCGTGTCATCTCCTAGCACTCTGCCAACTCCACCTTAGCAGGTCACATGATTTCCTTCCTTCTTCCTTTGGGGAAGTGTACCTGATGCGTTTGCAGATTGTAATATTCTCATGGTTCTTTTTCTGGTGCGTATAGATAAAGTATCCTCACAGTTGCTACTTATTTATGATCTCTGTCCACACTGTACCATGAAATCTATATTTCCTAACACAGCTAATGTGATCTGCACCCGTGATGTGAAGCAGTGAGGCCCGGCCGCCCAAGCGGATGGTGGGCACTTACCTGATCCACCACAGGGCCGGCCCTGAATTGTACTTTTGGACCAACCTTTTGCCTGAACTTGCGAAGACGTGGGCCTCTTTGGATTATTCGTGAAGGTGATTAGTAGTAACATCATGGACTGTAACCTTTGCTGGTTGTTCATGGGTTTAGCACGCATCATGTTCTGTGGGTAGTATTCCTCTTCATCTAATTGGAATGGTCTACTTTTCTGTAGCATCAGTAAGCATTTGGAGGTGATTTTCCAGCCTTGGAAGTTCACCTTCTCTAATCTCTTTCAGCCCCAAAGCTTTATGCAGCCATTCTGTACCCCTTTTTGGATTTTTGATTTTTGGTGAATTTATTGCCATAACTCTGCATTACAACATCCTATATCTTTCCGATTTGCATCCTCATCGATTCCAACTTCTGTGTAGCTTACATCATCTTCACCAGCGTAAGCCTAATCAAAAGCCCTCACCACACACTTGTGCCTCATCATCTCTTTCACCCTGCCCCACCTCACCGCTTTGCCTCTGGGAACCCCACATCAAATGTCCCGTGCCACCTGTTGGTTCATGCTTGTTTTTTCTTCTACTCTTAAGTGAGATCCTACGGTATTTGACTTTCTCCCTGGGGCTTGTTTCACTTCCCTAAAACCCTCACAGCCATTCTGGTGGTCACAAATGGCTGGATTGCGTCCTTTGCTCCGGCTGAGTGGTATGCCATTGTGTGGCTATAGCCCACCTTCCTTCTGCACTCGTCCCTTGCTGGGCACCAGGGTGGAATCCAAGTCTTGGATAGCGGGAGTAAGGCTGTGGTGAACTGAGCGGTGCACATGTCTTTATGCAATAGTGTTTCCGAGTTCTTTGGATCAACACGCCGCAGAGGAATAGCTGGATCATATGGGACATGGATTCTTAAGTTTCTGAGGCAGTTACACACAGCTTGCCGTAGTGGCTGTACCGGTTTCCAATCCCACCAGCAGTGCAGGAGGCTTCCCTTCTCTCCACCTCCTCTCTGACACTTGTTTCCTGTCTGCTTCCTATTACCCATTCTGACCACAGCGACCTGCTGTGTCCTTGCATTTGGATTTGCATTGGCCTGAGACTTAATGATGGTGGCCAAGTTTTCATACACGTGTTGGCCCGCTTTCGATTTTCTTGGGAGAAATCTCTGTTTCCATCTTTTGCCCAGGTTTTCATTGGCTTCTTGTTGTTTTTCTTGTGGAGACGTGTGAACGGATTGTATCTTTGGGCTTTGCACCCCTTGTCCGATGTGTGGTTTGCAAACATCCTCTCCCAGTTGTTGTGCTATCTTTGCATTCAGTCGATGGATTCCTTGAGTGGGCAGAAGCATCTGCATTTGACGTGGTCTCATTTGTTTCTTGTTTCCTTTGTTGCCCTTTCCCAGTCAGACATGCTTCTTCCAAATAGGAGGCTCAGACAGATGGCAGAGAACACTCTGCCTAGGTCTTCTCCTACTAGTTTCACGGTTTCAAGTCTGGCTTTGAAGGCTTTAATCCATTTCGAGGTGGTGTGTATGCCAGGTGTAACATCATGGTGTACTCTCGTTGTGTTCCATGTGGCTGTGCAGGCTTGCCAGCACTGCTTATGGTAGAGACTCTCCTGTCTCCACTGTCTCCTTTTGGCTCCCTGGTCAAAAGTAGGCTGTCCATGTACCTTTGAGTTGTTCTCTGGGCTCTCGATTCTGTTGCATGGGTCTGTGTGCCTGTTTCCGGGCCCAGACTGTGCTGTTTTGGTACCTAGCGCTTTGTCCTCTATGTTGAAATCAGAAAGTGTGGCACGTCCTGCTTTGTTCATTTTCCTGAGGATTCCTTTGCCTATTCATGGTCTCTTTTTGCTGGCTAGAAACTTTAAAATTCTCTCTTCTTTCTCTGTGACAAATATTGCTGCAACTTTGACTGGGATTGAATGGAATCCAGAGATTCCTTTCTCCGGTATGGACGTTTCAAGTGTGTTACTCCTTCTATTCCTAGATCCTGGAATATCCTTCTTTCTCCTTGTGTCTTCTTGAATTTCTTTCCCCAAACGTTTGCTAGTTTTTGATTGCCATAGCTTTCACCTGTTTTGCTAAGATTCTTCATAGAGATCTTATTCTTCTCACTGGCAAGCTGCTTTTATTTTTTTTCAGCTTCAGTTTTTCTATTCTTTGCATCTTTTAATTGGTTTTGTTTTGGCAGAAATGCAATGCTGTGCTGACATTTCCTGGCAATGCTCCTGTATTTGCTGTGGAAGTCTGGCCCTGTCTAACGTCCCTTCCCATCTGACTCTACACTACCTCGGACGCCTGCCCCAGAATGACTGAAACAGTGGTGGGGAGGCTCATCCCCAGGATTCCACCCAGACCACCCTGGCCCACTGACCCAGAAGGTGCAGACCTCACCGCTGCACAACCGGCCTGCCCTTTTCATGTTCCATTGGCAACCTGCTGTTGAGTGCAATGGACCTTGAATATATTACTTGAGCCCAACTCAGGTGGTGGGGGCCGTGGCTACATCATTTCATCAGCTGTTTGACACTGTCCAGCCAATTAGCGCCTAGGTTTTCAGGGTCGCCCCTTGGTGAAGAATAACCGTCCAGCCCCTCACATAGTTCTGAAACTTTTGCTGCTTCTAATTGACCTTCATTCCTTTTGCTTTCTTATCCTCTTGTTTTCATTCCTTTGGGTGGCTGCTTGGGAGGCACTACCTCCTGGGAAATTTAGATATAGTAAGAGAATGTGACCACCTGCAGGTAGCTATCAAGATATTTTCAGTTAATTATTGGAGTAGCACACAGTCCCCTTTGAGACAATCAGAAAGGAATCCTGCCCAGATAAGATGCCTAATTAGGTTTATGGCCTCTGTCTGGTTAATGTTTCCTTCTCCCTCCAGTTCTTTGTCTAAATATATATTCATCGTCCTTCAAAGTTTGTTGGTTAATTGGATGATCAAGAAGTAGCTATATATTATTCTTGACCTTCTGCTTTCTGTTAAAATGTTATAGAGGTTTTCTCCTAAAAGCAATAAATAATAAATAATTGATGAGTAGAAGGGCCGAGGGGTGCAGGGATGCCCCTAGGTGAAGAATGGCAGGCCGACACCCCTGATGTTTTCTGAATTATATGCATGCTTTCTATCAAGGTTATGTCTATACTGATTTCTGTTTTTTATTCTTGAAGATATATAGTTTAGCTTAGCTTTTCAGCCCTTTACTTTACTAACAAAATGTTACTTTCTCCGGCACTGTGTTTAAGAGACTGTTAGCTCCACAATTTAAAAGACAAAGGAATGCTTTCACCCCATAAAGGGAGCGTAAATGTAAAGATGTTTAACTGCCGACTGAGAATGCAGACAGCCCTGAGGATAAGATACCCTGGAGTCGCCTTTTGTTCCCATTAGCCATCTACACTAATGGCATAAATGATTGAGGGATGCAGGGATGGCTCCCCCAGGATGTAAACAGCTGTCCTGTCCAGAGGTCTGGACCTTCTCTCTTTGATTTAACTTTACCATGAATTACAACGGGTGTCTAGGTACCTATCTCTTTTAGCTTAGAGACAACAAACACTAGTTAGTTGTGAAGAAGACGATCATTAACCTTATGCTATATAGAATGAAATGCTAATAAATATTCTTGTGCTCGTTTTTTTTACTTCCTTATCTCTGTGAGAATATATGTAGAACCATTTCTGTACTATACGTGAAAGATATATATAAACGACACTTCTGCACAGTAAAGTCGGACATGCTAACACCAACCGAAGTCTCGCGTCACCTTTAGTTTTCCCTCATTGCGCCGACGCCGTCTATCCCTCAGGAAGCTGGACTCAGCCGGGGCAGGACTCCGGCACTCTGGCACTGTGTAGATGAGGCCAGGTTGAGTCTCGGGTCCCCTGTGATGTCAGAGGATTTGTCATAATCATGTCTCTGCTGTCCCGGCAAGCTTCAGGAAAACAGGGTTTCAGAGCCCGCTTGGAGCAGTCTCATAACTCACCCTTCCCAGTTAGTCCAGGCTTGACCTTCGCTGCCGTTTTTTGGCATGTGAATTTCTCTGACTTTCAAACGTTCAAGCAGAGTCTGTCTAAAGATGGAGATCATCTTTAATTGTGGATTATTCAGGTGTGATTTCTGTTCACCTTCCATTTTCTGGGAACTTTTTTTCTTTTCAATAGTATAATCGTCATGGTCCTTCTCAACTATCTCCCTTAGATATGCTTACCAGTCCGTTCTCCTTCAGTCCAAGTGATTAATTTTGTTTTTCTTTAATCACCGTATGTTCTCTAGGCAGAGGTGTGAGTGTTTTCGTGATTCTTGGTTGTTGTCTTTGAATTTTCACCGGCCAGTTGTAGGAATCTTTGCTATCCTAGCCTAGGTCAAACTAAAAACTAAGAACAGGTGGTAATCTGTGTTGGTTGGACATCCTGAGATCAGACACTCCAAGTTCGCGGGGGCCCTGGCAACCCCCTTCACGGACACAATGTTTCTGAGACAAATTAGACAAATCTGATGAATTCCTCTCTCCAGGAAAGATATTTTTCTGTCTCTTTTCTGGATTTGAGAAGTTTCGAACTTGACCCCTGATCGTTGAACGTTCCCCTAGATTCCGTCTACATACGGGCTTACTTTATTTCTATAGGCTGTGCCATTTGTTTGCCTTACATCCTCAGCCCCGGCATATTTATTTTTCTTGAAACAGAATTGTAATGTTCTACTTTCCAGCCAACTTCCTGACATATGAAGTCAAAACACATAATCAATAATCCTTCTACGGCAAGAGGTAGGGGGAGAAAATTTTGTTGGAGCCAAACTGAGCACTGTAGTCTGGGAGGGCAGCCTTCACAAAGAAACGACGCCCTCCGGAAAAGAGTGCTTTTCAGGGCACTTGTAGAGCCCTTCCAAACAAAGAGACATACCCCAAGCATGACAGGGGTCCATTCCTTCAAGGTTTCCAAGACACCTCTAGGAACACATTAGCATGTACCCAGTAGGCCCCCATGACGCCAGAGCTATGGAAAGTAAGACTGTTCTTCAAGGAATGTTAGGGGCCTGGGAAAGGAGGCCTGGATTCTTCTCTTCAATGTCCTCAAGACATCATTCTTGACTTTGGCTTATGCTTCAGCCAGAAGGACAACGTAGGTCTGATAAGCCCCAAGTCCGGCCTCTTTTTTCCAATCAAGTTGCAAGCTTGAATCAGCATGGCCTCCCCATAGACTTGAATAGATAACAACGTTCTCCACTCAGTGCTTGTCCCACTATTCTCGCTTCTGGCCAAGGATTCCATTCTTATCCCTTGAATCAGAGTCTGTTTGACCTCTTCCAGTTTCTGTGCCAGCTTTCTGTTTGTCAAAGCTGTTTCTGGGTATCTCTGCCTTTAATAGCCTAGCCTAGGCCAATCCTCAGACTGTAACCATGCAGCCATCTTGGGGGACATGTTCACCGTGATGTCATAAACGACCTCAAAATTCTAAGTTGTCCTGACAACCTCCATGCACACAGAGTTTCAGAGCCATCTCAACCAGTCTGACTGCTCACCCTTTCCAGGTAAGATAGTCGTCCTTTTTCTGGATTTCTTGTCGGTTTCTAACTTTCTCCTTGAACTTTGAAAGGCCTGCTACATTCTCTCTAGACACTGGTTTCTTTCCAGTATAAGAGTATCCTTGGTTGTATCTCTTATATCTTGTGTACATGGCCAAGTGGGTGGACCATCCCCAGAGAAAGTCCTGGACTCCCTCCCAAGTTGAAGTTGCCCAGGCAATCCTCTCATGCGCAATGATCATATCATTTCCTAGCACTCTGCCAATTCCACCTTGGCAGGTCACATGTCTTCCTTCCTTCTTACTTTGGGGAAGTGTACCAGATGCGTTCATTGATTGTAATATTCTCATGGAGCTTTTTCTGGTGCGAATTGATAATGTATCCTCAGAATTGCTACTTATTTATGATCTCTGTCTGCACCGTACCATGAAATCTGTATTTCCTAACACTGCTAAAGTGATCTGCACTCGTAATGTGAAACAGTGAGGCCCGGGCCGCTCAAGTGGAAGGTGGGCACTTACTCACTCCACCACACAGCCGGCCCTGAATTCTTATTTTGGACCAACCTTTTGTCTGAACTTGGGAAGACGTGGGCTTGTTGGGATTATTCGTGAAGGTGATTTCTATTAACATCATGGACGGTAACATTTTCCCTTGGTTCATGGGTTTAGCACGCATCATGTTCTGTGGGTAGTATTCCTCTTCATCTATTTGGAATGGTCTACCTTTCTGTAGAATCAGTAAGAATTTTGAGGTGATTTTCCATCCTTGGAAGTTCACTGTCCCTAAACGCTTTCAGCCCCAAAAGCATTATGCCGTCATTCTGGACCCCATTTTGGATTTTTGATTTTAGGTGAATTTATTGCCATAACCCTGCATTAGAACATCCTATGTCTTTCAGATTTGCATCCTCATTGGTTTAGACTTCTGTGTAGGTTACATCATCTTCACCAGCTAAAGCTGAATCTCAACCCCTCACCGCACACTGGTGCCTCATCATCTCTTTTACCCTCCCCCACCACCCCGCTCTGCATCTGGGAACTCCCAATAAAATGTCCCGTGCCACCTGTTGGTTAGTGCTTGCTTTTTCTTCTCCTTGTAAGAGAGATCCTACGGTATTTGACGTTCTCCCTGGGGCTTGTTTCACTTCCCCTAAAACCCTCACAGCCATTCTGGGTGTCACAAATGGCTGGAATGCAACCTTTGTTCCAGCTGAGTGGTTTACCATTGTGTGGGTATAGCCCATCTTCCTTATGCATTCTTCCCAGCTGGGCGCCAGGGCGGCTTTCAAGTCTTGGATAACGGGAGTAAGACTCTTGTGAAATCAGCGGTGCACGTCTCATTATGAGGTAGTGTTTCTGAGCTCTTTGGACAAACACGCCTCAGAGGAACAGCTGGATCATATGGGACATGGATTCTTGCATTTCTGAGGCAGTCCCACACCGCTTGCCATAGTGGCTGCACCGGTTTCCGCTCCCACTTGCAGTGCAGGAGATTTCCCTTCTCTCCACCTCCTCTCTGACACTTGTTGTTTCCTGTCTGCTTCCTTCTAGCCATTCTGACCACAGTGAGCTGCTGTGTCCTTGCAGTTTGGATTTGCATTGGCCTGAGACTTAATGATGGGAACAAGTTCTCAGGCACCTTTTGGCCCTCTTTCAATCTTCTTGGGAGAAATCTCTGTTTCCATCTTTTGCCCAGGTTTTCATTGGCTTCTTGTTGTTTTTCTCGTGGAGCTGTGCGAGTTGATTGTATCTTTGGGTTTTTCACCCCTTGTCCGATGTGTGGTTTGCAAACATCATCTCCCAGTTGTTGTGCTGTCTTGGCATTGAGTCGATGGTTTCCTTCACTGTGCAGGAGCTTGTGCATTTGATGTGGTCCCGTTTGTTTCTTGTTTCCTTTGTTGCCCTTGCCCAGTCAGACATGCTTCTTCAAAATAGACGGCTCAGAAAGACGGCAAAGAGAACTCTGCGTAGGTCTTCTCCTACAAGGTTCACGGTTTCAAGTATGCCATTCAAGGCTTTAATCCATTTCGAGGTGGTGTGTGTGCCAGGTGTAACATCATGGTGTACTCTCGTTGTGTTCCATGTGGCTGTGCAGGCTTGACAGCACTGCTTATGGTAGAGACTCTCCTTTCTCCACTGTCTCCTATTGCCTCCCTCATTGGAAAGGGACTGTCCATGTACGTTTGAGTTGTTCTCTGGGCTCTCGATTCTGTTGCATGGGTCTGTGTGCCTGTTATTGGGTGCAAACTCTGCCCTTTAGGTACCTAGCACTTTGTCCTCTATGTTGAAATCAGAAAGTGTAACACGTCCTGCTTTGCTCATTTTCCTGAGGATTCCTTTGCCTATTCAGGGTCTCTTGTTGCTGCCTAGAAACTTTAGGATTCTCTCTTCTATCTCTTTGGAAATATTGCTGCAACTTTGACTGGGACTGCATGGAATCCAGACATTGCTTTGTCGTCAAAAATAATCCATAACCAATCTATAAATGAAACTTTGGTGAGCTTACTCTGAGCTTAAATATGAGGATTATAACCCGGGGCCTTTCTTCCCAAAGGAAGAAAGAGCATCAAAGAAGTGGGGTGCACAGACTGGTTATATGCTCCCAGAGAGGATGTTTCACTTAGGATTAAAATCTCCCATTTACAATAGTCACGAGACTGCTCTGTTGGCACAGTGATTGATGGAAATAGCAGGTAGGTCTTCTGTCTCAGTGAACACAGCAGGGTGGCGGTCTGTTGTCTCCAGCTGACTGGTCACAGGTGGGCTGGGTGGTCAAAGTTGAGTGCAGCAATCTGTTCATAGCCTAGGACAAAAGGCTTATCCCTAAGGAAATGTTAATGTTGGAGGAAGTTGCACCTTTATCTCAAGGGCCATAGGAAATGTCTAAGCAGATATGCAATGCGTGCTAAATAGCCATAGTCAGGCCCTTTTGGAAAAAACAAAATCAGGCCGAATTAGGTCTATACCAAATGGCTTCCTCATATACTCCAATATATCCTACTGCTTCCCATTTTTATTTGTCAGCTTTATGCCGTATGGACGTTTCAAGTGTGTCAGTTGTTCCATTCGAAGGGCACGGAATAGCCTTGCGTTTCCTTGTGACTTGTGGAATTTCTTTCCCCAAAACTTTGCTAGTTTTTGTTTTCCATCGCTTTCTCCTGTTTGGCAAAGGTTATTCTTAGATATAATTTTCTTCTCACTGGCATGGGTCTTTTTTATTTTGAGGTTCAGCTTTTCTATTCTTTGCAACTTTTAATTGGTTTTGTTTTGGCAGATGTTTATGGCTGTGCTCAAATCTGCTGGCCATGCCGCTGTATTCTCTGAGGAAGAGTGGTGCTCTCTAAAGTCGCTTCCCATCTGCCTCTACACTAGGTCACACGCCTGGCACAGAATGGCTGGAAGATCATTGAGGAGGCTGACCCCCAGGATTCCACGTGGCTGACCAAGGGCTATCGACCCAAAAGAAGTGGACTCCACACTGTCCCACTGGCCAGCCCCTTTCATCTTCCATTGGCAACCTGCAGTTGAGTGGAATGGGACTTGAATATGCTACTTGAGCCCAAATCTGGCCCTGTGTAGATGCGGCCAGCCTGTTTATCTGGCACACTGTGATGTCGGAGGATTTGTCAGAATCGTGTCTCCTCTGTCCAGTCTAGCTTCGTGGACACAGGCTTCAGAGCCTGCGGGGAGCAGTCTCATAACTCACCCTTCCCAGTTTGACCAGGTTTGACATTCGCTGTAATTTTTGGGGTTGTGACTTTCTCAGACTTTCAAGCGTTCAAGCAGAATCTGTCTAAAGACTGACGTCTATCACTGTGGATTAGTCACTTGTGATTTCTGTTGGCCTTCCATTTGACAGGACCTTATTTTCTTTTCCATCGTCCAATCGTCATGGTCTTTCTGAGGTATCTCCCTTTGGTATGCTTATCAGTGTGTTCGCCTTCATTCCAAGTTATGAATTTTGCATTTCTTTAATCACCTTAGGTTCTGTAGGCAGAGGTGTGAGTCCTTTCTTGATTGTTGGGTGTTGTCTTGGAATTTTTATAGGTCACTTGTAGGAATCTTTGCTATCCTGGTTGAGTTGACACTGCGCCCTGAGAACTCGTGGTCGTCTTGGCTGGGTTGACATTCTGAGATCAGAAACTCCAGATTCGTGGGGGTCCTGGCAACCGCCTTCATGGACATTATGTTTCTGAGACAAGTTAGCAAAATCTGATGAACTCCTCTTTCCAGGTAACAGATTTTTCTGTCTCTTTTCTGGATTTGGGAAATTTCGAACTTAACCCCTGATCCTTGGGCGCTCCACCAGATTAGGTCTAGATACTGGCTTACTTTATTTCCACAGGGTTTTCTATTGGTTTGACTTACATCCTCAGCTCTGGCATGTGTAGTTTTCTTTAAATATAATGGTAGTGTTCTAATTTTCACCCAACCCCCTTCCATATGGTGTCAAAACACAGAATCAGTACTCCTTCTACGGCAAGAGATAATGGGAGAGAATTTCATTGGAGTCCAACTGAGCATGCTAGCCTGTGGGGGCAGCCTTGACACAGGAACGAAGCCCTCTGGAAAAGGGTGCTTTTCAGCACACTTCCAGTGCCCTTCCAAACCAGCAGACATACTCAAAGAATGACAGGCGTGCATTTCTTCAAGTCTTCAAAGAGATGTCTTGGGACACATTAGCATGTACCCAGTGGGCCCCCATGACTCCAGAGCTGTGGAAAGGGAGACTTCTCCTCAAAGCATGCAAGGGGCGTAGGACAGAGGCTTCGATTCTTCTCTTCAATGTCCTCAAGAGATCATTCTTGACTTTGGATTATGAGTAAGGCAGAAGGCCAATGTAGGACTGATAAGTGACAGGTGTGGCCTCTTTTTTCAAATCAAGTTTCAAGGTTGAATCAGCACGGCCTCCCCATCTACTTGAGTAGATGACAATGTTCTCCTCTCAGCGCTTGTCCCTCTATTATTGCTTCTTCCCAGTGATTCCTTTCTTATCCCTTGAATCAGCGTCTCTTTGATCTCTTCAAGTTTCTGTGCCTGATTCCTGTTGGGAAAAGCTGTTTCTGGGTATCTCTCACTTCACTATCACAGCCTAGGCAAATACTCGCCCGGGAAACATGCGGCCATCTTTGGTGACATGTTCACCGTGATGTCATAAACACCCTCGGATTTTTCTAAGCTATCCTGACAACGTCCATGCACACAGTGTTTGAGAGACATCTCATACCAGTCTGAAGACTCCATCTTTCCAGGTAGGATAGTTCTTCTTGTTCTGCATTTCTTATCAGTTTCTAAGATTCTCCTTGAACATTGAAAGGTCTACTACCTTCCCTCCAGAGACCGGTTTCTTCCCTTAAGATTATCCTGGGTTTTACCTCTTACCTTTTGTGGATATGGCCAAATGGGTGGATTTTCCACAGAGAAAGTCCTGGAGTCCCTCCCAAGTTCAATTTGCCCAGGCAATCCTCTGACTCGTGTGATCACCTGGCAGTCTGACAATTCCACCTTGTCGGGTCACATGTCTTCCTTCCTTCATCATTTGGGGACGTGTACCTGATACGTTCACAGATTGTAATATTCTCATGGTTCCTTTTCTGGTGCGTATTGATAAGTTCTCCTCACAATTTCTACTTCTTTATGATCTCTGTGCCGACCAGACCATGAAATCTGGATTTCCCATTGCTATTAATGTGATCTCCACCCGTGATGCTAGGCGGTGATGCCCGGGCCGCCCAAGAGGAATGTGGGCACTTACTTGCTACACCACAGCGCAGGCCCTGAATTGGACTTTTGGAGCAATCTTTCGCTGAACTTGGGAAGAAGCTGGCCTTTTTCGATCATTCCTGAAGGTAATTAGTAGTGACCTCATAGAGGGTAACATTTTCCCTTGGTTCATGAGTTTAGCACGGAACACATTCTCTTTGTAGTATTCATCTTAATCTATTTGCAATGGTCGACCATTCTGTAGCATCATTAAGCATTTTGAGGAGCTTCACAACCCTTAGAAGTTCATCTCTCTAATCTCTTTCAGCATCAAAAGCTTTATGCCGCAAATATGCACGCCTTTTAGGACTTTTTCTTTCCCTCTGGGAACCACCAATCCAAAGGGAAGGCTGGTATACAAAGCTAGAATGCACAGTTTGGCAACAATGAAATTCTCTCCCCCATCCCTCGCCATAGAAGAGTATTGCTTATGTGCTTTGACACCATATGTGAGGAAGTTGACTGAAAATTAGAACATTACACTTATATTTAATGAAAAATAAACATGACAGAGGTGACTATGTAAGTCGAACAACTAACGAATCCTACAGATATAAAGTAAACCAGCATCCAGATGTAGTCTACTGAAATGATCAAGGATCCAGGGTCCACTTCGAGCGTCCCCAAATTCGGAAAAGAGACATAAAAATATCTTATCTGGAGACAGGAATCCATCAGATTTCTCTAATTTGTCTCGGAAACATTATGTCCATATGGTGGTTGCCAGGACAACCTAGAATCTGGAGATTCTGATCTCAGAATGTCAAACCACCCAAGATGACCTCGTGTTCTCAGTGCTCCATTGGACCTAGGCTAGGATAGCAAAGACTCCTTTAAGTGAACGATTGAAATTCAAAGACAATACCCAAAAATCACGAAAGCACACACACGTCGGCCTAGAGAACATATGGTGACTAAAGAAATACAAAATTAATAACTTAAATGAAGGAGAACGGACTGATAAGCATATCTATGGGAGACAGCTGAGAAAGACCATGACAATTGATGTTGATTAAGGCCGCCCCAGCTCGAAAAGCCGAAGGTTATCTGGTGTACATGCAGAACTATATGACCCGGTGAATTTCTTTTGGTATGAATTAGAGATGCCCCAGTGAGAGAAGCCCAGGTCATGCTCACCTACATGTCTATCTATATGGCCAGATTAGTATCTAATATTATATGACCACACAATAACCAGACCCCATCTGAACTGAAATCATTTAATGACGTTTACATCATATTTTCTTTTTCCAGTCAAAATAAGTCATGTACCCATGACTCATAAAATTAGCCCTTCCCCTCAACTCAGGGCAGCAGCAGGAGCTCTGACTGCCCATGGGTCCTTTCTGCATTCAGCAGCAGCAGCAGCTCTTCGCTGCCCATGGGTCCTGTCCCCATGCATGCAGCTCTACACTGCCCATAGATCCTGTCCCCATGCAGCAACTCTTTACTGCCCATGGGTCCTGTCCCCATGTTATCCTGTAAAGTTCTCTAAATAAAAGAGCACCACTACCAGACGTTGAGAGTCCAAGAAATCTTTCAACTCTTCAGCTCTCTGAGCCTGCATCATATCTTGTGTCCTGTATGGGGAACTTGCTTTGTCAGTTTTTGAGCTGAACTTCTGGTAAGTGCCCCTTTCTTCCTGGTGCCTCTCTCTTTTTCGAGGATGGATCTAAACTCACTTCTCCATCAGGAACTTTCTTGGTTAGCTCTATGAATCGATGTTTGTTGCCCATGGCTACTCTATGGGGCAAATCACGGCATTCAGCTTGGAGAGAATCAGTAGCTTAAGCCTCAGGGTCATGTAGCATGAATTAATCCATTCCTTCTTGAGTCTATCTCTAATATATAAATATTACCTGGGCATGCATAGGCCACTCAAGTCATTAGGATGGTTGGCAATCTGCAAGACTCCAGTGGAAGGTTTCTTCTCCCAAGGCTGGATTGGGATACCTCCCATGGCACCTGACCAGGCTCTGAACTGTGCAAATGTCCCAATCGGGAATCGAGTTCAAGGAAACTACCAAAGTCTAACCTTTGCTTGAGTATGGGAAACCCTTCTTCAGAGAATGACTCCAACACGCAATTGGGTAGAATGTCCCTCAGAGCGGCGGAAAATTCCTCACACTTTTTCTCCATTATGTTCTCTATTAAACTTCTCCTTTTGTCTCGGGGACGATTCACCAGGCACCTATTACTGCCAGGCAGAATAGGAAAGATGTTCACCAGGCACCTGTTACTGCCAGGCATCCGAGGGAAGGTATACAAGGGATGGTTTGCTGGCAGACACCCCCGTCACCCCTTGCTATAGGAACCCACAGTAGGAACAACAGGTGGGATGCTGCCGTAGGTTCAGGGGGCATTTTCAAGGTAATGGACGTGTCTCTTTCATCTTTGTTAGAGATACAATGGCCATTTTCATCTTCTTTTGAGCTTTGCAACCGGGAAACAAAGAAATCTTTCAAGAGTCAAGTCCTCCAACACTGGGAGCCCCAACTTTGGCTTTCTGGGCCTGATCACCCTGGCGACCCCAAGTAGGGTACCCTCTGTTGGCGGTTGACTCATTGAGTATTTTAGTCACCTACTGAGTTGGCTATGAGGGTAGGAAATCTGTGATTTTTTTCTGTGAACAGTCGTGCTATGGTAGTGTGCCACAGCACGGGAACTGTTGTGTGACTCTTATCTTGAGAACCCTCTGAGCGGCCATGAGGGTGAGGTCTGGTGTCTTCTATTCCTTTCTTTGTTTTGGTCATCATCTCCTCTGTTGTCACCAAGTCGAGGTTAAGATCAGGCTGGACCTGATCAGAACCTGCACCTTCTGTGAAATCAAAAAACTTGAAAACATTTTTCAAGGGACTAAACTCTCAACCCGGGTACTGGGAGCCACGGCCCCCAGTCAGTTCCAGGCCTTTGTAGGCACTCCACCCTTCTCCACTCCACTGTCAGTCGCACACTGGCTTTACTGCCATGGGGAATGCCATGAGCATCCCCAGAGACTCACCACTCAGGGTCATTCGAACTAATTAGAAACACTTCCAATTGTCTGGATTATGGCACAGAAACTGCAGCTGGGAGAAAGTTTGTGAGGTTTCCCTGTGCCTTTATGGTGCAGTTGGACAGGTAGATCAACCTAGAACGTCCTTCAAGTTACAGTCCAGTTTCTGAGAAATCAAGAGCAACCGTCCTTAGAAAGTCCTTGCAAGACTGGAAAGACAGTTCTAGAGGCAGCTCAGTTTCAAACTAGTTCCTTTATCATGAAAAGGATTGTCTTCCCCCCTCTCCAGGAACTACTATCTAGCCAATAACTCAGTCTTAAGACTCAAAACAAAAAAAGAAAGGAGGGGAAAGGATAAATGGCCATAAGTGTGTCATTGCAAAAAGTATAGCATCTAGAGAGTCTTCTCCATAAGCATTAGTAAAAAGGCTCAAAACAAAGTTTACCTTCATAACTGGTGAGATTTATATTATTCTACCTGATTCACGGCAGTAGCTTTTAAAACAATAGTTGTACAGTCTCTGTGTATGTGTGTCTATGTGTATGTTATACATGTGATATTTTTACCCCTGGATGGTATGGCCAAAATAAAGATCTCTGTTTAGTTGGCTTAAAGTAAGTGCTTTCTTAAATTCTAAATGTAGTAGAAATTAACTCAGTGCCCTTCAAAGTTAATATCATGTGAATTAACCTTTGGTAAATGAAAGCTTCTTTAAGTTTGTTGGTTTGATTGAAAATAGTCTTGTCAGAGTAGTCAGTATTCGCATAGGATGCAGGCATTCGGCCTCGGTTTACTAGTCATATAAGTTCACATTGTCTGTTAAATTTGTCAGCGAAATAATATATTTAAATGATGACCAGTTTTGTCTAATGCCTCATGAGGTTTCCGTAGGTAATCTGAACATAATTGTTGGAAACAAATGGTGTAAATACATAAAACTCATAAAAGTGAATACAATAACATTTATGGTCTCTATACTTGGGGGAAAAAAACAGCTTCAAATTCTTTTGGTAACAATCTTGAATTTTGCCAAGTAAAGTTAAATAATAAATATCTGAATATCTGGATCATTTTTGGATAGGATGAAACACTGAATCATTATTAATAAACACATCTAAGTTATCTACTTTTGGCTTCTTATGGAAGAGGCTAAAAGCGTGTGGGTGTATAAAAAAGCATGCCTTGTGTTTAGTTGTAAAGTGGCGTGTTTCTAAACTTAGGAAGTGTTTAGAATGCTGATATAAAAGACAATCCATAACTGTTTACCTTTTTAGTGTTTACTAGGTCTGTTAAGGGTTAAAGTTCTAATTACCTTATGGAATGAAACCTACTGGAAACTACTAAGGAAAAGAGCTTTGTATTCAAGGAGGTTAAAATGGATGCTTTCAGTAAAAAAGGTATAAAGAATGGAAATATTTTTGTTTGATGGGTTAAGAAAGATAAATTTGTCGTGATGTACTAGAAAGGAAAAAGCAAAGACTTTGGGTCAAATTCTGAAAACAAAAAAGAAAGTTGTAGAAGGTTTGTGAAGGAGAAATTCTGAAAGGAGTTTTATGCCTGGTCAAGAAGACTAAAGTAAGTTCAATTAAGTGCATGAGTTTGAAAGTTCAAAATAAGTAGGTGCAGAAATTCAAATTTGGTTTTCTCTAAAAGGATACATTTTCTTGAACTTTTGATCTGCTCTTGGTAAAGAGGTCATAAAAGCTATTCCTTTGTGTAAGTCTACCTAAGAGACAAATCTGTTTTGTGAAAATAATGACTGAGGTCACTCTTAAGATTTTTGACTCTGTTATCACTTTGAATAGATACCCGAGCATTGCTTCACAGCGAGTGTTGCTTTCTATTTGAACAAGCATTTGAAAAGCTTTTGATATGTTTTGACAAGCTTCTCCCTCAAAAATATTCAAATGCTTAATGAATGCTTTCTGTTGACATGGTAGGCAGAAGAAAAATTACTCTGAGGATTTTTAGAGGGCCCCTGAGACTTCTCGGAGACATTTGCTCTCTCTTCCTATAAGAAGGAAGATATTAAACTAATTAGGCTTACTTGGTCTATTAAATTACATGGGAAACATTGTGAAATAAGTGATGATAGACTTCCTTAGGTGGTATAAGATGGGTAAATGTTATTAATATAGGTGTCTTAAAATTATATAGCATTCCTAAGAGGCTGATCTTTCCTTGTTAACAGTCATAAGTCCAATTACTATCAGCAAGTGTTATATGTCACTGAAGTAGTCAAGTTTCTTTGTCAATTGCCCTTTTGAGTCCTTTGTCCATTTCCAGGTAGTTGTTGTTTTACTCTGATGCTTTTTTTCTTTTGCAAATATGCTTCATCTTCCGAGAAATTTTAGGAAACTGTTCTGACACAAAGGTTCTAAACGACAATCTTCTGATAAACTTTCAGATTGTAAAACTGAACGGAGTAAGAAATTACAGAATTCTAACAGAAACTAAGCTCATCGATCTGCTAACAGAAAACTCAGCTCAAGGATTGATTAGACAGGACTGTGTGAACTGATGAGGATGGTTGCAAGTTTTTAGAACTTCTGTTTGAAATATTGTTGAGTTTTGATGTGTTGTTTTGTTTTCTCGTAATGAAGGAAAGCTTTTTCTCTTTTCCCTTATGCTAACAATGACCTACAGCCATTTGCTGAAATTATACCTTTATGAGCAAAACTGAAACATTTATCTTTTTCTCCCTACCTTATCCCTAAGGAATTTGGAAACCCTTTGTCACTGAGTATGGTTATTTAGTGGCAATATTTGCATAAGTTCCATAAGAATCTGTTCTCCTTATAATAGGCCACATTGGTTATACTACCAAGGCTTTGACTGGAATGTCATATTTGAAACATACAGGGTCAGATATGACAAGACAGCATTTCAGGAACCAAGATTGGACTTTCTGGAATACAGTAACTAGGAAACATGGGCCTGGTACCTTGTTTACAGAGATTCTGGCAATCTTTCCCGGTCACTAAGGAATCTTGCTTATCTGGCGGGTGCAGGAAAGCTCCGAATATTTTGGTGGACCTCAAAGAGAACTCCACTCACATCTGTAGGTACTGCAGACCAAATCTGATGGCAAGTCCTTGGCTTGGCTTTTCTGGCATCTAGAGGCATTCACAGATCAATGTGAGATTAGTCTCCCTGGGGCAGCCCCAATTCATACTAGAAAAATATCCACCAGGTCATGTAGTTTGGCATGTAGGCCAGGTCACCTTGGGCTTCTCTAGCTTGGGCAGCATTAATCCACATCATAAACCACCCCTGAACCCATTATGACCGGAAATCTTTGGGGATATGAATGATGGTCAGTCTTCTGTAACTACTTCTGGCTGTACAAGGTCATAGAGCTGCCCCAAAATGGGGCCATAGGTACAGGTAGGAAGTTCAGTGGACCAGAAGTCTTCACCGGTGGAGTTCAAGGGTGACAAGGTATACAGAGCCTCTGGAGACGAGAGAATCCTTTGACGAGAGGTGGTCCAGGAGGTGAAACATTTTTGACATGCTAAAGACAAACAATGAAAGAGACAACAAATTATAATAAGAAATACAAGCAGTATGTTTAACCCAATGAATAAGATTTTGAAGTACTGCAGAAACCTGGTCCTGACTAGGAGTTCAACCAGTCGTTTACAGTTAAGGTTGGTCAGACATGGATTTAATTTGGTGGCTGGGATAGGAAGCCAGAAATATTTTGATGGTAGTCAGGAATATAGACACAACATTGTTTTTATAATGACACTGGTGCCCCCTTGTGCTGCTGTCAAGACATCCAGTGCCATTTGGATTTGGAGGACTGCCTTACACACTTGGGATACTTCTAAATTGAGCAGCGAAAGGCTATGTTGTCTATCATTTAATGCCTTCATATTAAATTTGTTTAGGACTTCCGTGTGCAAGACGATATTTTCGATTCCTAATTGGCGAAGGAAAATTGCGGAAAGATGGTTATACCAGTGGAAGACAGAGCGGGTCCAGTGCTGTTGCAGGTTGGGTAGCTTAGCAGGAGGAGATATAGTAAATGTAGTTCTACCTTGCATCCAGACAAAGCCTAGGGTGCATCATCTAATCCATCCAGGTGGCCGCCAAGGTAATAAATGGGAGCCACATATCCACTGAGCACCGTTAGGGGCTAACCAATGCATTCTGGGCCGTCTATCCCAGTCAGTCCCAAACTAACCAGTATTTTTTTTTTTAAGGCTATGACATAAGAACACATATAAAAAAGATTTTTTCCCAAGGTCAGCTGCTATTAGGCCATGTATCACAGGTGTGGTTGGTTTCTTCCCAACAGAGAGCGGCCTTTTACTGAGTTGCCCACTAGTAAGAGTGAACCCCATATATTCGTCACAAATTTGATATGGTCCATCCTGTGTGTATCGATAAGTTGGGGACTTTACTGTTGGAACTTGTTTTGTTTGATACACCTGTGACAAGGCAAATCTAGTTAGTATTTGGACAGTAGTATTGAAGGAAAATGTTTGATTGTGGCCAGGGAACTCCGAGGTGTCAGAGATAGATGGCCACAAGGAGACATTACGATTAGTAATAGATGAATCTTGCGGAAGAAAAGAGCTAGAATCTAGTATCCATGAATGGCTACTATAGCTTCTACAGAAGCGTAATTTTTTGCTCTCTTAAATCATCCTCATTTTTACAAAAGGTAGCCAAATTCTGATTAACACGTTTGCAAATAAAGTGTAGTTTCAATACAACTTGCTCCAATTATTTACATAAGAGCAGAAAGAATCGGAATTGCTTATACAGGTTTTTAAAAATCTGCTTTGCTGGAATTTTTTCTGAGGAGTCTCACATTGAACTGTGAAGGCCTCTAGAGGTCAGAAAAGCCAAGCCAAGGACTTGCCATCAGATTTGGCCTGCAGTACCTACAGATTTGAGTTGTGTTCTCTTTAAGGTCACCCAAAATATTTGGAGGTTCCCTGCACCTGCCAGATAAGCAAGATTCCGTAGTGACCGGGCAAGATTGCCAGAATCTCTGTAAACAAGGTACCAGGCCCATGTTTCCAAGTGGCTGTATTCGAGAAAGTCCAATCTTTGTTCCTGAAATGCTGTCTTGTCATATCTGAGCCTGTATGTTACAAATATGACATTCCAGTCAAAGCCTTGGTAATATAACAAATGTGTCCTGTTATAAGGAGAACAGATTCTTATGGAACTTATGCAAATATTGCCACGAAATGACCATACTCAGTAACAAAGGGTTTGACAATTCCTTAGGGATAAGGTAGGGAGAAAAAGGTAAATGTTCCAGTTTTGCTCATGAAGGTATAATTTCACTAAGTGGCTGTAAGTCATAGTTAGCATAAGAGAAAAGAGAAAAAGCTTTCCTTCATTACGAGAAAACAAAACAACACATCAAAACTCAACAATATTTCAAATAGAAGTCCTAAAAAATTACAGTCATCCTTATCAGTTCACACAGCCCTGCATAATCAGTTCTGGGGCTGAATCTTCTGTTAGTAGATTGATGAACTTAGTTTCTGTTAGAATTCTGTAATTTCTTACTCAGCTCAGTTTTACAATCTGAAAGTTTATCAGAAGCCTGTCAGTTAGAACCTTTTTGTCAGAACCTTTTCCTGGAATTTCTCAGAAGACGAAACATATTTGCAAAAGGAAAAAGAATCAGAGTAAAACAACAACTACCTGGAAATGGACAAAGGACACAAAAGGGCAATTGTCAAAGAAACTTGGCTACTTCTGTGACATATTAAACTTCCAGATAATAAGTGGACTTATGATTGATAACCAGGACAGATCAGAATTTTAGGAATGCTATATATTTTTAAGACATCTATATTAATAACATTTACCCATCTAATAACACCTAAGAAAGTCTATCATTACTTATTTTACAATGATTCCCGTGCAATGTAATAGACCAAATAAGTCTAATTAGTTTAGTATTTTCCTCCTTTTGGAAGAGAGAGCAAATGTCTTTGAGAAGTCCCAAGGGCCCTCTGAAAAGCCTCAGATTAATTTTTCTTCTCTCTACCAGGTCAAAAGACAGCCTTCATTTATGATTTGAATATTTTTGAGGGAGAATCTTGTCAAAACATATCAAAAGCTTTTCAAATGCTTGTTCAAATGTGAAACAACACTCACTGTGAAATATGCTCAGGTATCTATTCAAAGTGATAACAGAAAGAGTCAATAATCTTAAGAGTGACCTAAGTCATTATATTCACAAAACAGGTTTGTCTCTTAGGTAGACTTACTCAAAGGAATAGCTTTTATAACCTCTTTATCAAGAGCAGATCAAAAGTTCAAGAAAATGTATCCTTTTAGAGAAAACCAAATTTGAATTTCTGCACATACTTATTTTTAACATTCAAACTCATTCACTTAATTGAACTTACTTTAGTCTTCTTGACCAGGCATAAAACTCCTTTCAGATTTTCTTCTTCACAAACCTTCTAAAAGTTTCTTTTATGTTTTCAGAATTTGTCCCAAAGTCTTTCTTTTTTCCTTTCTAGTACATCAGGACGAATTTATCTTCCTTAACCAATCAAACAAAAATATTTCCATTATTTATACCTTTTTTACTGAAAACGTACATTTTAACTTCCTTGAATACAGAGCTCTTTTTCTTAGTAATTTCCTCTGGCTTTAATTACGTAGGTTAATTAGAACTTTTAACCCTTAACAGACCTACTAAACACTAAAAAGGAAAACAATTATGAATTGTCTTTTATATCAGCATTCTGAACACTTCATAAATTTAGAAACACGCCACTTTACAATAAAACACAAGGCATGGTTTTTAATACACCCACATGCTTTTAGCCTCTTCAAGAAGAAGCCAAAAGTAGATAACTTAGATGTGTTTATTAATAATGTTTCAGTGTTTCGTCCTATCCAGAAACGACCCAGATATTCAGATTTTTATCATTTAACTTAACTTGGCAAAATCAAGATGGTTACCAAAAAGCATTTCGAAGCTGTTTTTCTTTCCCAAACTATACAGACCATAAAAGTTTTTGTACTCACTTTAATGAGTATTATCTATTTAAACCATTTGTTTCCATCAATTATGTTCAGATTACCTACTGAAACCTCATGAGGCCCTAGACAAAACTGGTCATCATTTAAAGCTATTACTTTGCTGACAAATTTTGCAGACAACGTGAACTTATATGACTAGTAAACCCAGGCTGAAGGCCTGCATCCCCATGCAAATACCGACATCCCTGACAACAAGACTATTTTCAATCAGACCAACAAACTTAAACAGTCTTTCATTTACCAAAGGTTAATTCACATGACATTAACTTTGAAAGGCACTGAGTTAATTTCTACTGCATTTAGCATTTATGTAAACACTTACTATAAGCCAACTAAACAGAGATCTTAATTTTGGTCATACCACCCAAGGCTGAAAATATCACATGTATAACCTACACATAGACACGCATACACAGAGACTGTACAACTACTGTTTTAAAAGCTACTGCCGTGAATCAGGTACAATAATATAAAGCTCACCAGTTACAAATCAACACTTTGTTTTGAGCCTTTTTACTAATACTTATGGAGAAGACCCTCGAGATGCAAGACTCTTTCAATGGCACATTTATGTCCATGTCTCCTTTCCCCTCCTTTCTTTTTGTCAGTCTTAAGAGTGAGTGATGGGATAGATAGTAGTTCCTGGAGAGGGGGGATGATAATTCTTTTCATGATAAAGGAACTAGGTGGAATCTGAACTGCCTCTAGGGCTGTCTTTCCAGTCTTGCAAGGATTTTCTAAGGACAGTTGCTCTTGATTTCTCAGAAACTGGACTGTAACTTGAAGGACGTTCTAGGTTGATCTACCTGTCCAACTGCACCATAAAGGCAGAGAGAAACATCACACATTTTCTACCAGCTGGAGTTTCTGGGGCATAACCCATACAATTGAAAGTGTTTCTAATTAGTTAGAATGACCCTGAGTGGTGACTCTCTGGGGATGCTTATGGCATTCCCCATGGCAGTAAAGCCAGTGTGTGACTGGCAGTGGACTGGAGAAGGGTGCAGTGGCTACAAACACCTGGACTGGCTGGAGGCCGGGGCTCCCAGTACCCGGGTTGAGAGTTAAGGTCCTTGCAAAATATTTTCAAGTTGTTCGATTTTACAGAAGGTCCATGTTCTGGTCAGGTCCAGCCAGAACTTAACCTCGACTTGGTGACAACAGATGACATGATGAGCAAAACAGAGAAAGGAAAAGAAGACACCAGACCTCACCCTCATGGTTGCTCTCAGAGGGTTCTCAAGTTGAGTCACACAACAGTTCCTGTGTTGTGGCACACTACCGTAGCATGGCAGTTCTCAGAATAAATCACAGGTCTCCTACCCTCATAACCAACTCAGTAGGTGACTAAAATACTCAATGAGTCAAGCGCCAAGAGAGGGCACCCTACTTAGGGTCGTTGGGGTGATCAGGCCCAGAAAGCCAAAGTTGGGGCTCCAGTGGTGGAGGCCTTGATCCTTGAAAGATTCCTTTGTTTTCCCAGTTGCAAAGTTCAAAAGGAGATGAAAATGGCCATTGTAACTCTAACAAAGTTGAAAGAGACATGTCCATTACCTTGAAGATCACCCCTGACCCTACAGCAGCATCCTACATGTGGTTCCTACTGTGGGGTTCCTATAGCAAGGGGTGATGGGCGTGGCCCCCAGCATTGCATCCCTTGTGTACCTTCCGTGGTATGCCTGGCAGTAACAGCTGCCTGGTGAACATCTTTCCTATTCTGCCTGGCAGTAATAGGTGCCTGTTGAATGGTCCCCAAGAGAACAGGAGAAGTTTAAGAGAGAACAGGATGGAGAAAAATAGTGTAGGATTTTCCACCGAGCTGGGGGACATTCTACCCAATTGCGTGTTGGAGCCATTCTCCGAAGAGGGGTTTCCCATATGCAACCAAAGGTTAGACTTTGGTACTTTCCTTGAACTGTAGTCCCGATTGAGACATTCACACAGTTCACAGCATGGTCAGGTGCCATGGGAGGTATCCCAATCCAACCTTAGGAAGAGAAACCTTACAGGGGAGTCTCGCAGATTGCCGACCATCCTAATGACTTAAGTGGCTGCCCCTTGCCCACCTAATATTTGTATATTAGAGATAGAGTTAGGAAGGAATGGGGTAATTCACTCTACATCGCCCTTAGGCTTAAGGTACTGATTCTCTTCAAGCTGAATGCCATGATTTGCCCCATAGAGTAGCCATGGGCAGCAAACGTGGATTCAAGCAGCTATCCAAGAAAGTTCCTGATGGAGAAGTGAATTTAGATCCATCCTTGAAAAAGAGAGATGCACAACGAAGAAAAGGGCACTTACCAGAAGTCGAGCTCACAAACCTATGAAGCAAGTTTTTGATATGGGCCACAAGATATGATATGGGCTTGGTGAGCTGAAGAGTCAAAAGAAAGATTTCTTGGACTCTCAAATTCTGGAAGTGGTGCTCTTTTACTTATAGAATGGTACAGGACAACATGGCGACAGGACCCATGGGCAGTAAATAGTTGCTGCATGGGGACAGGACATATGGGCAGTGAAGAGCTGCTGCTGCTGCTGCATAGGGAAAGGTTCCATGGGCAGTCAGAGGTCCTGCTGCTGCCCTGAGTTGAAGGTAAGGGCTAATTCTATAATGCATTGGTATGAGACATTTTTACTGGAAAAAGAAAAGATGATGTTAAAAGTCATTAAATGATTTCAGTTCAGATGGGGTCTGGTTATTGTGTGGTCATATAGCATTAAATACCAATCTGGCCATATAGATAGGCATGTAGGTGAGCATGAAATGGGCTTCTATCACTGGGACACCTCTAATTCATACCAAAAAAAAAAAAAAACTCACCGGGTCATGTAGTTTGGTATGTAGGCCAGGTAACCTTGGGCTTTTTGAGCTGGGGCAGCCTTAATCCACATCATTCGTCATGGTCTTTCAAAGCTATCTCCCATGGATATTCTTATCAGTCTTTTCTCCTCCATTCCAAGTTATGAATGTTGTATTTCTTTATTCACCATATGTTCTGTAGGGGTCCAGATTTACGGCCTAAAACTTTGGAGGCTGAAAGAGATTAGAGAAGATGAACTTTCAAGGATTGGTAATCACCTCAAAATGCTTGATGATGCTACAGAAAGGAAGACCATTACAAAGAGTTGAAGAAGAACATTACCAAGAGAACACGTTCCGTGCTAAACTCAGGAGCCAAAAGATAAGGTTACAGTCCACAATGTTACTACTAATTACTGTTATGAATAACCAAAGCAGGCCAACATCATCCCTAGTTCAGGCAAAAGTTTGATCCAAAAGTCCATTTCGGTGCCGGCTCTGTGGTGTACTGGGTATGTGCCCAGGTTCCGCCTGGGCGGCCAGGGCTTCATTGGTTAGCACCAAGGGTGTGGATCAGATTAGTAGCATTAGCAAATATAGATTTCACGGTATGGTGTGGACAGACATCCTAAAGAAATCGAAATTTTGAAGAGGCGTTATGAGTACACACCAGAAAAAGAACCATGGGAATATTACAAACTATGAACGCATCAGGAACACTTCCCCTAATAATGAACGAAGGAAAACATGTGACCTGCCAAACTGGAATTGTCAGACTGCTAAGAGATGACACGATCATTGCGCATCAGAGGATTGCCTGGGAAGTGATCTTGGGAGCGCCTACGGGACCTTCTCTTGGGAAAGTCCACCCATTTGGACTCATCCACAAAAGATAAGAGAGAAAACCCAGATTAATCCAAAAGGAAAGAAACCAGTGTCTAGAGGGAAGGTAGCAGACCTTTTCAAGTTTCAGGAAAAAGTTAGACACCAACAAGAAATAGATAACGACGAAAACTATCCTACCTGGAAAAGGGGAGTAATCAGACTGGGATGAGATGGTTCTGAGGAACTGTGTGCATGGAGGTCTTCAGGACAACTTCGAATTCTGAGGGTGTTTATGACATCACTGTGAATATGTCACCCAAGATGGCCACAGGTTTCCAGCCCGAAGATTGACATAGGCTAGGATATTCAAGTGAGGGATACTCAGAAACAGCTTTTGCCCACAGAAACAGGGCACAGAAACTTGAAGAGATCAAAGATATGCTAATTCAAGGGATAAGACAGGAATCATTGGGAAGAAGCCATAATAGAGGGACAAGCACTGAGAGGAGAACATTGCCATGTCCTCACGTCGAAGAGGAGGCCATTCTGATTCAAGCTTGAAACTTGATTTGAAACAAGAGGCTGGAACTATGAGACCTATGTTGTCCTTCTGCCTCACTCATAATCCAAAGTCAAGAATGATCTCTTGAGGTCATTGTAGAGAAGAATCAAGGCCGCCGTCCTAGGCCACTAGCATTTTTTAAAGAGAAGTCTCACTTTCCATAGCTCTGGCATCATGGGTGCCCACTGGCTACATGCTAATGTGTCACAAGACACCTCTTTGAAGCCTGGAAGGAATGGACAACTGTCATGCTTGGGGTATGTCTCTTGGTTTGGAAGGACTCTAGAAGTGGCTCAAAAGCACCCTTTTGCAGAGGGGGTCATTCCTTGGTGAATGCTGCACTCCAAGGCTAGAGTCCTAAGTTGGGATCAATGAGATTCTCTCCCCCTTCTCTTGCCGTAGAAGGAGTATTGATTATGTGTTTCAACACCACATGTAACGATGTTGGCTGAAAATTAGAACATTATCATTATATTTAAAGAAAAATAAACACGCCACAGTTGAGGATGTAAATCAAAAAAATAACAAACCCTGTGGAAACAAAGTAAGCCAGTATCTAGACATAATCTAGCAGAGCGTTCAAGGATCAGGGGTGAAGTTCGAACTTTCCAAATCCAGAAATAGACAGAAGGATCTCTCACCTGGAAAGAGAAATTCATCAGATTCGTCTAATTTGTTGTGGAACCATTGTGTCCGTGAAGATGGTTGCCAGGACAGCCTCAAATCTGGAGTTTCTGATCTCAGAATCTCTAACCAAGGAAGATGACCACATGTTCTCAGTGCTCAGTGTCACCTCGGCCAGGATAGCACAGATTCCTTCAAGTGACCGATGGAAATTCAAAGACAACACCCAACAATCATGAAAGCACTCACACAATGGCCAACAGAACATATGGTGATCAAAGAAATGCAAAATTTATAACTTGGAATGAAAAGGGAACAGACTGATAAGCACATCGAAGGGAGATAGCTTAGCAATACCATGATGATTAGCCTATGGAAGAGAAAAAAAGGTCCCAGAAAATGTAAGGCAAACAGAAATCACAACTGAATAATCCTCAGTGAAAGACGGCCGTGTTTAGACAGATTCTGCTTAAACGTTTGAAAGTCAGAAAAGTCACAACCCCAAAACCTGCAGTGAAGGTCAAACCTGGGCTAAATGGAATGGGTGAGTTCTGAGACTGCTCCAAGCGGGCTCTGAATCCTTGTGTCCATGAAGCTTGCTGGCACAGCACAGACACAATTCTCAGAAATCCTATGACATCACAGTGGACCAGGAAAACAACATGGCTTCATCTACACAGGGCCAGAGCTGGGCTCCAGTAGCATATTGAAGTCACATTCCAAAACAGCAGGTTGCCAATGGAACATGAAAGGGGCTGGCCACTGCTGAAGCTGTGAAGTCTGTGCCTTCTGGGTCTGCAGCCCGTGGTCGTCCATTTGTGCTCTTGGGGTTGATACTCCTCACCGCTGGTACAGCCATCCTGGGAGAGTCCTGGGAGGTAGTGTAGAGGCAGATGGGAAGTGACGTTAGACAGTGCCACTCTTGCTCAGCAAATACAGCAGCACGACCAGCAGATGTGAGCACTGCCATAAACTTCTGCCAAAACAGAACCAATTAAAATTTGCAAGGAATAGAAAAACTGAGCCTCAAAAAACTAAGCATGTCACAAAGAATAATAAGATATCTAGGACTAACCTTCACTAAATAGGTGGAAACATTGTAAACCGATACTAGCAAAGCTTTGGCTAAAGAAATTCCAGAAGACACAACGAAATGGAAGACTATTCCGTGCTGTTGGAATGGAAGAACTAACACACTTGAAACGTCCATAGCGGATAGAGGAATCTGTGGATTCCAAGCAGTCCCAGTCAAAGTTGCAGTGAGCTTTCCCACAGAAATAGAAGAGAGAATAATAAAGTCTCTATCCAGAAGGAAAGGACCCTGAATACCCAAAGGAATCCTGAAGAAAATGAACAAAGCAGGACGTATCACACCTTCTGATTTCCACATTTAGGACGAAGTGCTAGGAACCGAAACGGCACAGTCCGGGCCAAAAAACAGGCACACAAATCCATGGAACAGAATCGAGAGCCCAGAGGTCAACTCACGCATATATGCACATGCATACATGCACAACACATTTTCAACCAGGGAACCAAGAGTACACAGCGGAGAAAGGAGAGTCTCGACAAGAAACGGTGCTGGGAAGACTGCACAGACAAATGTAACACAATGAGAGTAGAGCATGATGTTACACTAGTCACACACACCACCTCGAAACGGATTAAAGACTTGAATGGAAGACTTGAAACTGTGAGACTTCTAGGAGAAAACCTAGGCAGCATGCTCGTTGCCATCTGTCTTAGCAGCCTATTTGGAAGAAGCGTGTGTGACAGGAATGGGCAACAAAGGAAACAGGCAGATGGGAAGCGACGTTAGACTGGGCCAGTCTTCCTCAGCAAATACAGCAGTATTGCCAGCAGATGTGAGCACAGCAGTAAACCTCTGCCTAAATAAAACTAATCAAAAGTTGCAATGGATAGAAAAACTGAACCTCAAAAAAGAAAAAAAAAAGCATGCTACTAGGAAGAACAAGGTATCTAGGAATAACCTGTGCCAAACAGGTGAAAGCTATGTAAACCGAGAAGTAGCAAAGCTTTGGGGAAAGAAATTCCATAAGATACAAGGAAACGGAAGGGCATCAGTGCACATGGAATGGAAGAAAACGAAGGAAGAATGAAGTATCATCACAATGATACCTTTCTTATCCCTGGAATCAGCATCTCTTTGATCTCTTCAAGTTTCTGTGCCTGGTTTCTGTTTGGAAAAGCTGTTTCTGGGTATCTCTCACTTGAGTATCCCAGCCTAAGCCAATCCTGGTACTGTAACCATGCAGCCATCTGGGGTGACATGTTCGCTGTAATGTCATAAACACTCTCAGAATTCAAAGTTGTCCTGACAACCTCCATGGACACAGTGTTTCAGAGCCGTCTCCTCCCAGCCTGACTACTCCCCCTTTCCAGGAAGGATAGTTTTCCTTGTTCTTGATGTGTTGTCGGTTTTCAGCTTTGTCCTCTAACTCGGAAAGGTCTACTACATTCCCTCTAGACACCGGTTTCTTTCCTTTAAGATTATCCTGGGTTTTATCGCATATCTTTTGTGGATATGGCCAAATGGGTGGACTTTCCCCAGAGAAAGTCCTGGACTCCCTCCCAAGTTGACGTTGCCCAGGAAATCCTGTGATGCACAATGATCGTGTGATCTCATGGCAGTCTGACAATTCCACCTTGGTGGGTCACATATTTTCCTTCCTTCATGATTTGGGAAAGCGTACCAGATGCGTTCATAGACTCTAATATTCTCATGGTTCTTTTTCTGGTGAGTATTGATAAGGTCTCCTCATAATTACTACTTCTTTATGATCTCTGTGCCAATCATACCTTGAAATCTGGATTTCCTAATGCTAGAAATCTGATCTGTACCCATGATGCTAGCCCCTGAAGCCCGGGCCACGCAAGAGGAAGTTGGGCACTTACCTGCTGCACCACAGGGCCGGCAGTGAATTAGACTTCTGCACCAACCTTTGGCCTGAACTTGGGAAGATGTTGGCCTGCTTCAATCATTCGTGAAGGGAATGAGTAGTAACATCATGGAAGGTATTATTTTCCATTGGTTCATGACTTTAGCACGGAACATGTTCTCTTGCTAGTATTCCGCTTCATCACTTTGCGAAGGTCTACCATTCTGTAGCATCATTAAGCACTTTGAGGTGATTACCAATCCTTGGAAGTTCATCCTCTTTGATCTCTTTCAGCCTATAAAGCTTTAGGCCGTAAGTCTGCACCCCTTTTTGGAGTTTTGATTTTATGTGGATTGATTGCCGTAACCCTGCATTCTAACATGCTGTAGCTTTCAGATCTACATCCTCATAGATTTAGACTTCTGAGTAGGTTACATCATCTTCACCACCGTAAGGCTAATTACAGGCTCTCACGATACTTGTGCCTAATCAACTCTTTCTCCCTCTGGCCCTCGCCTACTTTTCCTCTGGGAACTACCAATCCCATGTCACATGCTACCTGTTTGTTGGTCCGTTTTTCCTCTTCTCCTGTACGTGAGATCCTGTGGTATTTGACGTTACCCCTGGCGCTTGTTTCAGTTCCTCTAGTACCCTCAGGAGCCATTCTGGTGGTCACAAATGGCTGGACTGCATCCGTTCCGACAGCTGAATGCTATGCCATTGTGTGGCTATAGCCTATGTTCCTTCTCCATTCGTCCCTTGATGGGCATCAGGGAGGCTTCCAAGTCTTGGATATCGGGAGTAAGGCTGTGGTGAACACAGCAGTGCACGGATCTCTGTGCATTACTATTTCCATGATCTTTGGATATATACGTCACAGAGGAATAGCTGGATCATATGCTAGGTGGATTCTGAAACATTCAGAATTTTCACTCCTTTGTGTAGTGGCTGCATTGGCTCAAACTCCCACCTGCAGTGCAGGAGGCTTCCCTTCTCTCCACCTCCTCTCTGAAACTTGTTGTTTCGTGTCTTCACCCTTATAGCCATTCTGACCACTGTGGGCTGCTATCTCATTGCACTTCGGATTTGCATTGGCCTCAGACTTAATGATGAGGAACATGTTTTCATACAGCCTGTTGGCCATCTTTCTATCTTCCTGGGAGAAGTGTGTGTTTCCATCTTTTGCCCAGGTTTTGTTGGGCTCATTGTTTTTTTTCCTGTGGAGATGTATGAGTTCACTGGATCTTATGGCTGTTCACCCCTTCTCCGATGTCTGTTCTGCAAACATCCTGTCGCAGTTGTGCTGTCTTTGCATTGAGTCGATGGAGTCGTTGGCCGGGTAGAAGCTTCTGCGTTGGATGGAGTCACGCTTGTTTCTTGTTTCTTTTGTTGCCCTTACCCAGTCACACATGCTTCTTCCAAGTAGGCGGCTATGCCAGATGGCAAAGAGCAAGCTGCCTGCATTTTCCCACAGAAGTTTCATGGTTTCAAGTCTTCCATTCAAAGCTTTAATCCATTTCAATGTGGTATGTGTGCCTGGTGTAACACCATGGTCTAGTCTCATTGTGCCACTTGTGGCTCTGAAGTCTTCCCAGCACTGTTTCTTTTCGAGACTCTCCTTTCTCTGCTGTCTCCTCTTGGCTCCCGTGTTGAAAATGGGCTGCCCATATATGCGGCAGTTGACTGCTGGGCTGAATTCTGTTCCATGGGTCTGTGTGCCTATTTTGGGGGAAAGGCTGTGCTGTACCGGTACCTAGCGCTTTGTCCTATATTTGGCAATCAGAAAGTGTGATACATGCTGCTTTGTTCGTTTTCCTCAGGATTCCTTTTCCTATTCAGGGTCCTTTGTTGCCACATAGAAACTTTAGTATTCTCTCTTCTATTTCTGTGGGAAAGATTGCTGCAACTTTGACTGGGACGACATGGAATGCAGACATTGCTTTTTGCGGTATGGATGCTTAAAGTGTGTTCGTTCTTCCATTCAAAGAACATGGAATGGACTTCCGTTTCCTTGTGTCTTGTGGAATTTCTTTGCCCAAAGCTTTGCTAGATTTCGGTAGACATAGCTTTCTCCTGTTTGACCAATGTTATTCCTAGATGTTTTTTTCTTTTTACTGGCATGCTTTCTTTTTTGCTGTTCCTTTTTTCTATTCTTAGCAACATTTAATTGGTTTGTTTTGGCAGAAGTTTGTGGCTGTGCTCACATCTGATGGCCATGCTGCTGTATTTGCTGAGCAAGAATGGCATGGTATAACGTTGCTTCCCATATGCCTCTACACTGGGTCGCACGCCTGGCCCAGAACGGCTGGATGAGCGGTGAGGAGGCTCACCCCCAGGATTCCATGTGGCCGACCCTGGGTTGCCGACTCAGAATGCAGGGACTTCACGGCTGCCCCACTGGCTGGCCCCTTTCGTGTTCCATTGTCAACCTGCAGTTGAGTGGAATGTACTTTAACATGTTACTTGAGCCCAAATCTGGCCCTGTGTAGATGAGGCCAGCTTCTTTTTCTGGACCACTGTGATATTGGAGTATTTGTCAGAATCGTGTCTCTTTTCCAATCAGGCTTTGGGGACACAGGGTTTCAGAGCCCGCGTGGAGCAGTCTCAGAACTCACCCTTCCCAGTTAGCCCAGGTTTGACATTCAATGCAAGTTTTGGGGTTGTGACTTTCTCGGACTTTCAAACGTTCAAGCAGACACTAACTAAACACTGAAGTCATTCACTGTGGATTATTGAGGTGTGATTTCTGTTTGCCCTCCATTTTCTGGGAGCTTGCTTTCTTTTCCATAGTCTAATCGTCATGGTTCTGAGCTATCTCCCTTCGATATGCTTATCAGTGTGTTCTCCTTCATTTCAAGTTAGGAGTTTGGTATTTCTTTAATCACCATAGGTTCTGTAGGCTTATGTGTGAGTGCTTTCATTACTGTTGGGTGTTGTCTTTGAATTTCCATCGGTCATTTGAAGGAATCTTTGCCATCCTAGCCTTGATCCAACTGAGCACTGAGTAAACGTGGTCATCTTGGTTGGTTCGATATTGTGAGATCAGAAACGCCATGTTTGAGGTTGTCCTGGAAACCACCTTCCCAGACCCAATGGTTCCGAGACAAATTAGATGAATCTGATGGATTCCTCTCTCCAGGTGAGAGATCCTTTGGAAAGTTCAGAACTTCACACCTGATCCTTGAACGCTCCACTAGATTACGTCTAGATACTGGCTTACTTTATTTCCACAGGTTTTGTGATTTGTTTAATTTACCTCCTCAGCTGTGGCATGTTTATATTCCTTTAAATAGAATGGTAATGTTCTAAGTTTCAGCAAACTTCGTTATGTGCGGTGTCAAACACCTAATCAATACTCCTTCTATGGCAAGAGATGGGGGAGAGAATCTCATTGATCTCAACTGAGCACTCTAGCCTGGGAGGACAGCCTTCACACAGTAACGAAGCTTTCTGCAAAAGGGTGCTTTTGCACACTCTTCCTGAGTCCTTCCAAACCAAGAGACATACCCCAAGCATGACAGGGGTCCATTCCTTCCAGGCTTCAAAGAGATGCCTAGTGACACATTACCATGTACCCAGTGGGTGCCTATGACGCCAGAGCTATGGAAAGTGAGACTTCTCTTCACAGAATACTAGGGACCTAGGACCGAGGCCTCTATTCTTCTCTTCAATGTCTTCAAGAGATCATTCTTGACTTTGGATTATGAGTAAGGCAGAAGGCCAACATAGGTCTGATAAGCTCAAGGTCCGGCCTCTTGTTTCAAGTCAAGTTTCAAGCTTGAATCAGCATGGCCTCCCCATCGACTTGAGGAGATGGCAATGTTCTCCTCTCAGTGCTTGTCCCTCTGTTATCACTTCTTCCCTATGATTCCTTTCTTATCCATTGAATTAGCGTCTCTTGCATCTCTTCACGTTTCTGTGCCCAGATTCTGTTTGCAAAAGCTGTATCTGGGTATCTGTCACTTGAGTATCCAAGCCTAGGCCAATCCTCGGGCTGGAGACCTGCGGCCATCTTGGGTGACATGTCTACCGTGATGTCATAAACACCCTCAGAATTCTAAGCTGTCTTGAAAACCTCCATGCACACAGTTCTTCACGACCATCTCATACCAGTCTGACTACTTCTCCGTTCCAGGTAGGATAGTTTTCCTTGTTCTGGATTCCGTGTCTGTTTATAAGTTTATCCTCGAACTTTGAAAGGTCTACTACAATCCCGCTGGACACCAGTTTCTTTCCTTTCAGATTATCCTGGGTTTTATCTCTTATCTTTTGTGGATGAGTCCAAATGGGTGGACTTTCCCCAGAGGAAGCCCTGGAGTCCCTCCCGAGATTGATTTTCCTGGTCAATCCTCTGATGCGTAATGATCGTGTCATCTCCATTTCCACCTTGGCAGGTCACATGTTTTCCTTCCTTCATCATTTGGGGAAGTGTTCCTGATGCGTTCATAGATTGCAATATTCCCATGGTTCTTACTCTGATGTGTATTCATAACGTCTCTTCACAATTTCGACTTCTTTAGGATGTCTGTCTGCACCATACCGTGAAATCTATATTTGCTAATGCTACTAATCTGATCTGCACCCGTGATGCTCGCCAATGAAGCCTGTACCACCCAAGTGGAATGTGGGAACTTACCCAGCACACCACAGGGCCGGCACTGAATTGGATTCTTGGACCAACATTTTGCCTGAACTGGGGAAGATGTTGGCCTGCTTTGATTATTTGTAAAGGTAATTAGTAGTAACATCATGGACGGTAACCTTTTCCTTTGGATCCAGAGTTTAGCACGGAACATGTTCTCTTGGTAGAGTTGTTCTTCATCTCTTTGCCACTGTCTACCTTTCTGTAGCATTATTAAGCACTTGGAGGTGATTATCAATGCTTGGAAGTTCATCTTCTCTAATCTCTTTCAGCCTCCAAAGCTTTAGGCCATAAACCTGCTTGCCTTTTTGTAGTTTTGATTTTACATGAATTGATTGCCATAACCCTGCATTATAACACCCTATTGTTTTCAGATTTACAACCTCCTAGATTTAGACTTCTTGTATGGTACATCATCTTCACCACCGTAAGCCTAATGACATGCCCATACCACACACTGGTGCCTAATCAACTCTTTCTTCCACTGTCTTCTGCCACCAATTCCCTCTGGGAACCACCAATCCCTTGTCATGTGCTACCGGTTTGTTTCTCCTTATTTTACTCTTCTCCTTGTAAGTGAGATCCTACGGTATGTGACTTTCTCCCTGGGGCTTCTTTCAGTTCCCCTCATACCCTCAGGAGCCATTCTGGTGTCACAAATGGCTGGACTGCACCCTTTCTTGCAGCTGAGTGCTATCCCATTGTGCGGCTATAGCCAATCTTCCTTCTCCATTCGTCCCTTGATGGGCCCCAGGGCGATATCCAAGTCCTGGACATCAGGATTAAGGCTGTGGTGAACACAGCGGTGCAGGGATTCCTATGCGTTGGTGTTTCCAAGTTCTTCGTATAAATACGATGCAGAGGAATAGCTGGATCATATGGTAGATGGATTCTGAAATTTCTGCGGAAATTCCACACCGCTTTGCATAGTTCCCGCACTGGCTTACACTCCCACCAACGGTGCAGGAGGCTTCCCTTCTCTCCACCTCCTCTCCGACACTTGTTGTTTCCTGTCTTGTTCCTTATGGGCATTCTGACCACAATGTGCTGTTATCTGATTGCCATTTGGATTTGCATTGGCCTTAGACGTAATGATTAAGAACATGTGTTCATACAGCTGTTGGCCATCTTTCTATCTTATTTGGTAAAACTCTGTTTCCATCTTTTGCCCAGGTTTTAATGGGCTTGTTGTTTTTTGTCTTGTGTTGGCATGTGCGGTTGTTGGCTCTTTTGGCTACTCAGTCCTTCTCCGATGTGTGGTTTGAAACATCCACTCGCAGTTGATGTGCTGTCTTTGCACTGAGTGGATGGTTTCCTCGGCTAGGCAGAAGCTTCTGCGTTGGATGCAATCCCATTTGTTTCTTGTTTCGTGTGTTGCCCTTGCCCAGTCACACATGCTTCTTCCAAATAGGCGGCTATGCCACATGGCCATGAGCAAGGTGCCTGGTTTTCTACTAGAAGTTTCAGGGTTTCAAGTCTTCCATTCAAGGCTTTAATTCATTTCGAGGTGGTGTGTGTGCCTGATGTAACATCATGGTCTACTCTCATTGCGTCACATATGGCTGTGCAGTTTTCCAGCACCTTTTCTTCTTGAGACTCTCCTTTCTCCACTGATCCTCTTGCCTTCCTCATTGCAAATGGGCTGTCCGTATATGTGTGAGTTGACCTCTGGGCTCTCGATTCTTTTCCGTTGATCTCTGTGTCTGTTTTTGAGACCAGACTGTGCCATTTTGGTACGTAGCACTTCGTCCTACATGTTGAAATCGGTACATGTGATATGTCCTGCTTTGTTCGTTTTCCTCAGGATTCCTTTGGGTATTCAGGGTCCCTTGTTGCTGGATAGAGACTTAAGGATTCTCTCTTATATTTCTGTGGCAAAGATTCTGCAACTTTGACTGGGATTGCATGGAATCCAGAGATTGCTTTATCCGTTATGGAGGTTTCAAGTATTTTAGATCCTACATTCCTATAGCACGGAATACCCTTCCATTTGCTTGTGTCTTCTGGAATTTCTTTCCGCAAAGTTTTGCTAGTTTCCGATTTCCATAGCTTGCACCTGTTTGGCTAAGCTTATTTCTGGAGATCTTATTCTTTTTTTGCTGAGGTTCGGTTTTTCTGTTCTTTTCAAGTTTTCATTAGTTTTGTTTCGGCTGATGTTTATGGCTGTGCTCAGATCTGCTGTTGATGTTGCTGTATTTGCTGAGGAATACTGACGCTGTCTGACGTTGCTTCCCAGCTGCCTCTACACTACCTCCCATGCCTCCCCGAGAATGGCTGGACCAGCTGTGATGCGGTTGACCCCCAGGATTCCGCATGGCCAGCCCCTGGATGCCGACCCAGAATGTGCAGACTTCACAACTGCACCACGGGCCGGCTCCTTTCATGTTCCATTGGCAACCTGCAGTTGAGTGGAATGGGACTTGAATATGCTACTTGAGCCCAACTCAGGCACTGTGTAGATGAGGCCAGTTTGTTTTTCTTCTCCACTGTGATGTCAGAGGATTTCTCAGAATTGTGTCTCTGCTGTCCCTGCAAACTTCATAGACACAGGCCTACAGAGCCTGATTTTAGCAGTCTCATAACTCACCCTTACCAGTTACCCTAGGTTTGACCTTCGCTTGGGTTTTTGGGATTGTGACTTACTCTGACTTTCGAACGTTCAGAGTATGTCTAAAACTGACATCTTTCTTTATGTATTATTCATGTGTGATTTCTGTGTGCCTTCCATTTTCTGGGTCCGTTTTCTATTTTCCGTTATAGAATCGTTGATATGGGCTCAGCGAGCTGAAGACTCGAATGAAAGATTTCTTGGACTCTCAAGATCCTGCATTGGTGTTCTTTTATTGAGAGAACGGTACACGATAGCATGGGGACAGGACACATTAGCAGTGAAGAGCTACTGCTGCTGCTGCCTGGGGACAGGACCCATGGGTAGTCAGAGCTTTTTCTGCTGCCCTGACTAGAGGGTTAGGGCTAATTTCATAAGGCATGGGTATATGACTTATTTTTACTTGAAAAAGAAATAATGATGTAAAATGTCTTTAAATGATTTCAGTACAGCTGGAGTCTGGACATTGTGTTGTCATATTTTTAGATACGAATCTGGCCATATAGATCAGCATGTAGGTGAGAATGCCCTGGGCTTCTCGCCCTGGGGCAGCCCTAATTCATACCATAAATAAATCCACTGGGTCCTATAGTTTGGCATGTAGTCCAGGTCACCTTCAGCTTCCCTAGCTGGGGCAGCCCTGATCCACATCATAAAACCTCCCTGAACCTATTTGGACTGGAAATCTTTGGGGATATGGATGATGGTCAGTCTTCTGTGACTACTTCTGGCTGTACAGGGTCGTAGAGCTGTCCCTAAATGGGGCCATAGGTACACTTAGGCAGTTTAGTGGACCAGAAGGCTTGCCCCATTGAGTTCAAGCCTGACAAGTTATACAGATCCTCTGGAGATGAGAGAATCATTGACAAGAGGTGGTCCAGGAAGTGAAACATTTTTGACATGCATAAGACAAACAATGAAACAGACAACAAAATATCATAAGAAATACAAGCAGTATGTTTAACCCAATGAGTAAGGTTTTGAAGTAGTGCAGAAACCTTGTCCTGACTAGGAGTTCAACCAATCATTTAGATTTAGGGTTGGTCATACATGGATTTAATTTGGTGGCTGGGATAGGAAGCCAGAAATATTTTGACGGTAGTCAGGAATATAGATACAACATTCAGTTTTTATAATGGCACAGGTGCCCCCTTGTGCTGCTGTCAAGACATCCAGAGCCATTTGGATTTGGAGGACTGCCTTACACACTTGGGATACTTCTAAATTGAGCAGTGAAATGCTATGTTGTGTATCATATAATGCCTTCATAGTAAATTTGTCTAGGACTTCCATGCAAGACTTGAATATGCTACAAAAGTCGATTCCTAATTGGTGAAAGAAAATTGCAGAAAGATGGTCATGCCAGTGGAAGACAGGGCTGGTCAAGTGCTGTTGCAAGTTGGGTAGGTTAGCAGGAGGAGATATAGTAAATGTAGTTCCACCTTGCATCCAGACAAAGCCTAGAGTGCATCGTCCAATCTATGCAGGTGGTAGCCAAGGTCATAAATTGGAGCCACATATCCACTGAGCACCGTTAGGGGCTAACCAATGCGTGTTGAGCCATTTATCCCAGTCATTCTGAAACCAATCAGTATTTTTTTTAAGGCTATGATATGAGAACACATATAACAGGGATTTTTTTCCCATAGGTCGAGTGCTATACGGCCATGTATCACAGGGGTGATTCTTTTTCCCCAAAAGAAAGTGGCCTTTTACTGAGTTGCCCACTAGTATGAGTGAACCAAATATATTCATCCCAAATTTTGTATTGTCCATCCTGTGTGTATTCATAAGTTGGGGACATTACCTTTGGAACTTGTTCTGTATGATCCAAGTGTGACAGGGCAAATCTAGTTAGTATTTGGACAGTAGTATTGAAGGAAAATGTTTGATTGTGGCCAGGGAACTTCCAGGCGTCAGAGGTAGATGGCCACAAGGAGACATTACTATTAATAATACATGAATATTGCGGAAGAAAAGAGCTAGAATCTAATATCCATGAATGCCTACTATAGCTTCTACAGAAACATAAATTTTTCTTTCTTAAATCACTCTCATTTTTACAAAAGATAGCCAAATCAGGATTAACAGGTTTGCAAATCAAGTGTAGTTTCAATACAACTTGCTCCAATTATTTACTTAAGAGCAGCAAGAATAGTAATTGTTCATACAGGCTTTTTAAAATGTGCTTCGCTGGATCTTTTCCTGCGCAATCTCACATCGAACTGTGAAGGCCTCTAGAGGCCAGAAAATCCAAGCCAAGGACTTGCCATCAGATTTGGCCTGAAGTACCTACAGATTTGAGTGGTGTTCTCTTTGAGGTCTCCCCAAATATTCGGAGGTTCCTTGCACCTGCCAGATAAGCAAGCTTCCTTACTTACCAGGTAAGATTGCCAAAATCTCAGTAAACAAGGTACCAGGCCTGTGTTTCCGAGTGGCTGTATTCCAGAAAGTCCAATCTTTGTTCCTGAAACGCTGTCTTGTCATATCTGAGTCTGTGTGTTTCAAATATGACATTCCAGTCAAAGCCTTGGTCATATAACCAATGTGTCCTGTTATAAGGAGAACAGATTCTTATGGAACTTATGCAAATATTGCCACGAAATGACCATACTTAGTCACAAAGGGTTTCCAAATTCAGGAGGGATAAGGTAGGGAGAAAAAGATAAATGTTTCAGTTTTGCTCATAAAGGTATAATTTCACCAAATGGCTGTAAGTTATAGTTAGCATAAGAGAAAAGAGAAAAAGATTTCCTTCATTATGAGAAAACAAAACAACACATCAAAACTCAACAATATTTCAAACAGAAGTCCTAAAAATTTATAATCGTTCTAATCAGTGCACACAGTCCTGTATAATCAATTCTTGAGCTGAATCTTCTGTTAGCAGATCGATGAGCATAGTTTCTGTTAGAATTCTGTCATTTCTTACTCCGTTCAGTTTTACAATCTGAAGGTTTATCAGAAACCTGTCGTTTAGACTCTTTGTGTCAGAATCCTTTCCAGGAATTTCTTGAAAGCTGAAACATATTTGCAAAAGGAAAAAGCATCAGAGTAAAACAACAACTATCTGCAAATGGACAAAGAACTCAAAAGGGCAATTGGCAAAGAAACTTGACTACTTCTGTGACATATAACACTGCCAGATAATAAGTGAACTTATCACTGACAACCAGGGCAGATCAGAATTTTAGGAATGCTATCTAATTTTGAGACGTCTATATTAATAACATTTCCCCATCAAATACCAGCTAAGAAAGTCTATTGTCGCTTATTTCACAATGTTTCCCATTTAATTTAATAGACCAAATAAGCCAAATTACTTTAGCATTTTCCTCCTTGTAGGAAGAGAGAGCAAATTTCTTTGAGAAGTCTCAGGGACCCTCTGAAAATCCTCAGAGTAATCATTCTTCTGTCTACCAGGTCTAAAGAACGCCTTCATTCAGGATTTGAATATTTCTGAGGGAGAAGCTTGTCACAACATATCAAAAGTTTTTAAAATGTTCAAATAGCAAACAACACTCACTGTGAAACAATGCTCAGGTATCCATTCAAAGTGATAACAGAAAGAGTCAAAAATATTAAGAGTAACCTCAGCCATTATTTTCACAAAACAGATTTGTCTCTTAGGTAGACGTACTCAAAGGAACAGCTCTTACATCCTATTTACCAAGAGCAGATCAAAAGTTCAAGAAAATGTATGCTTTTAAAGAAAACCAAATTTGAATTTCTGCACCTACTTATTATTAACATTCAAACTCATTCACTTAATTGAACTTACTTTAGTCTTCTTGACCAGGCATAAAACTCCTTTCAGAATTCCTCCTTCACAAACCTTCTACATCTTTCTTTTTCATTTTCAGTACTTGTCCCAAAATCTTTCTTTTTTCCTTTCTAGTACATCAGGAGCAATTTATCTTTCTTAACCCATCAAACAAAAATATTTCCATTCTTTATACCTTTTTTACTGAAAACATACATTTTAACTTCCCTGAATACAGAGCTCTTTTTCTTAGTAAATTCCTGTAGCTTTAATTCCATAGGTAAGTTAGAACCTTTAATGCTTAACGGACCTAGTAAACACTAAAAAGGTAAACAATTATGAAATGTCTTTTATATCAGCATTCTAAACACTTCACAACTTAAGAAACATGCCACTTCGCAATAAAACACAAGGCGTGCTTTTTGATACACCCAAACGCTTTTAGCCTCTTCCATAAGAAGCCAAAAGTAGATAAGTTAGATATGTTTAACAATAATGTGTGAGTGTTCCGTTCTATCCCAAAGTGACCTGCATATTCATCTTTTTATCATTTAACTTAACTTGGCAAAACTCAAGATTGTTACCAAAAAGGATTTTGAAGCTGTTTTTTTCCCCAAGTATACAGACCATAAAAGTTTTGTACTCACTTTTATGACTTTTATGTATTTAAACCATTTGTTTCCAACAATTATGTTCACATTACTACGGAAGCCTCATGAGGCATTAGACAAAACTGGTCATCATTTAAAGCTATTATTTTGCTGACAAATTTAACAGACAACGTGAACTTATATGACTAGTAAACCGAGTCTGAATGCCTGCATCCTATGCAAATACTGACAAGTCTGACAACAAGACTATTTTCAATGAAACCAACAAACTTAAACAAGCTTTCATTTACCAAAGGTTAATTCACGTCACGTTAACTTTGAAAGTCACTCTTTTAATTTCGACTACATTTAGAATTTAAGAAAGCACTTACTTTAAGCCAACTAAACAGAGATCTTAATTTTGGCCATACCATCCAGGGGTTAAAATATCACATGTATAATGTACACATAGACACATATACACAGAGACTGTACAACTATTGTTTTAAAAACTACTGCCCTGAATCAGGTACAATAATATAAAGCTCACCAGTTACAAATCAACACTTTGTTTTGAGCCTTTTTACTAATACTTATGGAGAAGACCCTCAAGATGCTAGACTTTTTGCAAGGGCACACTTATGGCCCTTTATCCTTTCCCCTCCTTTTTTTTTTTTTTTTCAGTCTTAAGAATGAGTGATATGCTAGATAGTAGTTCCTGGAGAGGGGGGAAGATAATCCTTTTCATGGTAAAGGAACAAGGTGGAATCTGAACTGCCTCTAGAACTGTATTTCCAGTCTTGCAAGGATTTTCTAAGGACAGTTGCTCTTGATTTCTCAGAAACTGGACTGTAAATTGAAGGATGTTCTAGGTTGATCTACCTGTCCAACTGCACCAGAAAGGCAGAGATAAACATCACACATTTTCTACCAGCTGGAGTTTCTGGGGCATAACCCATACAATTGAAAGTGTTCCTAATTAGTTAGAATGACCCTGAGTGATGAGTCTTAAGGGATGCTTATCTCATTCCCAACGGCAGTAAAGCCAGTGTCCGACTGACAGTGAAGTGGAGAAGGGTGGAGTGCATACAAAGGGCTTGAACTGGCTGGAGGCTGGGGCTCCCAGTACCCGGGTTGAGAATGAAGTTCCTTGCAAAAGGTTTTCAAGTTGTTCGATTTTACAGAAGTTCCAGGTTCTGGTCAAGTCCAGCCTGAACTTAACCCAGACTTGGTGAAAACAGAGGACATGATGAGCAAAACAAAGAAAGGAAATGAAGACATCAGACCTCACCCTCATGGCCGCTCAAAGAGGGTTCTCAAGAGAAGACTCACTCAACAGTTCCCATGCTGGGGTGCACTACTGTAGCATGACAGTTCACAGAATAAATCACAGGTCTGCTACCCTCATAGCCAACTCAGTAGGTGACTAAAACACTCAATGAGTCACCCCCCAAGAGAGAGCACCCTACTTGGGCTTTCCGGGGTGATCAGGCCCAGAAATGCCAAGTTTGGGGTCCCAGGGGTGGAAGCCATGACTGTTGACAGATTTCTTTGCTTCCCTGTTGCAAAGCTCCAAAGGAGATGCAAAACGCCATTGCAACTCTAAGAAAGATGAAAGAGACAGGTCCATTACCTTGAAAATCCCCCCTGAACCTGGGGCAGCATCCTACCTGTCAATCCTACTGTGGGGATCCTATAACAAGGGGTGATGGGGGTGTCCCCCAGCATTGCCTCCATTGCATAGCTTCCCTGGTATGCCTGGAAGTTACAGGTGCCTGGTGAACATCTTTCCTATTCTGCCTGGCAGTAATAGGTGCCTGGTGAATGGTCCCCACTAGAAAGGGAGAAGTTCAAGAGAGAACAGGATGGAGAAAATTAGTGAGGCATTTTCCGCCGCTCTGGGGGGCATTCTACCCAATTTCGTGTTGGAGGCATTCTCCGAGAAGGGCTTCGCATACGCAACCAAAGGTTAGACTTTGGTACTTTCCTTGAACTGGAGTCCCAATTGGGACATTCACACAGTTCAGAGCATGGTCAGGTGCCATGGGAGTTATCCCAATCCAACCTTAGGAAAAGAAACCTTACAGGGGAATCTTGCAGATTGCTGACCATCCTAATGACTTAAGTGGCTGACCGGTGCCCACCTAAAATTAGTATATTAGAGATAGAGTCAGGAAGGAATGGAGTAATTCACTCTACATCGCCCTTAGGCTTAAGGTACTGATTCTCTTCAAGCTGAATGCCATGATTTGCCCCATAGAGTAGCCATGGGCAGCAAACGTGGATTCATATAGCTATCCAAGACAGTTCCTGATGGAGAAGTGAATTTAGATTCATCCTCGAAACAGAGAGAGGCACAAGGAAGAAAAGGGCACTTACCAGAAGTTGAGCTCAGAAACCGATGAAGCAAGTTCCCGGTAGGGGGGCCACAATATATGATGGTGGGTCAGCGAGCTGATGAGTCGGAAGAAAGATTTCTTGGTCTCTCAAGGCCTGGCAGAGGTGCTCTTTTATTTAGAGAATGGTACAGGATAACCTAGGGTCAGGACCCATGGGGAGTAAAGAGTTGCTTCATGGGGACAGGACCTATGGGTATTGAAGAGCTGCAGGCATGGGAACTGGACCCATGGGCATTGAATAGCTGCTGCTGCTGCATGGGGAAAGGAGCCATGGGCAGTCAGATGTCCTGCCACTGCCCTGAGTTGAGGGTAAGGGCAAATTTTATAAGGCATGGGTACGTGACATTTTTACTGGAAAAAGAAAAGATGATGTAAAATGTCATGAAATGACTTCAGTACAGATGGAGTCTGATTATTGTGTGGTCGTATAACATTAGATACGAATTTGGCCATATAGATAGGCATGTAGGTGAGCATCACCTGGGCTTCTCTCACTGGGGCACCTCTAATTCATACCAAAAAAAATTCACCGGGTCGTATGCTTTGACATGTAGGCCAGGTAACCTTGGGCTTTTCGAGCTGGGGCAGCCTTAATCCACATCAATCGTCATTGTCTTTCTCAGCTATCTCCCATAGATACGCTTATCAGTCCGTTCTCCTTTATTCCAAGTTATGAATTTTGTGATTCTTTAATCACCATATGTTCTCTAGGCTGATGTGTGAGTGTTTTCATGATTTTTGGGCATTGCCTTTGAATTTCCATCGTTCACTTGAAGGAATCTTTGCTATCCTAGCCTAGGTCCAACTGAGCACTGAGAACACGAGGTGAGCTTGGTTGGTTTGACATTCTGAGATCAGAAACTCCAAATTCTAGGTTGTCCAGGCAACCACCTGATGGACATAATGTTTCTGAGACAAATTAGAGAAATGTGATGAATTCCTGTCTCCAGGTAAGATATTTTTATGTCTCTTTTCTCAATTTGGGAAGGCTGGAACTTGACCCTGGATCCATGGTCCTTCTAGTAGATTACGTCTAGATACTGCTTTACTTTATTTCTGTAGGGTTTGTAAGTTGTTTGATTAACACCCTAAGCTCTGGCATGTTTATTTTTCGTTAAATATAAGTGTAATGTTCTAATTTTCAGCCAACTTCCTCACATATGCTGTCAAAACACATAGTCAATAATCTTCTACGGCCAGAGATGGGAGAGAATTTCGCTGGTGCCAAACTGAGCATTCTAGCTTTGGATGTCAGCCTTCACTTTGGATTGGTGATTCCCAGAGGGAATGAAAAAATCCAAAAAGGCGTGCTGATTTGGGGCATAAAGGATTTGAGGCTGAAAGAGATTAGAGAAGATGAACTTCCAAGGACTGTGAATCTCCTCCAAATGCTTAATGATGCTACAGAAAGTAGACCATTGCAAATAGATTATGGGGAGTACTATGAGGAGAATGTGTTCCGTGCTAAACCGATGAACCAAGGGACACTGTTACCGTCTATGATGTTACGAGTAATTACATTCACGAATAATCACAGCAGGCCATCTTCTTCCCAAGTTCAGGAAAAATATTGGTCCACAAGTAAAATTTAGGGCCAGCCATGTGTTCAGGAGTGTAAGTGCCCACATTCCTATTGGGTGGCCTGGGATTCATGGATTCGCATCACTGGTGCTGATCAGATTAGTAACGTTGGGAAAGATAGATTTCATGGTATGGTGTGTACAGAGATCACAAAGAAGTCGAAATTGTGAGCATACATAGAGATAGGCAACAGGAAAAAAACATGAAAATATTGCAATCTATGACACATCTGGTACACTTCCCTAAATACAGACTGAAGGAAGTGATGTGACCTGCATAGTTAGAATTGGTGGACTGCATGAGATGCAACAATCATTGCACATCATAGGCTTGAGTGGGCAACTTCAGCTTTGGATGGACTCCAGGACTTTCACTGGGGAAAGTCTACACATTCGGCCATATTCACAAAATGTAACAGATAAAACCCAGGATAAACTTAAAGTAAAGAAACCATGTCTAGAGAGAATGTAGTAGACATTTAAAAGTTCAAGGATAAAGTTAGAAACCCATGAGAAATTCAGGAAATGGAAAACTATTCAAGCTGGAAAGGGAGAGTAGTCATGTGCATAGAAGATGCTGGGACAACTTAGAAGTTTGAGGGAGTTTATGACATCACAGTGAACATGTCACCCAAGATGGCCTCATGGTTATAGTCTGAGGATTGTCCTAGGCTACGATACTCAAGTTAGAGATACCCAGAAGAGAATTTAAAAACAGAAACCAGGCACTGAAACTTGAAGAGAGAGAATACACGCTGATTAAAGGGGTAAGAAAGAAGTCATTGTGAGGAAGCAATAATAGGGGGAGAAGTGCTGAGTGGAGAACATTGTAATCTACTCAAGTGTATGGGGAGGCCATGCTGATGCAAGCTTGAAACTTGATTTGAAACCAGACGCTGGACTTGGGGCTTATCAGACCTACATTGTCCTTCTTCCTTAATCATAATCCAAAATTAAGAATGATCTCCTGAGGACACTGTAGACAATGATTGATGCTTCCTTTCCTATGCCCCTAGCATTCATTGAAGAGAAGTCTCACTTTCCATAGCTCTGGCATTACAGAGGCCCATTGGGTACATGCTAATGTGTCACAAGATATCTCTTTGAACCCTTGAAGGAATGGACCCCCGTCATGCTTCGTGTATGTCCCATTGTTTGACAGGGCTCCAGAATTGTGCTGAGAAGCACCCTATTCCAGACGGCTTCATTGCTTTGTGAGGGCTGCCCTACCAGGCTAGTATGCTTGGTTTGGCTTCAATGAAATTCTCTCCCCGTATCTCTTGAAGTAGAATGATTATTAATATCGTGTATTGACAGCATATGTAAGGAGGTTGGCTCAAAATTAGAACATTACAATTATGTTTATAGAAAAATAAACATGCCAGAGCTGAGGAGGTAAATCGAACAAGTAAAACACTCTATAGAAATATAGTAAGCCAGTATCTAGACGTAATCTAGTGGAACACTCAAGGATCGGGAGTAAAGTTCGAAACTTCCCAAATCCAGAAATGAGACAGAAAAGTATCTTACCTGGAGCAGAGTTCATCAGATTTCTCTAATATGTCTCGGAAACATAATGTCCGTGAAGGCGGTTGCCAGCACAACCTCGAATCTGGAGTTTCTGATCTCAGAATGTCAAAGCAACCAAGACGACCACGTGTTCTCAGGGCTCAGTGTCACCTCGGCCAGGATAGCAGTCTCCTACAGGTGACTGATGGAAATTCCAAGACAACACGCAACAATCACCTAAAGACTCAGACCTCGGCATACAGAACATATGGTGATTACAGAAATACAAAAGTCATAGCTTGCAATGAAGGAGAACGGACTGATAAGCATAGCGAAGAGAGATAGGTCAGAAAGACTGTAATGATTAGACTTTGGAAAAGAGAAAAAAATCCCTGAAAATGGAAGGCCAATAGAAATCACATCTAAATAATCCACAGTGAAAGACTTCAGTTATTAGACAGACTCTGACTGGACGTTTGAAATTCCGAGAAAGTCACAAAGCCAAAAACTGCAGCGAAGGTCAAACCTGGACTAACTGGAAGGGTGAGTTATGGGACTGCTCCACGTGGGCTCTGAAAGCCTGATCCACGAAGCTAGACAGGACAGCAGACACACGATTCTGACAAATCCTCCGACATCACAGAGGGCCAGAAAAAGAAGCTGGCCTCATCTACACAGGGCCAGAGGTGGGCTCAAGTAGCATATTCAAGTCACATCCCACTCAAATGCAGGTTGCCAATGGAACACGAAAGGGGCCGGCCAGTGGGGAAGTGGTGAAGTCCGCGCATTCTGGTTCGGCAGCCCGGCTTCGGCCACATTTAATCCTGCTGGTGAGCATCCTCACGGCTCGTCCAGCCATTCTGGGGCAGATGTGTGAGGTTGTGTAGAGGTAGATGGGAAGTGACATTAGACAGCTCCACTCTTCCACAGCAAATACAGCAGCATGGCCCGCAGATGTGAGCACAGCCATAAACTTCTGCCAAAACAAAGCCAATCGAAAGTTGCAAAGAATTGAAAAATTGAACCTCAAAAAAGAAAGCATGCCAGTAAGAAGTAAAAGATATCTAGCAATAACCTTGGCCAAACAGGAGAAAGCTATGGAAACCGAAATCCAGCAAAGATTCTGGGGAAGAAACTCCAGAAGACACAAGGAGACGGAAGGCTATTCCGTGTTCTTCGAATGGAAGAACTAACACACTTGAAGCGTCCATACCGCATAAAGCCATCTCTGGATTCCATGCAGTCCCAGTCAAAGTCGCAGCACTATTTCCCACAGAAATGGAAGAGAGAATCCTAGAGTTTCTATCCAGCAACCAAGGACACTGAATAGCCAAAGGAATACTGAGGAAAACGGACAAAGCAGCAGGCATCACACTTATTGATTTCCAGATATACGATGAAGTGCTAGGTACGGAAACAGCACAGCCTGGTGTCCAAAAGAGGCACACAGACCCATGGAACAGAATCGAGAGCCCAGAGGTCAACTGAAACACATATTTACAGCCCATTTTCGACCAGGGAGCCAAGAGGAGACAGCAGAGAAAGGAGAGTCTCGACAAGAAATGGTGCTGGGAAGACAGCACAGCCACATGGAACACAGTGAGAGTAGACCGTGATGTTACACCAGCGACACACACCACCTCGAAATGGATTAAAGCCTTGAACGGAAGACTTGAAAACGTGCAGCTTCTAGGAGAAAACGCAGGCGGCTTGCTCTTTGCCATCTGGCTTAGCCACCTGTTTGGAAGAAGCATGTGTGACGGGGCAAGGGAAACGAAGGAAACAAGAAACAAGGGGGACTCCATCCAACGCAGAAGCTTCTGCACAGCCAATGACACCATCGCCTGAATGCAAAGACTGTGCAACAACTGACAGCAGATGTTTGCAAACCGCACATCGGAGAATGGGTGAACAGCCATAAGATCAAATGAACTCATACGTCTTCACAGGAAAAAAAAACAGCGAGCCCAATAAAACCAGGGCAAAAGATGGAAACAGAAAGCTCTCCCAGGAAGATAGAAAGATGGCCAAAAGGCTGTATGAAAACATGCTCATCAACATTAAGTCTCTGCTCAATGAAAATATGAACGGCACTGAGATAGCAGCTCACAGTGGTCAGAATGGCTATAAGGATGAAGACAGGAACCAACAAGTTTCAGAGAGGAGGTGGAGAGAAGGGAAGCCTCCTGCACTGCTGGTGGGAGTGTAAACCGGTGCAGCCACTACGCGAAGTGGTGTGGAATTGCCTCAGAATTTTCAGAATCCATTTACCACATGATCCAGGTATTCCTCTGTGGCGTATATATCCACAGATCTTGGAAACACTAATGCACAGAGATCCGTGCATCGCTGTATTCCCCACAGCCTTACTCGCGATATGCAACACTTGGAAGCCTCCCTGATGCCCATCAAGGGACGAATGGAGAAGGAAGATGGGCTATAGCCACACAATGGCATAGCACTCAGCTGTAGGAACAGATTCAGTACAGCCATTTGTGACCACCTGAATGGCTCCTGAGGGTATCAGGGGAACTGAAACAAGCCCTGCGTAAGGTCAAATACCACAGGATCTCACGTACAAGGAGAAGAGGAAAAATGGACCAACAAAAAGGTAGCACATGACATAGGATTGGCAGTTCCCAGAGGGAAAGGGGGGCGGGGGACGGAGGGACAGAGTTGATTAGGCACAAGTGTGTGGTGAGGGCCTGTAATGAGGCTTACGCTGGTGAAGATGATGTAGCCTACACAGAAGTCTAAATCTATGAGGATGTAGATTTGAAAGCTATAGGATGTTAGAATGCAGGGTTACGGAAATCAATTCACATAAAATCAAAACTCCAAAAATGGGTGCAGATTTACAGCCTAAACCTTTGGAGGCTGAAAGAGATTAGAGAAGATGAACATCCAAGGATTAGCAATCGCCTCCAAATGCTTAATGATGATACAGAAAGGTAGAACTTTGCAAAGAGATGAAGAGGAATACTACCAAGAGAACATGGTACCAAACCAAATCATGAATCAACGGCAAATGTTACCGACACTAATGTTACTACCGCTTCCCTTCACGAATGATCGAAACAGGCCAACACCTTCCCAAATTCAGGCTAAAGGTTGGTCCAAAAGCCCAATTTGGGGCCTGGCTGTGGTGTAGCAGGTAAGTGCCCACATCCGCTTGGGCGGCCCGGGCTTCACCGGCTAGCATCACGCTTGGGGATCAGATTACTAGCATTAGGAAATACAGATTTCAAGGTCTGGTGGTCACAGAGATCATAAAGAAGTAGAAATGGTGAGGAGACCTTATCAGTACGCACCAGAAAAAGATCCAGGAGAATATTACAATCTATGAACGCATAAGGAACACTTCCCCAAATGATGAAGGAAGGAAAACATGTGACCTGCCAAGGTGGAATTATCAGACTGCTAGGAGATCACACGATCAGTGTGCATCAGGGGAATGCCTGGGCAACTTCAACATGAGAGGGCCTCCCAGACGTTCTCTGGGGAAAGTCCACCCATTTGGCCATATCCACAAAAGATAAGAGATAAAACCCGGGATAAGCTTGAAGGAAAGAAACCGGTGTCTAGAGGGAACTTAGTAGACCCTTCAAGTCCTTGGAGAAAGTTAGAAACCGACAAGAAATCCAGAGGAAGGAAAACTATCCTACCTGGAAAGGGGGACTAGTCAGATTGGGATGAGACGGCTCTGAAACACTGTGTGCATTGAGGTTGTCAGGACAACTTAGAATCTGAGGGTGTTTATGACATCACGGTGAACATGTCACCCAAGATGGCCGCATGTTTACAGTCCGAGGATTGGCCTAGTCTAGGACACTCAAGTGAGAGATACCCAGAAACAGCTTTTCCAAACAAAAACTTGAAAGGATCAAACAGACTCTGATTCAAGGGAGAAGAAAGGAATCATTGGGAACAAGCGATAATAGATGGACAAGCACAGAGAGGAGAACATTGTCACCTACTCAAGTAGATGGTGAGGTCGTGCAGATTCAATCTTGGAACTTGATTTGAAACAAGAGGCCAGACTTGGGGCTTATCAGACCTACATTGTCCTTCTGCCTTACTCATAATCCAAAGTACAGAATGATCTCTTGGGGACGTTGAAGAGAAGAATCGAGGACTCCTTTCGTAGGCCCCTAACATCCTTTGAAGAGAACTCTACCTTTGCATAGTTCTGGCCTCACGGGGGCCCACTGGCTACATGCTAAGGTTTCCCAACAGATCTCTTTGAAGCCTTGAAGGCATGGACGCCTGTCATGCTTGGGGTATGTAGCTTGGTTTGGAAGGGCTCTAGAAGTGTGCTGAAAAGCACCCTTTTCCAGAGGGCTTCATTCCTGTGTGAAGGCTGCCCTCCCAGGCTACAGTGCTCAGTTGGGCTCCAATGAAATTAACTCCCCCATCTCTTGCCGTAGAAGGAGTACTGAATCTGTGTTTTGACACCATATGGAAGGAGGTTGACGGAAAACTAGAACATTACCATGATATTTAAAGAAAAATACACATGCCAGAGCTGAGGATGTCAATCAAACAGTAACAGACTCTGTAGAAATAAAGTAAGCCAGTATCTAGATGTAATCTAGGGGAGCGTTCAAGGTTCAGGGCTGAACGTCGAAACTTCCCAAATCCAGGGGAAGAGACGGAAGGATTTCTCACCTGGAGAGAGGAATTCATCAGACTCATCGAATTTGTCTCGGAACCATTGTGCCCGTGAAGGTGGTTGCCAGGACAACGTCTAACCTGGAGTTTCTCATCTCACAATGTCAAATGAACCAAGATGGACACATGTCCTCAGTTCTCAGTTGGACGTAAGCTAGGATAGCAAAGATTCCTTCAACTGACAGATGGAAATTCAAAGACAACATCCAACAATCACCAAAGCACCTACACGTCGGCCTACAGAACATATGGTGATTAAAAAAATACAGAATTCCTAACCTAGAATGAAGGAGAACCCACTGATAAGCATATCGAAGGGAGAGAGATCAGAAAGACCACTACGATTAAACTAAGGAAAGAAAACAAGCTCCCAGAAAATGGAAGGCAAACAGAAACCACACCTGAATACTCCACAGTGAATGAAGTCAGTGTTTACAAAGAGTCTGCTTGAACGTTTGAAAGTCCGAGAAAGTCACAACCCCAAAATTTGCAGTGAATGTCAAACCTGGGCTAACTGGGAAGGGTGAGTTCTCAGACTGCTCCAAGCTGGCTCTGAAACCCTGTGTCCATGGTGCTTGCTGGGACGGCAGAGACCCAATTCTGACAAATCTCAGTGGACCGGAAAAACCACCTGGCCTCGTCTACACTGGACCAGATTTGGGCTCAAGTAGCATATTCAAGTCCCATTCCACTCAACTGCAGGTTGCCAATGGAACACGAAAGGGGCCGGCCAGTGTTGCATAGGTGTCGGCAGCGTGTGGTTGGCCGCGTGGAATTCTGGGGGTGAGCCTCCTCATTGCTCGTGCAGCCTTTCTGGGGCAGGCGTCCGAGGTAGTGTAGAGGCAGATGGGAAGCGTGTTAGACAGGGCCAGTCTTCCTCAGCAAATACGGCAGCGTTGCCAGCAGATATGAGCACAGCAGTAAACATCTGCCTAAACAAAACCAATTAAAAGTTGCAAAAGATAGAAAAACTTAACCTCAAAAAAAAAAAGCATGCTAGAAAGAAAAACAAGTAATCTAGGGATAACCTCCACAAAACAGGTGAAACCTATGTAAACCGAGAAATATCACCTTTGAGAAAGAAATTCCAGAGGACACAAGGAAACGGAAGGGAATTCAGTGCTCTTGGAAAGGAAGAAAACGAAGAAAGCATGAGGTATCATCACAATGATTCCTTTCTCATGCCTTGGATCAGCGTCTCTTTGGTCTCTTCAAGTTTCTGTGCCCGGTTTCTGTTTGGAAAAGCTGTTTCTGGGTATCTCTCACTTGATTCTGCTAGCCTAGGCCAATCCTTGGACTGTAAACATGTGGCCATCTTGGGTGACATGTTCACCGTGATATCATAAACACCCTCAGAATTCTAATTTGTACTGACAACCTCCATGCACACAGTGTTTCAGAGCCATCTCATACCAGTCTGACTATTCCCGTTTTCCAAGTAGGATAGTTTTCCCAGTTCTGGATTTCTTGTCGGTTTCTAACTTTCTCCTCAAACTTTGAAAGGTCTACAACATTCCCTCTAGACACGGGTTTCTTTCCATGAAGATTATCCCCGGTTTTCTCCCTTATCTTTTGTGGATGTGGTCAAACGGGTGGACCTTCCCCAGAGAAATTCCTGGAGCTCCTCCCAAGTTGAATTTACCCAGGCAATTCTCTGATGCGCAATGAGCGTGTCATCTCCTAGGAGTCTGACAATTCCACCTGGGCAGGTCACATGTTTTCCTTCCTTCATCATTTGGGAAATTGTACCTTATGCATTCATAGGTTGTAATATTCTCAGCGTTCATTTTCTGGTGTGTATTGAAAATGCCTCCTCAGAATTTCTACTTCTTTATGATCTCTGTGCCCACCATACTGTGAAATCTGTATTTCCTAATGCTAGTAATCTGATCTGCAACCCTGATGATAGCAGGTGAAGCCCAGGCCGCCCAATCAGAACTTGGGCACTTACCTGCTACACCACAGGGCCGACCCTGAATTGGGCTTTTGGACAAACCTTTGGCCTGATCCTGGGAAGATGTTGGCCTGCTTCGATCATTCGTGAAGGCAGTTAGTAACATCATGGACGGTAGCATTTTCCGCTGGTTCACGAGTTTAGCATGGAACACGTTCTCTTGGTAGTGTTCCTCTTCGTCTCCTTGCAATGGTCTACCTTTCTGTAGCGTCATTAAGCATTTTGAGGTGATTACCAATCCTTCGAAGTTCATCTTCTCTAATTTCTTACAGACTCCAAAGCTTTAAGCCGTGAACCTTAACGTCTTTTGGGAGTTTTGATTTTACGTGAATTGTTTGCCATAACCCAGCATTATAACATCCTATACGTTTCAGATCTACATCCTCATAGATTTAGACTTCTGTGTACATTACATCATCTTCACCACCGTAAGCCTAATTACAGGCCCTCACCACACACTTGTGTCAAATCAACTATTTCTCCCTCTGGGTCCCGCCACCTTTCCCTCTGGGAACCAGAAATCCCATGTCACGTGCTACCTGTTTCTTGGTCCTTTTTTTCCTCTTCTCCTTGTAAGTGAGACCCTATGGTATTTGACCTACCCTCTGGGGCTTGTTTCCATGCCCCTAAAACCCTCAGGAGCCATTCTGTTGGTCACAAATGGCTGGAAGGCATCTGTTCCTGCAGCTGAGTGCTATGCCGTTGTGTGGCTATAGCCCATCTTTCTTGTCCCTTGATGGGCACCAGGGAGGCTTCCCTGTCTTCGATATCGGGAGTAAGGCTGTGGTGAGCACAGCGGTGCACGGATCTCTGTGCATTAGCGTTTGCAAGTTCTTTGGATATATATGCCACAGAGGAGTACCTGGATCATGTGGTAGATGGATTCTGAAAATTCTGAAGCAATTCCACACCACTTCGCCTAGTGGCTGCACCGGTTTACACTCCCACCAGCAGTGCAGGAGGCTTCCCTTCTCTCCACCTCCTCTCTGAAACTTGTTGGTTCCTGTCTTCATCCTTATAGCCATTCTGACCATTGTGAGCTGCTATCTCAGTGCCGTTCGTATTTGCATTGAGCAGAGACTTAATGATGATGAGCATGTTTTCATACAGCCTGTTGTCCATCTTTCTATCTTCCTGGGAGAGCTCTCTGTTTCCATCTTTTGCCCAGGATTTATTTGGCTCGGTGATTTTTCTCCTGTGGAGACATATGACTTCATTGGATCTTTTGGCTATTCACCCCTTCTCTGATGTGTGGTTTGAAAACCTGCTGTCACAGTTGTTGTGACGTCTTTGCACTGAGTCGATGGTGTCATTGGCTGGGCAGAAGATTCTTTGTTGGATGAAGTCCCGCTTGTTCCTTGTTTCCTTTTTGCCCTTGCCCAGTCACACATGCTTCTTCCAAATAGGCGGCCAAGCCAGATGGCAAAGAGCAAGCTGCCTGCGTTTTGTCCTCGAAGTGTCATGGTTTCAAGTCTTCCATTCAAGGCTTTAATCCATTTCGAGGTGGTGTGTGTGCCTGGTGTAACATCACGGTCTACTCTCATTGTGTTACATCCTGCTGTGCAGTCTTTCCAGCACCATTTCCTGTCTAGAGTCTCTTTTCTACGCTTTCTCCTCTTGGCTCCCTGGTCGAAAATGGGCTGTCCATAGGTGTGTGAGTTGATTTCTGGGCTCTCGATTCTGTTCCATGCATCTGTGTGCCTCCTTTGCAGGCCAGGCTGTGCTGTTTTAGTACCTAGCTCTTCGTCCTATATGTGGAAGTAAGAAAGTGTGATAATTGCTGCTTTGTTCGTTTTCCTCAGGATTCCTTTTGTTATTCAGGGTCCTTTGTTGCTGGATAGAAACTTTAGGATTCTCTCTTCTATTTCTGTGGGAAAGATTGCTGCAACTTTGACTGGGACTGCATTGAATCCAGACATTGCTTTGTCGACAAAAATAATCCGTAACCAATCTGTAATGAAAATTTGGGAGAGTTTATTCTGAGCTTCAATCTGAGGATTATAACCCAGGGCCTTTCTACACAAAGGAAGAAAGAGCATCAGAGAAGTTGGGTGCACAGATTGGTTGTATTCCCATCATAGATGATGTTTCACATAGGATTGAAATGTCCCATTTACAATAGTCGCAAGACTGCTCTGTTGGCACAGCGATTGATGGAAATAGCAGGTAGGTCTTCTGTCTCAGTGAACACAGTAGGGTGGCAGTCTGTTGTCTCCAGCTGACTGGTCACAGGTGAGCTGGATGGTCAAAGGTGAGTGCAGCAATCAGTTCCTAGCCTAGGGAGAAATGCTTATCCCTAAAGAAATGCTAATGTGGGGGGAAGTTGCACCTTTATCTCAAAGGCCATAGGAAATGTCTAAGCAGATATGCAATGCGTGCTAAATAGCCATAGTCAGGCCCTTTTGGAGAAAACAAAATCAGGCCGAATTAGGTCTATACCAAATGGCTTCCTCATATAGTCCAATATATCCCATTGCTTCTCATTTTTATTTGAGCTTTATGCCATATGGACGTTTCAAGTGTGTCCGTTGTTGCATTCGAAGGGCACGGAATAGCCTTGTGTTTCCTTGTGTCTTGTGGAATTCCTTTCCCCAAAACTTTGCTAGTTTTTGGTTCCCATCGCTTTCTCCTGTTTGTCCAAGGTTATTCGCAGATATCATTTTCTTCTCACTGGCATGGGTTTTTTTTGAGGTTCAGCTTTTCTATTCTTTGCAACTTTTAATTGGTTTTGTTTGGCAGAAGTTTATGGCTGTGCTCAAATCTGCTGGCCGTGCTGCTCTCTTTGCCGAGGAAGAGTGGCGCTGTCTAACATCCCTTCCCCTCTGCCTCTACACTAGCTCCCACGCCTGGCCCAGAATGGCTGGACGAGCGTTGAGGAGGCTCACCCCCAGGATTCCACGCGACCGACCCTGGCCTGCCGACCCAGAACACGTGGTCTTCACCGCTGGCCCACTGGCTGGACCCTTTTGTGCTGCATTGGCAACCTGCGGTTGAGTGGAATGTGACTTGAATATGCTACTTGAACCCAACTCTGGCCCTGTGTAGATGAGGCCAGGTTGTTTCTCTGGCCCACTGTGATGTCGGAGGATTTTTCAGAATCGTGTCTCTGCTGTCCAGTCTAGCTTGGTGGACACAGGGTTTCAGAGCACGCGTGGAGCAGTCTCATAACTCACCCTTCCGAGTTAGGCCAGCTTAGACCTTCCCTGCAGTTTTGGGGTTGTGACTTTCCCGGACTTTCAATCGTTCAAGCAGAGTCTGTCTAAAGACTGACATCTTTCACTGTGGACTATTGAGGTGTGATTTCTGTTGGCCTTCCATTTTATGGGACCCTGTTTGCTTTTCCATGGTCTAATGATCATGTTCTTTATGAGCTTGTGCTTTGACATGCTTATCAGTGCATTCTCCTTCACTCCATTTTAGGAATTTTGTATTTCTTTAATCACCATATGTTCTGTAGGCCAAGGTGTGAGTCCTTTCGTGATTGTTGGGTGTTGTCTTGGAATTTCTATAGGTCACTTGTGGGAATCTTTGCTATCCTGGTCGAGTTGACACTGCGCTCTGAGAACTCGTGGTCATCTTGGCTGGTTTGACATTCTGAGATCAGAAACTCCAGATTCGTGGGGGTCCTGGCAACCACCTTCATGGACATTATGTTTCTGAGACAAGTTAGCAAAATCTGATGAACTCCTCTCTCCAGGTAACAGATTTTTCTGTCTCTTTTCTGGATTTAGGAAATTTCGAACTTCACCCCTGATCCTTGGGAGCTCCACCAGATTAGCTCTAGATACTGGCTTACTTTATTTCCACAAGGTTTTATATTGGTTTGACTTACATCTTTAAATATAATGGTAGTGTTCTAATTTTCAGCCAACCCCCTTCCATATGGTGTCAAAACACAGAGTCAGTACTCCTTCTATGGCAAGAGATAATGGGAGAGAATTTCATTGGAGTCCAACTGAGCACGCTAGGCTGGGGGCCAGTCGACACAGGAACGAAGCCCTCTGGAAAAGGGTGCTTTTCAGCACACTTCCAGTGCCCTTCCAAACCAGCAGACGTACTCAAAGAATGACAGGAGGGAAATTTCTTCAAGGCTTCAAAGAGATGTCTTGGGACACATTAGCATGTACCCAGTGGGCCCCCATGACTCCAGAGCTGTGGAAAGGGAGACTTCTCTTCAAACGATGCTAGGGGCGTAGGACGGAGGCTTCGATTCTTCTCTTCAATGTCCTCAAGAGATCCTTCTTGACTTTGGATTATGAGTAAGGCAGAAGGCCAACGTAGGACTGATAAGTGCCAAGTCCGGCCTCTTGTTTCAAATCAAGTTTCAAGGTTGAATCAGCATGGCCTCCCCATCTACTTGAGTAGATGACAATGTTCTCCTCTCAGTGCTTGTCCCTCTATTATCGCTTCTTCCCAATGATTCCTTTCTTATCCCTTGAATCAGCATCTCTTTGATTTCTTCAAGTTTCTGTGCCTGGTTTCTGTTGGGAAAAGCTGTTTCTGGGTATCTCTCACTTCACTATCACAGCCTAAGCAAATACTCGCCCTGGAAACATGCGGCCATCTTTGGTGACATGTTCAGCGTGATGTCATAAACACCCTCGGATTTTTCTAAGTTATCCTGACAACGTCCATGCACACAGTGTTTGAGAGCCATCTCATACCAGTCTGAAGACTCCATCTTTCCAGGTAGGATAGTTCTCCTTGTTCTGCATTTATTATCAGTTTCTAAGATTCTCCTCGAACATTGAAAGGTCTACTACCTTCCCTCCAGAGACCGGTTTCTTTCCTTTAAGATTATCCTGGGTTTTACCTCTTACCTTTTGTGGATATGGCCAAATGGGTGGATTTTCCACAGAGAAAGTCCTGGAGTCCCTCCCAAGTTCAATTTGCCCAGGCAATCCTCTGGCTCGTGTGATCACCTGGCAGTCTGACAATTCCACCTTGTCAGGTCACATGTCTTCCTTCCTTCATCATTTGGGGACGTGTACCTGATACGTTCATAGATTGTAATATTCTCATGATTCCTTTTCTGGTGCGTATTGATAAGTTCTCCTCACAATTTCTACTTCTTTATGATCTCTGTGCCGACCAGACCATGAAATCTGGATTTCCCATTGCTATTAATCTGATCCCCACCCATGATGCTAGGCAGTGATGCCCCGGCTGCCCAAGAGGTATGTGGGCACTTACTTGCTACACCACAGCGCCGGCCCTGAATGGGACTTTTGGAGCAATCTTTCGCTGAACTTGGGAAGAAGCTGGCCTTTTTCGATCATTCCTGAAGGTAATTAGTAGTGACCTCATAGAGGGTAACATTTTCCCTTGGTTCATGAGTTTAGCACAGAACACATTCTCTTTGTAGTATTCATCTTAATCTATTTGCAATGGTCGACCATTCTGTAGCATCATTAAGCATTTTGAGGAGCTTCACAATCCTTAGAAGTTCATCTCTCTAATCTCTTTCAGCATCAAAAGCTTTATGCCGCAAATATGCACGCCTTTTAGGATTTTCTCTTTCCCTGTGGGAACCACCAATCCAAAGGGAAGGCTGGTATCCAAAGCTAGAATGCTCAGTTTGGCACCAATGAAATTCCCTCCCCCTATGTCTCGCCATAGAAGAGTATTGCTTATGTGCTTTGAACCATATTTGAGGAAGGTGGCTGAAAATTAGAACATTACACTTATATTTAACGAAAAATAAACATGACAGAGATGACGATGTAAATCAAACAACTAACAAATCCTACAGAAATAAAGTAAACCAGTATCCAGATGTAATCTATTAGAATGATCAAGGATCCAGGATCCACTTCGCGCATCCCCAAATTCAGAAAAGAGACATAAAAATATCTTACTTGTAGAGATGAATTCATCAGATTTGTCTAATTTATCTCGGAAACATTATGTCCATATGGTGGTTGCCAGGACAACCTAGAATTTGGAGATTCTGATCTCAGAATGTCAAACCAACCAAGATGACCTCGTGTTCTCAGTGCTTAGTTGGACCTAGGCTAGGATAGCAAAGATTCCTTTAAGTGAACGATTGAAATTCAAAGACAATACCCAAAAATCATGAAAGCACTCACACATCGGCCTAGAGAACATATGGTGACTAAAGAAATACAAAATTAATAACTTGGAATGAAGGATAACGGACTGATAAGCATATCTATGGGAGACAGCTGAGAAAGACCACGACAACTGATGTGGATTAAGGCTGCCCCAGCTCGAAAAGCCCAAGGTTATCTGGCCTACATGTCAAAGCATATGACCCGGTGAATTTTTTTTGGTATGAATTAGAGGTGCCCCAGTGAGAGAAGCCCAGGTCATGCTCACCTACATGTCTATCTATATGGCCAGATTAGTATCTAATATTATATGACCACACAATAACCAGACCCCAACTGAACTGAAATCATTTAATGACGTTTACTTCATATTTTCTTTTTCCAGTAAAAATAAGTCACGTTCCCATGACTCATAAAATTAGCCCTTACCCTCAACTCAGGGCAGCAGCAGGACATCTGCCTGCCCATGGGTCCTTTCCCCAGCAGCAGCAGCAGCAGCTCTTCACTGCCTATTTGTCCTGTCCCCATGCATGCAGCTCTACACTGCCCATAGATCCTGTCCCCATGCAGCAACTCTTTACTGCCCATGGGTCCTGTCCCCATGTTATCCTGTAACATTCTCTAAATAAAAGAGCAGCACTACCAGACGTTGAGAGTCCAAGAAATCTTTCAACTCTTCAGCTCGCTGAGCCTGCATATCTTGTGTCCTGTATGGGGAACTTGCTTTGTCAGTTTTTGAGCTGAACTTCTGGTAAGTGCCCCTTTCTTCCTGGTGCCTCTCTCTTTTTCGAGGATGGATCTAAACTCACTTCTCCATCAGAAACTTGCTTGGTTAGCTCTATGAATTGATGTTTGTTGCCCATGGCTACTCTAAGGGGCAAATCACGGCATTCAGCTTGAAGAGAATCAGTAGCCTAAGCCTCAGGGTGATGTAGCATGAATTAATCCATTCCTTCCTGAGTCTATCTCTAATATATAAATATTACCTGGGCACACGTAGGCCACTTAAGTCATTAGGATGGTCGGCAATCTGCAAGACTCCGGTGGAAGGTTTCTTTTCCTAAGGCTGGATTGGGATACCTCCCATGGCACCTGATCATGCTCTGAACTGTGCAAATGTCCCAATCGGGAATCGAGTTCAAGGAAACTACCAAAGTCTAACCTTTGCTTGAGTATGGGAAACCCTTCTTCAGAGAATGACTCCAACACGCAATTGGGTAGAATGTCCCTCAGAGCGGCGGAAAATTCCTCACACTTTTTCTCCATTATGTTCTCTCTTAACCTTCTCCTTTTGTCTCGGGGACCATTCACCAGGCACCTATTACTGCCAGGCAGAATAGGAAAGATGTTCACCAGGCACCTGTTACTGCCAGGCATCCGAGGGAAGGTGTACAAGGGATGCAATGCTGTCAGACACCACCGTCACCCCTTGATATAGGAACCCCACAGTAAGAACAACAGGTGGGATACTGCCGTAGGTTCAGGGGGCATTTTCAAGGTAATGGACCTGTCTCTTTCATCTTTGTTAGAGTTACACTGGCCATTTTCGTCTCTTTTTGAGCTTTGCAACTGGGAAACAAAGAAATCTTTCAAGAGTCAAGTCCTCCAACACTGGGAGCACCAACTTTGGCTTTCTGGGCCTGATCACCCCGATGACCCCAAGTAGGGTGCCCTCTGTTGGCGGTTGACTCATTGAGTATTTTAGGGTAGGAAATCTGTGATGTTTTCTGTGAACTGTCATGCTATGGTAGTGTGCCACAGCACGGAACTGTTGTGTGACTCTTATCTTGAGAACCCTCTGAGAGTGGCCATGAGGGTGAGGTCTGGTGTCTTCTTTTCCTTTCTTTGTTTTGCTCATCATGTCCTCTGTTGTCACCAAGTCGAGGTTAAGATCAGGCTGGACCTGATCAGAACATGGACCTTCTGTAAAATCGAAAAACTTGAAAACACTTTTCAAGGGACTTAACTCTCAACCCGGGTACTGGGAGCCCCAACCCCCAGTCAGTTCCAGGCCTTTGTAGGCACTCCACCCTTCTCCACTCCACTGCCAGTCGCACACTGGCTTTACTGGATGGGGAATGCCATAAGCATCCCCAGAGACTCACCACTCAGGGTCATTCTAACTAATTAGAAACACTTTCAATTGTATGGGTTATGCCCTAGAAACTGCAGCTGGGAGAAAGTTTGTAAGGTTTCTCTGTGCCTTTCTGGTGCAGTTGGACAGGTAGATCAACCTAGAACGTCCTTCAAGTTACAGTCCAGTTTCTGAGAAATCAAGAGCAACCGTCCTTAGAAAATCCTTGCAAGACTGGAAAGACAGTTCTAGAGGCAGCTCACTTTCGACCTAGTTCCTTTATCATGAAAAGAATTATCATCACCCCTCTCCAGGAACTACTATCTAGCCAATCACTCAGTCTTAAGACTCAAAAAAAAAAAAGAAAGGAGGGGAAAGGATAAATGGCCATAAGTGTGTCATTGCAAAAAGTATAGCATCTAGAGAGTCTTCTCCATAAGCATTAGTAAAAAGGCTCAAAACAAAGTTTGGATTCATAACGGGTGAGCTTTATATTATTGTACCTGATTCACGGGAGTAGCTTTTAAAACAATAGTTGTACAGTCTCTGTGTATGTGTGTCTATGTGTACTTTATACGTGTGATATTTTTACCCCTGGATGGTCTGGCCAAAATTAAGATCTCTGTTTAGTTGGCTTAAAGAAAGTGCTTTCATAAATTCTAAATGTAGTAGAAATTTACTCAGTGCCCTTCAAAGTTAACATCACGTGAATTAACCTTTGGTAAATGAAAGCTTCTTTAAGTTTGTTGGTTTCATTGAAAATAGTCTTGTTGTCAGAGTTGTCAGTATTTGCATAGGATGCAGGCATTCAGCCTCGGTTTACTAGTCATATAAGTTCACGTTGTCTGTTAAATTTGTCAGTGAAATAATATATTTAAATGATGACCAGTTTTGTCTAATGCCTCATGAGGTTTCCATAGGTAATCTGAACATAATTGTTGGAAACAAATGGTTTAAATACATAAAACTCATAAAAGTGAATACAATAAGATTTATGGTCTCTATACTTGGGGGAAAAAAACAGCTTCAAATTCTTTTGGTAACAATCTTGAACTTTGCCAAGTAATGTTAAATAATAAATATGTGAATATCTGGATCATTTTTGGATAGGATGAAACACTGAATCATTATTAATAAACACATCTAAGTTATCTACTTTTGGCTTCTTATGGAAGAGGCTAAAAGCGTGTGGGTGTATTAAAAAGCATGCCTTGTGTTTTGTTGTAAAGCGGCGTGTTAATAAACTTATGAAGTGTTTAGAATGCTGATATAAAAGACAATCCATAATTGTTTACCTTTTTAGTGTTTACTTGGTCTGTTAAGGGTTAAAGTTCTAATTACCTTATGGAATTAAACCTACTGCAAATTACTAAGGAAAAGAGCTTTGTATTCAAGGAGGTTAAAATGGATGTTTTCAGCAAAAAGAAAAGGTATAAAGAATGGAAATATTTTTGTTTGATGGGTTAAGAAAGATAAATTTGTCGTGATGTACTAGAAAGGAAAAAGCAAAGACTTTGGGTCAAATTCTGAAAACAAAAAAGAAAGTTGTAGAAGGTTTGTGAAGGAGAAATTCTGAAAGGAGTTTTATGCCTGGTCAAGTAGACTAAAGTAAGTTCAATTAAGTGCATGAGTTTGAATGTTCAAAATAAGTAGGTGCAGAAACTCAAGTTTGGTTTTCTCTAAAAGGATACATTTTCTTGAACTTTTGATCTGCTCTTGGTAAATAGGTCTTAAAAGCTATTCCTTTGTGTAAGTCTACCTAAGAGACAAATCTGTTTTGTGAAAATAATGACTGAGGTCACTCTTAAGATTTTTGACTGTTTCTGTTATCACTTTGAATAGATACCTGAGCATTGCTTCACAGTGAGTGTTGCTTTCTATTTGAACAAGCATTTGAAAAGCTTTTGTTATGTTTTGAGGAGATTCTCCCTCAAAAATATTCAAATGCTGAATGAAGGCTTTCTTTTGACCTGGTAGGCAGAAGAAAAATTACTCTGAGGATTTTTAGAGGGCCCCTGAGACTTCTCGAAGACATTTGCTCTCTCTTCCTATAAGAAGGAAGATATTAAACTAATTAGGCTTACTTGGTCTATTAAATTACATGGGAAACATTGTGAAATAAGTGATGATAGACTTCCTTAGGTGGTATAAGATGGGTAAATGTTATTAATATAGGTGTCTTAAAATTATATAGCATTCCTAAGAGTCTGATCTTTCCTGGTTAACAGTCATAAGTCCAATTATTATCAGCAAGTGTTATATGTCACTGAAGTAGCCAAGTTTCTTTGTCAATTGCCCTTTTGAGTCCTTTGTCCATTTCCAGGTAGTTGTTGTTTTACTCTGATGCTTTTTTCTTTTGCAAATATGCTTCATCTTCCAAGAAATTCCACGAAAGGGTTCTGACACAAAGGTTCTAAATGACAGGTTTCTGATAAACTTTCAGATTGCAAAACTGAACGGAGTAAGAAATTACAGAATTCTAACAGAAACTAAGCTCATCGATCTGCTAACAGAAAACTCAGCTCAAGAATTGATTATACAGGACTGTGTGAACTGATGAGGATGGTTGTAATTTTTTAGAACTTCTGTTTGAAATATTGTTGAGTTTTGATGTTTTGTTTTCTCATAATGAAGGAAATCTTTTTCTCTTTTCCCTTATGCTAACAATGACTTACAGCCATATGGTGAAATTATACCTTCATGAGCAAAACTGAAACTTTTATCTTTTTATCCCTACCTTATCCCTAAGGAATTTGGAAACCCTTTGTCACTGAGTATGGTTATTTAGTGGCAATGTTTGCATAAGTTCCATAAGAATCTGCTCTCCTTATAACAGGACACATTGGTTATACTACAAAGGCTTTGACTGGAATGTCATATTTGAAACATACAGGCTCAGATATGACAAGACAGCATTTCAGGAACAAAGATTGGACTTTCTGGAATACAGCCACTTGGAAACATGGGCCTGGTACGTTGTTTACAGAGATTCTGGCAATCTTTCCCAGTCACTAAGGAAGCTTGCCTATCTGCCAGGTGCAAGGAACCTCCAAATATTTTAGTGGACCTCAAAGAGAACTCAACTCACATCTGTAGGTATTGCAGGCCAAATCTGATGGCAAGTCCTTGGCTTGGCTTTTCTGGCATCTAGAGGCCTTCACAGATCAATGTGAGATTACTCTCCCTGCAGCAGCCCCAATTCATACTATAAAAATATCCACCAGCTCATGTAGTTTGGCATGTAGGCCAGGTCACCTTGGGCTTCTCTAGCTTGGGCAGCATTAATCCACATCATAAACCACCCCTGAACCCATTATGACCGGAAATCTTTGGGGATATGAATGATGGTCAGTCTTCTGTAACTACTTCTGGCTGTACAAGGTCGTAGAGCTGCCCCAAAATGGGGCCATAGGTACAGGTAGGAAGTTCAGTGGACCAGAAGTCTTCACCGGTGGAGTTCAAGGGTGACAAGTTGTACAGAGCCTCTGGAGACGAGAGTATCCTTTGACGAGAGGTGGTCCAGGAGGTGAAACATTTTTGACATGCATAAGACAAACAATGAAACAGACAACAAAATATCATAAGAAATACAAGCAGTATGTTTAACCCAATGAATAAGGTTTTGAAGTAGTGCAGAAACCTTGTCCTGACTAGGAGTTCAAACAATCATTTAGATTTAGGGTTGGTCAGACATGGATTTAATTTGGTGGCTGGGATACCAAGCCAGAAATATTTTGACGGTAGTCAGGAATATAGACACAACATTCAGTTTTTATAATGGCACAGGTGCCCCCTTGTGCTGCTGTCAAGACATCCAGTGCCATTTGGATTTGGAGGACAGCCTTACACACTTGGGATACTTCTAAATTGAGCAGCGAAATGCTATGTTGTGTATCATTTAATGCCTTCATAGTAAATTTGTCTAGGACTTACATGTGCAAGACTTGAATATGCTACAAAAGTCGATTCCTAATTGGTGAAAGAAAACTGCGGAAATATGGTCATACCAGCAGAAGACAGGGCTGGTCAAGTTGGGTAGGTTAGCAGGAGGAGATATAGTAAATGTAGTTCCACCTTGCATCCAGACAAAGCCTAGAGTGCATCGTCCAATCCATGCAGGTGGTAGCCAAGGTCATAAATTGGAGCCACATATCCACTGAGCACCATTAGGGGCTAACCAACGCGTGTGGAGCCATGTATCCCAGTCAGTCTGAAACCAATCAGTATTTTTTTTAAGGCTATGATATGAGAACACATCTAACAGGGATTTTTTCCCATAGGTCGCGTGCTATAAGGCCATGTATCACAGGGGTGAGTTTTCTTCCCCAAAAGAAAGTGGCCTTTTACTGAGTTGCCCACTAGTAGGAGTGAACCAAATATATTCATCCCAAATTTTGTATTGTCCATCCTGTGTGTATTAATAAGTTGGGAACATTACCTTTGGAACTTGTTCTGTATGATCCAAGTGTGACAAGGCAAATCTAGTTAGTATTTGGACAGTAGTAGTGTAGGAAAATGATTGTGGCCATGGAACTCCCAGGTGTCAGACGTAGATGGCCACAAGGAGACATTACTATTAATAATACATGAATATTGCAGAAGAAAAGAGCTAGAATCTAATATCCATGAATGCCTACTATAGCTTCTACAGAAACATAATTTTTTCTGTTTTGAATCACTCTCATTTTTACAAAAGATAGCCAAATCAGGATTAACGGGTTTGCAAATCAAGTGTAGTTTCAATACAACTTGCTCCAATTATTTACATAAGAGCAGCAAGAATAGTAATTGTTCATACAGGCTTTTTTAAATGTGTTTCGCTGGATCTTTTCCTGCGGAATCTCAGATTGAACTGTGAAGGCCTCTAGAGGCCAGAAAAGCCAAGCCAGGGACTTGCCATCAGATTTTGCCTGCAGTACTTACAGATTTCAGTGGAGTTCTCTTTCAGGTCCCCCAAAGTATTTGGAGGTTACTTGCACTTGCCAGATAAGCACGCTTCCTTACTTAACGGGTAAGATTGCCAATATCTCTGTAAACAAGGTACCAGGCGGGTGTTTCCGAGTGGCCGTATTCCAGAAAGTCCAATCTTTGTTCCTGAAATGCTGTCTTGTCATATCTGAGGCTGTGTGTTTCAAATATGACATTCCAGTCAAAGCCTTGGTAATATAACCAATGTGTCCCGTTATAAGGAGAACAGATTCTTATGGAACTTATGCAAATATTGCCACGAAATGACCATACTCAGTCACAAAGGGTTTCCAAATTCCTTAGGGATAAGGTAGGGAGAAAAAGATAAATGTTTCAGTTTTGCTCATAAAGGTATAATTTCACCAAATGGCTGTAAGTTATAGTTAGCATAAGAGAAAAGAGACAAAGATTTCCTTCATTATGAGAAAACAACACATCAAAACTCAACAATATTTCAAACTGAAGTCCTAAAAATTTATAATCGTCCTAATCAGTGCACACAGTCCTGTATAATCAATTCTTGAGATGAATCTTCTGTTAGTAGATCGATGAGCATAGTTTCTGTTAGAATTCGGTCATTTCTTACTCCGTTCAGTTTTACAATCTGATGGTTTATCAGAAACCTGTCGTTTAGACTCTTTGTGTCAGAATCCTTTCCAGGAATTTCTCGGAAGTTGAAACATATTTGCAAAAGGAAAAAGCATCAGAGTAAAACAACAACTATCTGCAAATGGACAAAGAACTCAAAAGGGCATTTGGCAAAGAAACTTGACTACTTCTGTGACATATAACACTGCCAGATAATAAGTGAACTTATCACTGATAACCAGGGCAGATCAGAATTTTAGGAATGCTATCTAATTTTGAGACGTCTATATTAATAACATTTCTCCATCAAATACCAGCTAAGAAAGTCTATTGTCACTTATTTCACAATGTTTCCCATTTAATTTAATAGACCAAATAAGCCAAATGATTTTAGCATTTTCCTCCTTGTAGGAAGAGAGACCAAATTTTTGGAGAAGTCTCAGGGACCCTCTGAAAATCCTCAGAGTAATCATTCTTCTGTCTACCAGGTCTAAAGAACGCTTTCATTCAGGATTTGAATATTTTTGAGGGAGAAGCTTGTCACAACATATCAAAAGTTTTTAAAATGTTGTTCAAATAGCAAACAACACTCACTGTGAAACAATGCACAGGTATCCATTCAAAGTGATAACAGAAAGAGTAAAAAATATTAAGACTCAGCCATTATTTTCACAAAACAGATTTGTCTCTTAGGTAGACGTACTCAAAGGAACAGCTCTTACAACCTCTTTACCAAGAGCAGATCAAAAGTTCAAGAAAATGTATCCTTTTAGAGAAAACCAAATTTGAATTTCTGCACCTACTTATGTTTCACATTCAAACTCATTCACTTAATTGAACTTACTTTAGTCTACTTGACCAGGCAAAACTCATTTCAGAATTCCTCCTTCACAAACCTTCTACATCTTTCTTTTTCATTTTCAGTACTTGTCACAAAGTCTTTCTTTTTTCCTTTCTAGTACATCAGGAGCAATTTATCTTTCTTAACCCATCAAACAAAAATATTTCCATTCTTTATACCTTTTTTACTGAAAACATACATTTTAACTTCCTTGAATACAGAGCTCTTTTGCTTAGTAATTTCCAGTAGCTTTAATTCCATAGGTTAGTTAGAACCTTTAACGCTTAACGGACCTAGTAAACACTAAAAAGGTAAACAATTATGAAATGTCTTTTATATCAGCATTCTAAACACTTCACAACTTAAGAAACATGCCACTTCGCACTAAAACACAAGGCACGCTTTTTGATACACCCAAACGCTTTTTGCCTCTTCAATAAGAAGCCAAAAGTAGATAACTTAGATATGTTTAACAATAATGTGTGAGAGTTCCGTTCTATCCAAAAGTGACCCGCATATTCATCTTTTTATCATTTAACTTAACTTGGCAAAACTCAAGATTGTTACCAAAAAGGATTTCGAAGCTGTTTTTTTCCCCAAGTATACAGACCATAAAAGTTATTGTACTCACTTTTATGAGTTTTATGTATTTAAGCCATTTGTTTCCAACAATTATGTTCAGATTACTATGGAAACCTCATGAGGCATTAGACAAAACTGGTCATCATTTAAAGCTATTATTTTGCTGACAAATTTAACAGACAACGTGAACTTATATGACTAGTAAACCGAGGCTGAATGCCTGCATCCTATGCAAATACTGACAACTCTGACAAGACTATTTTCAATGAAACCAACAAACTTAAACAAGCTTTCATTTACCAAAGGTTAATTCACGTCACGTTAACTTTGAAAGTCACTCTATTAATTTCGACTACATTTAGAATTTAAGAAAGCACTTACTTTAAGCCAACTAAACAGAGATCTTAATTTTGGCCAGACCATCCAGGGGTTAAAATATCACACGTATAATGTACACATAGACACATATACACAGAGACTGTACAACGATTGTTTTAAAAACTACTGCCATGAATCTGGTACAATAATATAAAGCTCACCAGTTACAAATCAAAACTTTGTTTTGAGCCTTTTTACTAATACTTATGGAGAAGACCCTCAAGATGCTAGACTTTTTGCAAGGGCACACTTATGGCCATTTATCCTTTCCCCTCCTTTTTTTTTTTTTTCAGTCTTAAGAATGAGTGATATGCTAGATAGTAGTTCCTGGAGAGGGGGGAAGATAATCCTTTTCATGGTAAAGGAACAAGGTGGAATCTGAACTGCCTCTAGAACTGTATTTCCAGTCTTGCAAGGATTTTCTAAGGACGGTTGCTCTTGATTTCTCAGAAACTGGACTGTAACTTGAAGGACGTTCTAGGTTGATCTACCTGTCCAACTGCACCAGAAAGGCAGAGAGAAAGATCACACATTTTCTACCAGCTGGAGTTTCTGGGGCATAACCCATACAATTGAAAGTGTTTCTAATTAGTTAGAATGACCCTGAGTGATGAGTCTTAAGGGATGCTTATGTCATTCCCCACGGCAGTAAAGCCAGTGTCCAACTGACAGTGAAGTGGAGAAGGGTGGAGTGCATACAAAGGGCTTGAACTGGCTGGAGGCCGGGGCTCCCAGTACCCGGGTTGAGAATGAAGTTCCTTGCAAAAGGTTTTCAAGTTTTCCGATTTTACAGAAGTTCCAGGTTCTGGTCAAGTCCAGCCTGAAGTTAACCAAGACTTGGTGACAACAGAGGACATGATGAGCAAAACAAAGAAAGGAAATGAAGACATCAGACCTCACCCTCATGGCCGCTCAAAGAGGGTTATCAAGAGAAGACTCACTCAACAGTTCCCGTGCTGGGGCACACTACTGTAGCATGACAGTTCACAGAATAAATCACAGGTCTGCTACCCTCATAGCCAACTCAGTAGGTGACTAAAACACTCAATGAGTCAACCCCAAGAGAGGGCACCCTACTTGGGCTTTCTGGGGTGATCAGGCCCAGAAATGCCAAGTTTGGGCTCCCAGGGGTGGAGGCCATGATTGGTGACAGATTTCTTTGCTTCCCTGTTGCAAAGCTCAAAAGGAGACGAAATCGCCATTGCAACTCTAAGAAAGATGAAAGAGACAGGTCCATTACCTTGAAAATCCCCCCTGAACCTGGGGCAGCATCCTACCTGTCATTCCTACTGTGGGGTTCCTATAACAAGGGGTGATGGGGGTGTCCCCCAGCATTGCATCCATTGCATATCTTCCCTGGTATGCCTGGAAGTTACAGGTGCCTGGTGAACATCCTTCCTATTCTGCGTGGCAGTAATAGGTGCCTGGTGAATGGTCCCCAAGAGAAAGGGAGAAGTTCAAGAGAGAACAGGATGGAGAAAATTAGTGAGGCATTTTCCGCCGCTCTGGGGACATTCTACCCAATTGCGTGTTGGAGGCATTCTCCAAGAAGGTCTTCCCATACGCAACCAAAGGTTAGACTTTGGTACTTTCCTTGAACTGGAGTCCCAATTGGGACATTCACACAGTTCAGGTCAGGTGCCATGGGAGGTATCCCAATCCAACCTTAGGAAAAGAAACCTTACAGGGGAGTCTTGCAGATTGCCGACCATCCTAATGACTTAAGTAGCCGACCCGTACCCACCTAAAATTTGTATATTAGAGATAGAGTCAGGAAGGAATGGAGTAATTCACTCTACATCGCCCTTAGGCTTAAGGTACTGATTCTCTTCAAGCTGAATGCCATGATTTGCCCCATAGAGTAGCCATGGGCAGCAAACGTGGATTCTTACATCTATCCAAGACAGTTCCTGATGGAGAAGTGAATTTAGATTCATCCTCGAAACAGAGAGAGGCACAAGGAAGAAAAGGGCACTTACCAGAAGTTGAGCTCAGAAACCGATGAAGCAAGTTCCCGGTAGGGGGGCCACAAGATATGATGGTGGGTCAGCGAGCTGATGAGTCGGAAGAAAGATTTCTTGGTCTCTCAAGGCCTGGCAGAGGTGCTCTTTTATTTAGAGAATGGTACAGGATAAGATAGGGACAGGACCCATGGGGAGTAAAGAGTTGTTTCATGGGGACAGGACCTATGGGTAGTGAAGAGCTGCAGGCATGGGAACTGGACGCATGGGCAGTGAATAGCTGCTGCTGCTGCATGGGGAAAGGAGCCATGGGCAGTCAGATGTCCTGCTGCTGCCCTGAGTTGAGGGTAAGGGCTAATTTTATAAGGCATGGGTACGTGACATTTTTACTGGAAAAAGAAAAGATGATGTAAAAAGCCATTAAAGGACTTCAGTACAGATGGAGTCTGGTTATTGTGTGGTCGTATAACATTCGATACGAATTTGGCCATATAGATAGGCATGTAGGTGAGCATCGCCTGGGCTTCTCTCACTGGGGCACCTCTAATTCATACTAAAAAAGATTCACCGGGTCATATGCTTTGACATGTAGGCCAGGTAACCTTGGGCTTTTCGAGCTGGGGCAGCCTTAATCCACATCAATCGTCATTGTCTTTCTCAGCTATCTCCCATAGATACGCTTATCAGTCCGTTCTCCTTCATTCCAAGTTATGAATTTTGTGTTTCTTTAATCACCATATGTTCTCTAGGCTGATGTGTGAGTGTTTTCATGATTGTTGGGCATTGCCTTTGAATTTCCATCGTTCACTTGAGGGAATCTTTGCTATCCTAGCCTAGGTCCAACTGAGCACTGAGAACACGAGGTCATCTTGGTTGGTTTGACATTCTGAGATCAGAAACTCCAAATTCTAGGTTGTCCAGGCAACCACCTTATGGGCATAATGTTTCTGAGACAAATTAGAGAAATCTGATGAATTCCTGTCTCCAGGTAAGATATTTTTATGTCTCTTTTCTCAAGTTGGGAAGGCTGGAACTTGACCCCGGATCCATGGTCCTTCTAGTAGATTACATCTAGATACGGTTTTACTTTATTTCTGTAGGGTTTGTAAGTTGTTTGATTTACACCCTAAGCTCTGGCATGTTTATTTTTCGTTAAATATAAGTGTAATGTTCTAATTTTCAGCCAACTTCCTCACATATGCTGTCAAAACACATAGTCAATAATCTTCTACGGCCAGAGATGGGAGAGAATTTCACTGGTGCCAAAGTGAGCATTCTAGCTTTGGATGTCAGCCTTCACTTTGGATTGGTGATTCCCAGAGGGAATGAAAAAATCCAAAAAGGCGTGCTGATTTGGGGCATAAAGGATTTGAGGCTGAAAGAGATTAGAGAAGATGAACTTCCAAGGACTGTGAATCTCCTCCAAATGCTTAATGATGCTACAGAAAGTAGACCATTACAAATAGATTATGGGGAATACTATGAAGAGAATGTGTTCCCTGCTAAACAGATGAACCAAGGGAAAATGTTACCGTCTATGATGTTACTAGTAATTACATTCACGAATAATCACAGCAGGCCATCTTCTTCCCAAGTTCAGGAAAAATATGGGTCCACAAGTAAAATTCAGGGCCAGTCATGTGTTCAGGAGGGTAAGTGCCCACATTCCTATAGGGTGGCCTGGGATTCATGGATTCGCATCACTGGTGCTGATCAGATTAGTAACGTTGGGAAAGATAGATTTCATGGTATGGTGTGTACAGAGATCACAAAGAAGTCGAATTTGTGAGCATACATTAGAGATAGGCAATAGGAAAAAAACATGAAAATATTGCAATCTATGACACATCTGGTACACTTCCCTAAATACAGACTGAAGGAAGTGATGTGACCTGCATAGGTAGAATTGGCGGACTGCATGAGATGACACGATCATTGCACATCAGAGGCTTGAGTGGGCAACTTCAACTTTGGATGGACTCCAGGACTTTCACTGGGGAAAGTCTACACATTCGGCCATATTCACAAAATGTAACAGATAAAAACCAGGATAAACTTAAAGTAAAGAAACCATGTCTAGAGAGAATGTAGTAGACATTTAAAAGTTCAAGGATAAAGTTAGAAACCCACAAGAAATCCAGGAAATGGAAAACTATTCAAGCTGGAAAGGGAGAGTAGTCATGTGCATAGAAGATGCTGGGACAACTTAGAAGTTTGAGGGAGTTTATGACATCACAGTGAACATGTCACCCAAGATGGCCTCATGGTTATAGTCTGAGGATTGTCCTAGGCTACGATACTCAAGTTAGAGATACCCAGAAGAGAATTTAAAAACAGAAACCAGGCACTGAAACTTGAAGAGAGAGAATACACGCTGATTAAAGGGGTAAGAAAGAAGTCATTGTGAGGAAGCAATAATAGGGGGACAAGCGGTGAGTGGAGAACATTGTAATCTACTCAAGTGTATGGGGAGGCCATGCTGATGCAAGCTTGAAACTTGATTTGAAACCAGAGGCTGTACTTGGGGCTTATCAGACCTACATTGTCCTTCTGCCTTAATCATAATCCAAAATTAAGAATGATCTCCTGAAGACAGGGTAGACAATTATTGATGCTTCCTTTCCTATGCCCCTAGCATTCATTGAACAGAAGTCTCACTTTCCATGGCTCTGGCATTACAGAGGCCCATTGGGTACATGCTAATGTGTCACAAGATATCTCTTTGAACCCTTGAAGGAATGGACCCCCGTCATGATTCGTGTATGTCCCATTGTTTGACAGGGCTCCAGAATTGTGCTGAGAAGCACCCTATTCCAGACGGCTTCATTGCTTTGTGAGGGCTGCCCTACCAGGCTAGTATGCTTGGTTTGGCTTCAATGAAATTCTCTCCCCGTATCTCTTGAAGTAGAATGATTATTAATATCGTGTATTGACAGCAGATGTAAGGAGGTTGGCTCAAAATTAGAACATTACAATTATGTTTATAGAAAAATAAACATGCCAGAGCTGAGGATGTAAATCGAACAAGTAAAACACTCTATAGAAATATAGTAAGCCAGTATCTAGACGTAATCTAGTGGAACACTCAAGAATCGGGAGTAAAGTTCGAAACTTCCCAAATCCGGAAATGAGACAGAAAAGTATCTTACCTGGAGCGGAGTTCATCAGATTTCTCTAATATGTCTCGGAAACATAATGTCCGTGAAGGCGGTTGCCAGCACAACCTCGAATCTGGAGTTTCTGATCTCAGAATGTCAAAGCAACCAAGACGACCACGTGTTCTCAGGGCTCAGTGTCACCTCGGCCAGGATAGCAGTTTCCTACAGGTGACCGATGGAAATTCCAAGACAACACGCAACAATCACGAAAAGACTCAGACCTCGGCATACAGAACATATGGTGATTACAGAAATACAAAAGTCATAGCTTGCAATGAAGGAGAACGGACTGATAAGCATATCGAAGAGAGATAGGTCAGAAAGACCGTAACGATTAGACTTAGGAAAAGAGAAAAAAATCCCTGAAAATGGAAGGCCAATAGCAATCACATCTGAATAATCCTCAGTGAAAGACTTCAGTCATTAGACAGACTCTGACTGGACGTTTGAAAGTCCGAGAAAGTCACAACGCCAAAAACTGCAGCGAAGGTCAAACCTGGACTAACTGGGAAGGGTGGGTTATGGGACTGCTCCACGCGGGCTCTGAAAGCCTGCATCCACGAAGCTAGACTGGACAGCAGACACACGATTCTGACAAATCCTCCGACATCACAGAGGGCCAGAAAAAGAAGCTGGCCTCATCTACACAGGGCCAGAGGTGGGCTCAAGTAGCATATTCAAGTCACGTCCCACTCAACTGCAGGTTGCCAATGGAACACGAAAGGGGCCGGCCAGAGGGTAAGTGGTGAAGTCCGCGCATTCTGGTTTGGGAGCCCAGCTTCAGCCACATGGAATCCTGCAGGTGAGCATCCTCACGGCTCGTCCAGCCATTCTGGGGCAGATGTGTGAGGTAGTGTGGAGGTAGATGGGAAGCGACATTAGACTTCTCCACTCTTCCACAGCAAATAGAGCAGCATGGCCCGCAGATATGAGCGCAGCCATAAACTTCTGCCAAAACAAAGCCAATCGAAAGTTGCAAAGAATTGAAAAATTGAACCTCACAAAAGGAAGCATGCCAGTAAGAAGTAAAAGATATCTAGCAATAACCTTGGCCAAACAGGAGAAAGCTATGGAAACCGAAATCCAGCAAAGATTCTGGGGAAGAAACTCCAGAAGACACAAGGAGACGGAAGGCTATTCCGTGTTCTTCGAATGGAAGAACTAACACACTTGAAGCGTCCATACCGCATAAAGCCATCTCTGGATTCCATGCAGTCCCAGTCAAAGTCGCAGCACTATTTCCCACAGAAATGGAAGAGAGAATCCTAGAGTTTCTATCCAGCAACAAAGGACACTGAATAGCCAAAGGAATACTGAGGGAAACGGACAAAGCAGCAGGCATCGCACTTATTGATTTCCAGATATAGGACGAAGTGCTAGGTACGGAAACAGCACACCCTGGCACCCAAAAGAGGCACACAGACCCATGGAACAGAATCGACAGCCCAGAGGTCAACTGAAACACATATTTACAGCCCATTTTCGACCAGGGAGCCAAGAGGAGACAGCAGAGAAAGGAGAGTCGCGACAAGAAATGGTGCTGGGAAGACAGCACAGCCAAATGGAACACCGTGAGAGTAGACCGTGATGTTACACCAGGGACACACACCACCTCGAAATGGATTAAAGCCTTGAACAGAAGACTTGAAAACGTGCAGCTTCTAGGAGAAAACGCAGGCAGCTTGCTCTTTGCCATCTGGCTTAGCCACCTGTTTGGAAGAAGCATGTGTGACCGGGCAAGGGAAACAAAGGAAACAAGAAACAAGCGGGACTCCATCCAACGCAGAAGCTTCTGCCCAAAGACACCATCGACTGACTGCGAAGACTGTGCAACAACTGACAGCAGATGTTTGCAAACCGCACATCGGAGAAGGGGTGAACAGCCATAAGATCCAATGAACTCATACGTCTTCACAGGAAAAAAAACAGTGAGCCCAATAAAACCAGGGCAAAAGATGGAAACAGACAGCTCTCCCAGGATGATAGAAAGATGGACAACAGGCTGTATGAAAACATGCTCATCATCGTTAAGTCTCTGCTCAATGCGAATACGAACGGCACTGAGATAGCAGCTCACAGCTGTCAGAATGGCTATAAGGATGAAGACAGGAGCCAACAAGTTTCAGAGAGGAGGTGGAGAGAAGGCAAGCCTCCTGCACTGCTGGTGGGAGTGTAAACCGGTGCAGCCACTACGTGAAGTGGTGTGGAATTGCCTCAGAATTTTCAGAATCCATCTACCACATGATCCAGGTATTCCTCTGTGGCGTATATATCCAAAGATCTTGGAAATACTAATGCACAGAGATCCGTGCATCGCTGTATTCCCCACAGCCTTACTCCTGATATGCAACATTTGGAAGCCTCGCTGATGCCCATCAAGGGACAAATGGAGAAGGAAGATGGGCTATAGCCACACAATGGCATAGCACTCAGCTGTAGGGACACATGCAGTGCAGCCATTTGTGACCACCTGATTGGCTCCTGAGGGTATCGGGGAACTGAAACAAGCACTGGGGTAAGGTCAAATACTAGAGGATCTCACGTACAAGGAGAAGAGGAAAAATGGACCAACAAACAGGTAGCACGTGACATAGGATTGGCAGTTCCCAGAGGGAAAGTTGTCTGGGGACGGAGGGACAGAGTTGATTAGGCACAAGTGTGTGGTGAGGGCCTGTAATTAGGTTTACACTGGTGAAGATGATTCAGCCTACACAGAAGTCTAAATCTATGAGCATGGAGATTTGAAAGCTATAGGAGCTTAGAATGCAGGGTTACGGAAATCACTTCACATAAAATCAAAACTCCAAAAAAGGGTGCAGATTTACTGCCTAAAGCTTTGGAGGCTGAAAGACATTAGAGAAGATGAACATCCAAGGATTAGCATTCGCCTCCAAATGCTTAATGATGATACAGAAAGGTAGACCTTTGCAAAGAGATGAAGAGGAATACTACCAAGAGAACATGGTCCGAGCCAAATCATGAATCAACGGAAAATGTTACCGACCCTGATGTTACTACTGCTTCCCTTCACGAATGTCCTTTGACATGCTTATCAGTGCGTTCTCCTTCACTCCATTTTAGGATTTTTGTATTTCTTTAATCACCATATGTTCTGTAGGCCAAGGTGTGAGTCCTTTCGTGATTGTTGGGTGTTGTCCTGGAATTTTCATCGTTCACTTGAGGGAATCTTTGCTATCCCAGCCTAGATCCAACTGAGCACTGACTACACGAGGTCATCTTGGTTCGTTTGACATTGTGAGATGATAAACTCCAGGTTCGAGGTTATCCTGGCAACCACTTTCATGGGCCCAATGGTTCCGACACAAATTAGATGAATCTGATGAATTTCTCTCTGCAGGTGAGAGACCTTCTGTCCCTTTTCTGGATTTGGGAAGTTTCGAGCTTGACCACTGATCCTTGAACTTTCCACTAGATTACGTCTAGATACTGGCTTACTTTATTTCTACAGGGTTTGTTATTTGTTTGATTTACATCCTCAGCTGTGGTATGTTTATTTTTCTTTAAGTATAATGGTAATGTTCTAATTTTCTGCCATCCTCTCTACGTGTGGTTTTGAAACACATTATCAATACTCCTTCTACGGTAAGAGATATGGGGAGAGAATCTCACTGATCCCACTGAGCCCTGTAACCTGGGAGGCCAGCCTTCACAAAGGATGGAAGCCCTCTGCAAAAGGGTACTTTTCAGCACACTTCTAGAGCCCTTCCAAACCAAGAGACATACGCAAGCATGGCTGGGGGCCATTCCTTCAAGGCATCAATGAGCTCTCTTGTGACATATTGGCATATACCCAGTGGGCCCCCGTGACTTGAGAGCTGTGGAAAGTGAGAATTCTCTTCAAGAATGCTAGGGGCCTAGGAAAGGAGGCCTCGATTCTTCTCTTCAATGTCCTCAATTGATCATTCTTGACTTTGTATTATGGGTAAGGCAGAAGGACAACGTAGGTCTGATAAGCCCCGGGTCCGGCCTCGTTTTTCAGAACACATTTCCAGCTTGAATCAGCATGGCCTCCCCAGACTTCCGTAGATGTCATTGTTGTCCTCTGAGTACTTGACCCTCTATTGTCTCTTCTTCCCAATGATTCCTTTCTCATCCATTGAATTAGCGTCTCTTTGATGTCTTCAAGTTTCTGTGCCCGGTTTGTGTTTGGAAAAGCTGTTTCTGTGTACCTCTCACTTGAATATCCTAGCCCAGGCCAATCCTAGAGCTGGAAACCTATGGCCAACTTTGGTGACATGGTCACCGTGATGTCATAAACACGCTCAGAATTCTAAGTTGTCCTGACAACCTCCATGCACACAGTGTTTCAGAGCCATCTCATACCAGTCTGACGACTCCCCCTTTCCAGGTGCGATAGTTTTCCTTTTTCTGGACTTCTTGTCAGTTTCTAACTTTATCCTCGAACCTTGAAAGTTCTACTACATTCCTTCTAGACAGTGTTTTTTTTCCTTTAAGATAGTCCTGGGATTTATCTCTTATCTTTTGTAGATGTGGCCAAATGTGTGGACTTTCCCCACAGAAAGTCCTGGAGTCCCTGCAAAGCTGAAGTTACCCAAGCAATCCTCTGATGTGCAATGATCATGTCAACTCATAGCAGTCTGGTGTTTCCACCTTGGCAGGTCAGATGTTTTCCTTCCTTCATCATTTGGGGAAGTGTACCTGATGTGTTCATAGATTGTAATATTCTCATGGTTCATTTCCTGGTGTGTATTCATAAGGTATCCTCACAATTTCTACTTCTTCGGCACCATACCTTGAAATTTATATTTCATAATGCTCCTAATCAGATCTGCACCTGAGATGCCAGCCTGCCAGTCCCAGGCCGCCCAAGTGGAACATGGACACTTACCCACTACACCAGAGGGCTGGCCCTGAATTGGACTTTTGGACCAACCTTTGGCTTGAACTTGGGAAGATGTTGGTCTGCATTGATTATTCGTAAAGGTAATTAGCAGTAACATCGTGGACAGCAACATTTTCAGTTGGCTCAGGAGTTTAGCACGGGTTATGTTCTCTTGCTAGTGTTCCTCTTCATCTCTTTGCAATCGTCTACCTTCATATTGCATCATTAAGCAGTTCGACGTGATTGTCAATCCTTTGATGTTCATAATCTGTAAACTCTTTCAGCCTGCAAACTTTATCCCTTAAACCTGCTTGCCTTTATGGAGTTTTGATTTTAGGTGAATTGATTTCCATAACCTAGCATTAGAAAATCCTATAGCTTTCAGATTTACATCCTCATAGATTTAGACTTCTGTGTATGCTACATCTTCTTCCCCACAGTAAGCCTAATTACGGGCCCACACCCCACACTTGTGCCTAATCAACTCTTTCTCCCGCCGTCCACTGCCACCCGTTCCCTCTGGGAACCACCAATCCCATATCACGTTCTACCTGTTTGTTGGTCCTTATTTTAATCTTCTGCTTGTAAGTGAGATGCGATGGTATTTGATTTCTCCCTTGGGCTTGTTTCAGGTCCCCTCCCACCCTCAGGAGTGATTCTGCTGTCACAAATCGCTGGACTGCACTCTTTCTTACAGCTGAGTGTTTTGCCTTTGTGTGGATATAGCCCAACTTCCTTCTCCATTGGTCCTTTGATGGGCACCAGGGCGGCTTCCAAGTCTTGGATATCTGGAGTAAGGCTGTGGTGAACACAGTGGGACACGGATCTGTGTGCATTAGTGTTTCGCATTTCTTTGGATAAACACGCTGGAGAGGAATAGCTGGATCATATGGTAGATGGATTTGGAAATTTCTGAGGCAATTTCACATGGCTATGCCTAGTGCCCTCACCGGTTTGCACTCCCACCAGAGGTGCAGGACTCTTCCCTTCTCTCCACCTTCTCTCTGACACTTGTTGTTTCCTGTTTTGTTAATTATAGCCATTCAGAACACAGGGAGCTGTCATCTCATTGCCGTGAGGATTTGCATTGGCCTTATACTTAATGGTGTTGAACATGTGTTCATACAGCTGTTGGCCACCTTTCTGTCTTCTTGGGGTAAATCTCTGTTTCCATCTTCTTCCCAGGTTTTAATGGGCTTGTTGTTTTTTCTCTTGTGGAGACGTGTGTGGTCATTGGGTCTTTTGGCTATTCAGCCCTTCTCAGATGTGTGGTTTGAAACATCCTCTCCCTGTTGTCGTGCTGTCTTTGCATTGAGTGGATGGTTTCCCCGGCTGGACAGAAGCTTCTACGTTGGATGGAGTCCTGCTTCTTTCTTCTTTTCTTTGTTGCCCTTTCCCAGTCACACATGCTTCTTCCAAATAGGCGGCTACCCCAGATGGCAAAGAGCAAGCTGCCTGTGTTTTCTCCTAGAAGTTTCACTGTTTCAAGACTTCCGTTGAAGGCTTTAATCCATTTCGAGGTGGTGTGTGTGCCTGGTGTAACATCATGATCTACTCTTATTGTGTTACATGTGGCTGTGCAGTCTTCCCAGCATCATTTATTTTAGAGACTCTCCTTTCTCCACTGTCTCCTCTTGCCTTCCTCATTGCAAATGCGCTGTCCATATATGTGTGAGTTGACCCTAGTGTTCTTCATTCTGTTCCATTGGGGTTTGTGCCTGTTTTGGGGACCAGGCTGTGCTGGTTCGGTACCAAGCACTTCGTCCTACATGTTGAAATCAAAGTGTGATACGTCCTGCTTTGTTCGTTCTCCTCAGAATTCCTTTGGGTATTCAGGGTCCCTTGTTGCTGGATAGAGACTTTAGGATTTTCTCTTCTATTTCTGTGGGAAAGATTGCTGCAAATTTGACTGGGATTTCATGCAACCCAGAGATTGCTTTATCCATTGCGGACGTTTCACGTGTTTCAGATCTTACATTCCTAGAGCACAGAATACCCTTCTGTTTCTTTGTGTTTTCTGGAATTTCTTTCCCTAAAGCTTTGCTAGTTTTTGGTTTCCATAGCTTGCACCTGTTTGTCTAAGCTTATTCCTAGAAATCTTATTCTTCTTACTTGCATGTTTTTTTTCCAGAGGTTCAGTTTTTCTATTCTTTGAATCTTTTCATTGCTTTTGTTTTGGCAGATGTTTATGGCTGTGCTCACATCTGTTGGTGATGCTGCTGTATTAGCTGGGCAAGAATAACGCTGTCTGACGTTGCTTCCCATCTGCCTCTACACTACCTTGGACGCCTGCCCCACAATATCTGGACCATCGGTGAGGAGGTTCACCTCCAGGATTCTGCATGGTCTGCCCTGGGTGCCGACCCAGAATTTGTGGACTTCACCATTGCACCACTGGCCAGCACCTTTCATGTTCCATTGGAAACCTGCATTTGATGTGGAATGTGAGTTGAATATGCTATTTGGGACAAATCTTGCACTGTGTAGACGAGGCCAGTTTGTTTTTCTTCTCCACTGTGATGTCAGAGGATTTCTCAGAATTGTGTCTCTGCTATCACGGCAAACTTCATTGACACAGGTTTTCAGAGCCAGATTTTAGCAGTCTCATAACTCACCCTTACCATTTAGCCTAGGTTTGACATTTGCTGCAGTTTTGGGGTTTGTGACTTTCTCTGTCTTTCAAACGTTCAGGGTATTTCTAAAACGGACATCTTTCATTGTGGATTAGTCAGCTGTGATTTCTGTGTGCCTTCCATTTTCTGGGACGGTTTTTTGTTTTCCATGTTATAATTGTTGATATAGGCTCAGCGAGCTGAAGACTCGAATGAAAGATTTCTCGGACATTGAAAGTCTGGCACTGGTGCTCTTTTATTTAGAGAATAGTATGGGATAGCATGGGGACAGGACCCATAGGTAGTGAAGAGTTGCTGCTGCTCCTTGGGGATGGGACCCATGAGCACTCAAAGCTCCTGCTGCTGCCCTGAGTTGAGGGGTAGGGCTAGTTTTATAAGTCATGGGTACATGATTTATTTTTACTGGAAAAAGAAATGATGTGGTAAAATGTCTTTAAATGATTTCAGTGCAGACGCGGTCTGGTTATTGTGCAGTCATTTAACTTTAGATACGGATCTGGCCCTGTAGATCAGCATGTAGGTGAGGATGCGCTGAGCTTCTCACCCTGAGTCAGCCCTAGTCTACCTGCTCATATAGTTTGGCATGTAGGCCAGATCACCTTGGGCTTCCCTAGCTGGGGCAGCCTTAATCCATATCATAAACACCCCCTGAACCCATTTAGACTGGAGAGGTTTGGGGATATGGACGATGGTCAGTCTTCTGTAACTACTTATGGCTGTACAATGTTGCAGAGCTCTCCATAAATGGGGTCATAGGTACAGGTAGGAAGTTCAGTGGACTGGAAGCCTTCACCTGTGGAGTTCAAGGCTGACAAGGTATACAGAGCCTCTGGAGACGGGAGAATCATTTGACGAGAGGTGGTCCAGGAGGTGAAACTTTTTTCACATGCTGAAGACAGACAATGAAACAGACAACAAACTATAATAAGAAATACAAGCAGTATGTTTGACCCAATGTATAACATATTGAAGTAGTGCAGAAACCTGGTCCTGACTTGGAGTTCAACCAATCGTTTAGAGTTAGGGTTGATAAGACATGGATTTAATTTGGTGGTTGGGATAGAAAGCCAGAAATATTTTGATGGTAGTCAGGAATATAGACACAACATTCAGTTTTTATAATGGCATAGGTGCCCCCTTGTGCTGCTGTCAAGACATCCAGTTCAATTTGGATTTGGAGGACTGCCTTACACATATGGGATACTTCTAAATTGAGCAGAGAAATGCTACGTTGTGCATCATTTAATGCCTTCATAATAAATTTGTTTAGGACTTCCATGTGCAAGACGACACTTTCGATTCCTAATTAGGGAAGGAAAATTGCGGAAAGATGTTCATACCAGTGGAAGACAGACCTGGTTCAGCGCTGCTGCAGGTTGGGTAGGATAGCAGGAGGAGATGTAGTAAATGTAGTTCTACCCTGCATCCAGACAAAGCCTAGTGTGCATCGTGCAATCCACTTAGGTGGCAGCAAAGGCCATAAATTGCAGCCGCATAGCCACTGAGCACCATTAGAGACTAACCAAAGTGTGCTGGGCTGTCTATCCCAGTCAGTCCCAAACCAATCAGTACTTTTTTAAGACTATGATATGAGAACACATATAACAGCGAATTTTTCCCATAGGTCGGCTGTTATTAGGCCATGTATCACAAGTGTGATTGGTTGTTCCCAACAGAGAGTGACCTTTTACTGAGTTGACCACTAGTAGGAGTGAACCAAATACATTCATCCCAAATTTCATATGGTCCATCCTGTGTGTATCGATAAGTTGCGGACTTTACCTTGGGAACTTGTTTCTGATCCACCTGTGATAAGGCAAATCTAGTTAGTATTTGGGGAGTAGTTTTAAAGGAAAATGTTTGATTGTGGCCAGGGAACTCGCAGGTGTCAGACATAGATGAGCACAAAGAGACATTACGATTAGTAATAGATGAATCTTGTGGATGAAAAGAGCTAGAATCTAATATCCATGAATGCCTACTATAGCTTCTACAGAAACATAATTTTTTCTCTCTTAAATCACCCTCATTTTTACAAAAGATAGCCAAATAAGGATTAACAGGTTTGCAAGCAAAGTGTAGTTTCAATACAACTTGCTCCAATTATTTACATAACAGCTACAAGAATAGCAATTGTTTATACAGGCTTTTTTAAGTATACTTTGCTGGAAATTTTTATGAGGAATCACAGATTCAACTGTGAAGGCCTCTAGAGGCCAGAAAAGCCAAGCCAAGGATTTGCCATCAGATTTTGCCTGCAGTACTTACAGATTTGAGTGGAGTTCTCTTTCAGGTCCCCCAAAGTATTCGGAGGTTACTTGCACCTGCCAGAGAAGCAGGTTTCCTTACTTAACGGGTAAGATTGCCAGAATCTCTGTAAACAAGGTACCAGGCCCATGTTTCCGAGTGGCCGTATTCCAGAAAGTCCAATCTTTGTTCCTCAAATGCTGTCTTGTCATATCTGACCCTGTATGTTTCAAATAAGACATTCCAGTCAAAGGGAGAAGCTTGTCAAAACATATCCAAAGTTTTTAAAATGCTTGTTCAAATAGGAAACAACACTCACTGTGAAACAATGCTCAGGTATCTATTCAAAGTGATGACAGAAAGAGTCAAAAATCTTAAGAGTGACCTCAGTCATTATTTTCACAAAACACATTTCTCTCTTGGGTAGACTTACTCAAAGGAACAGCTTTTATAACGTCTTTATCAAGAGCAGATCCAAAGTTCAAGAAAAAGTATCCTTTTAGAGAAAACCAAATTTCAATTTCTGCACCTACTTATTTTGAACATTCAAACTCATTCACTTAATTGAACTTACTTTAGTCTACTTGAGTAGGCATAAAACTCTTTTCAGAATTTCTACTTCACAAGCCTTCTACAACTTTCTTTTTCGTTTTCAGAATGTGTCAACAACTCTTTCTTTTTTCCTTTCTAGTACATTAGGACAAATATACCTTTTTTCACCCATCAAACAAAAATATTTCCATTCTTTATACCTTTTTTACTGAAAGCATACATTTTAACTTCCCTGAATACAGAGCTCTTTTCCTTATTAATTTCCTGTAGCTTTAATTCCATAAGTTAATTAGAACTTTTAAGGCTTAACAGATCTACTAAACATTAAAAAGTAAGCAATTATGAATTGTCTTTTATATCAGCAGTCTAAACACTTCATAAATTTAGAAATATGCTGCTTTACAATAAAACAAAAGGCATGCTTTTTGATACACCCACACGCTTTTAGCCTCTTCAAGAAGAAGCCCAAAGTAGATAACTTAGATATGTTTATTAATAATGGTTCAGTGTTTCATCCTATCCAAAAATGACCCGCATATTCATCTTTTTATCATTTAACTTAACTTTTCAAAAGTCAAGATTGCTACACAGAAAAATTTTGAAGCTGTTTTGTTTCAACAACTATACTGACCATAAAAGTTATTGTACTCACCTTTATGAGTTTTATGTATTTAAACCATTTGTTTCCAACAACCATGTTCAGATTACCTATGGAAACGTCATGAGGCATTAGACAAAACTGGTCATCATTTAAAGCTATTATTTTACTGACAAATTTAAGAAAGTGAACTTATATGACTAGATAACCCAGGCTGAATGCCTGCATCCTATGCAAATACCAACAACTCTGACAACAAGATAATTTTCAATCAAACCAACAAACTTTAACAAGCTTTCATTTACCAAAGGTTAATTCACATCACGTTAACTTTGCAAGGCACTGAGTTAATTTCTACTACATTTAGAATTTATGTAAGCATTTTCTTTAAGCCAACTAAACAGAGATCTTAATTTTGGCCATACCATCCAGGGGTAAAAATATCACACGTATAATGTACACATAGACACACATAGACAGAGGTTGTGCAACCATTGTTTTAAAAACTACTCCAGTGAGTCAGGTACAATAACATAAAGCTCACCAGTTATGAATCCACACTTTCTTTGAGCCTTTTTACTAATACTTATGGAGAAGACCCTCGAGATGGTAGACTTTTTGCATGGTGCACTTATGACCATTTATTCTTTCCCCTCCTTTTTTTTTTTCACTCTTAAGAATGAGTGATGGGCTACATAGCAGTTCCTTCAGAGGGGGAATGAGAATCCTTTTCATGATAAAGGAAGTAGGTGGAATCTGAACTGCCTCTAGAGCTGTCGTTCCAGTCTTGCAAGGATTTTGTAAGGACAGTTGCTCTTGATTTCTCAGAAACTGGACTGAAACTTGAAGGACATTCTAGGTTGATCTTCCTGTCCAACTGCACCAGAAAGGCACAGAGATACATCACAAATTTTCTCCCAGATGAAGTTTCTGGGGCATACCCATACAATTGAAAGTGTTTCTGATTAGTTAGAATGACCCTAAGTGGTGAGTCTCTTGGGATGCTTACGTCATTCCCCATGGCAGTAAAGCCAGTGTCGGATTGACAGTGAACTGGACAAGGGTGCAGTGCCTACAAAGGCCTGGAACATGCTGGAGGCCGGGGCTCCCAGTAGCCGGGTTGAGAGTTAAGTCCATTGCAAAATATTTTCAAGTTTTTCAATTTTACAGAATGTCCAGGTTCTGGTCAAGTCCAGCCTGAACTTAAGCTCGACTTGGTGACAACAGAGGACATGATGAGCAAAACAAAGAAATTAAAAGAAGACACCAGACCTCACCCTCATGGCCACTCCCAGAGGGTTATCATGATAAAAGTCACACAACAGTTCCAATGCTGGGGCACACTACCCTAGCACGAGAGTTCACAGAATAAATCACAGGTCTCCTAACCTCATAGCTAATTCAGTAGGTGACTAAAATACTCAATGAGTCAACCGCCAACAGGGGGCACCCTACTTGGCATCACTGGGGTGATCAGACCCAGAAAGCCAAAGTTGGGGCTCCTAGTGTTGGAGGACTTGACTGTTGAAAGATTTCTTTGTTTCCCGGTTGCAAAGCTCAAAAGGAGACGAAATTGGCCATTGTAACTCTAAGAAAGATGAAAGAGACAGGTCCATTACCTTGAAAATCCCCTCTGAACCTAGGGAAGCATCCTACCTGTTGTTCCTACTGTGGGGTGCCTATAGCAAGGGGTGATGGGGGTGTCCCCCAGAATTGCATCCCTTGGATACCTTCCCTGCTATGCCTAGCAGTAACAGGTGCCTGGTGAACATCTTTCCTATTCTGCCTGGAAGTAATAGGTGCCTGGTGTGTGGTACCCAAGAGAAAAGGAGAAGTTTAAGAGAGAACATGATGGAGAAAAATAGTGAAGAAGTTTCCACCACGCTGGGGTCATTCTACCCAATTGCGTGTTGGAGCGATTCTCCAAAGAAGGGTTTCCAATACTCAGCCAAAGGTTAGACGTTGGTACTTTCCCTGAACTGCAGTCCTGATTGGGACATTCACACAGTTCAGATGGTCAAGTGCATGGGAGGTATCCCAATCCAGCTTTAGGGATAGAAACCTTCCACGAGATCCTGGAGATTGCCAACCATCCTAATGACTTAAATGGCTGACCCATTCCCACGTAAAATTTATGTATTAGAGATAGGGTCAGGAAGGAATGGATTAATTCATTCTACATCACTCTTAGGCTTAAGGTACTGATTCTCTTCAAGCTGAATGCCAGATTTGCACCATAGAGTAGCCATGGGCAGCAAACATGAATTCATACAGCTATTCAACACAGTTCCTGATGGAGAAGTGAATTTAGATCCATCCTCGAAAAAGAGAGAGGCACAAGGAAGGAAACGGCACTTACCAGAATTCGAGCTCACAAACCAATGAAGCGCGTTCCCGATATGGGCCACGAGATATGATGTGGGGTCGGCAAGCTGAAGAGTTGAAAATAAGATTTCTTGGACCCTCAAGGTCTGGCAGTGGTGCTCTTTTATTTAGAGAATAGTACAGGATAGCATGGGGACAGGACTTATGGGCAGTGAAGAGCTGCAGGCATGGGGACAGGACCCATGGGCAGTGAAGAGCTGCTGCTGCTGCTGCATTGGGAAAGGACCCATGGGTAGTCACAGCTCCTGCTGCTGCCCGGAGTTGAGGTTAAGGACTAATTTTCTCAGGCATGGTTACGTGACTTATTTTTCCTGGAAAAAGAAAAGATGATGTAAAAAGTCATTAAATGATTTCAGTTCAGATGGGTTCTGGATATTGTGTGGTCATATAACACTAGATACGAAACTGGCCCCATAGATAGGCATGTAGGTGAGCATGACCTGGGCTTCTCTCACTGGGGCACCACTAATTCATACCAAAAGAAATTCAACGGGTCCTATAGTTCTGCATGTTCACCAGCTAACCTTGGGCTTTCGAGTGGGGGCAGCCTTAATCCACATCAATCCTCATGGTCTTTCACAGCTGTCTCCCATAGATATGCTCATCAGTGTGTTCTCCTTCATTCCAAGTTAGGAATTTTGTATTTCTTTAATCACCATATGTTCTCTAGGCCGATGTGAGTGCTTTCGTGATTGTTGGGATTTGTCTTTGAATTTCCATCGTTCACTTGAAGGAATCTTGGCTATCCTAGCCTAGGTCCAACTGAGCACTGAGAACACGAGGTCATCTTGGTTGGTTTGACATTTTGAGATCAGAAACGCCAAATTCTAGTTTGTCCTGGCAACCACCTTATGGACATAATGTTTCCGAGACAAATTAGACAAATCTGATGAATTCCTCTCTCCAGGTAAGATATTTTTATGTCTTTTGTTCTGAATTTGGGTAGGCTAGACCTTGACTTCGGATCCTTCATTGTGCCAGTAGATTACGTCTAGATACTGGTTTACTTTATTTCTGTAGGGTTTGCTAGTTGTTTGGTTTACATCCTCAGCTCTGGCATGTTTATTTTTCGTTAAATATAAGTGTAATGTTCTAATATTCAGCCAACTTCCTCACATACGGTGGCAAACAACATAATCAATACTCTTCTATGACAAGAGACAGGGGGAGAGAATTTCATTGGGGCCAAACAGAGCATTTTAGCTTTGATGACAGCCTTCACTTTGGATTGGTGGTTCCCAGAGGGAAAGAAAAAATCCAAAAAGCTGTGCAGATTTCCAGCATAAAGCTTTTGAGGCTGAAAGAGATTAGAGAAGATAAACTTTCAAGGATTGTGAATCTCCTCCAAATACTTAATGATGCTACAGAAAGGTAGACCATTGCAAACACATTAAGAAGAATACTACAAAGACAACGTGTTCCATGCTAAACTCATGAACCAAGGGAAAATGTTACCTTCTGTGAGGTTACTACTCATTACCTTCACGAATAATCACAGCAGGCCAGCTTCTTCACAAGTTCAGGCAAAAGATTGGTCCAAAAGTAAAATTCAGGGCCAGTCATGTGTTCTGGTGTGTAAGAGCCCACGTTCCTAGTCTGTGGTCTGGGACTCATGGATTTGCATCACGGGTGCTGATCAGATTAGTAACATCAGGAGAGATAGATTTCATGGTATGGTGCGGGCAGAGATCATACATAAGTGGAAATGGTGAGCAGACCTTATACATATGCACCAGGAAAAGAACATGAAAATATTGCAATCTATGACGCATCTGGTAGACTTCTCAAATACAGAATGGAGGAAGTGATGTGACTTGCATAGGTGGAATTGTCGGACTGCACAGGATGACACGATCATTGAACATCAGAGGATTGGCTGGGCAACTTCAACTTGGGAGGGACTCGTGGACTTTTTCTGGGGAAAGTCTACATATTTGGCCATATCCACAAAATGTGACAGATAAAACCAAGGATAAACTTAAAGTAAAGAATTCAGTGTCTAGAGAGAAGGTAGTAGACATTTAAAAGTTCAAAGATAGTTATAAACAGACAAGAAATCCAGGAAATGGAAAACTATCAGACTGGTATCAAATGGCTCTGAAATACTGTGTGCATGGAAGACGCCGGGACAACTGAGAAGTTTGAAGGTGTTTATGACATCACAGTGAACATGTCACCCAAGATGGCCTGATCTTTATAGTCTGAGGATTGTCCTAGGCTACAATACTCAAGTGAGAGATACCCTGAAAAGAATTTAAAAACAGAAACCAGCACTGAAACTTGAAGAGTTAGAATTGCCGCTGATGAAAGGGATAAGAAAGAAGTCATTGTGGAGAAGCAATAAATAACAGAGAGACAAGCACTGAGTGGAGAACATTGTTATCTACTAAAGTAGATGTGGAGGCCGTGCTGATTGAAGCTTGCAACTTGATTTGAAACCAGAGGCTGGACTTGGGTCTTATCAGACCCACGTTGTCCTTCTGCCTTAATCATAATCCCAAATCAAGACAGATCTCCTGAGGACATTGTAGAGAAGGGTTGATGCTTCCCTTCCTATGCCCCTAGCACTCATTAAAGAGAAGTCTCACTTTCCATAGCTCTGGCTTTACGGAGGCCCACTGGGTACATGCTAATTTGTCACAATACGTCTCTTTGAACTCTTGAAGGACTAGAACCCCGTCATGCTCCAGGTATGTCGCATTGTTTGGCAGGGCTCCAGAAGTGTGCTGAGAATCACCCTTTTCCAGAGGGCTTCATTGCTTTGTGAGGGATGCCCTACCAGGCTAGTGTGCTCAGTTTGGCTCCAATGAAATACTCTCCCCCATCTCTTGGAGTAGAATGATTACTGATGACGTGTATTGACACCATGTGAAAGGAGGTTGTCTGAAAATTAGAGCATTACAATTATCTTTATAGAAAAATAAACATGAGGTTGTAAATCAAACAAATAACACACCTTATAGAAATACAGTAAGCCAGTATCTAGAAGTAATCTAGTGGAACGTTCAAGGATCGGGGGTCTAGATTGAAACTTCTCAAATCCAGAAATGAGACAGGAAAGTATCTTACCTGGAACGGAATTCATCACATCTGTCTAATTTGTCTCGGGTACATTATGTTCATGAAGAAGTTTAACATGACAAACTAGAATTTGGAGTTTAAGATGTCAGAACGTCAGACCAACCAAGATGAACACGTGTTCACAGTGCTCATTTTGACGTAGGCTAGCATGGAAAAGATTGCTACAAGTGACCATGTAAATTCAAAGACAACACCCAACAATGAAAAGCACTCACACATAGGCCTATAGAACATAGGGTGGTTAAAGAAATAGAAAATTGATACTTTGAGATGAAGGAGAACGGGCTGACAAGCATACCAAAGGGGGAATCTGAGAAAGACCACGATGATTATGCTATGGAAAAACAAAACGGGCTCAAAAGAAGGAAGGCAAACAGAAATAACACCTGAATAATCCACAACGAAAGGTGTCAGAGTTTAGACAGACTCTGCTTGAACTTTTGAAAGTCAGAAAGTGACACAAACCAAAAAACTGCAGCGAGGTAAAACCTGGGCTACCTGGAAAGCGTGGGTATGAGACTCCTCCAAACGTCCTATGAAACCCTGTGTCCATGAAGCTTGCCAGGAGAGCAGAGACACAATTATGACAAATTCTGTGACATCGCAGTTGACTGAAAATACAAACTGGCTACATCTACTCAGTGCCAGAGTTGGGCTGAAGTAGCCTATTTAAGTCACATTCCCCTCAAATGCAGGTTGCCGAGGGAACATGAATGGGGCTGGTCAGTAAAGAATCGGGGAAGTCCACGCACTCTGAGTTGGCAGCCAGGAGTTGGCAGGGTAGAATCCTGGGGGTAAACCTCCACACCGCTGGTACAGCCATTCTTGGGCGGGAGTGGGAGGTAATGTAGAGGCAGATGAGAAGCGACATTACACAGAGCCACTCATCCTCAGCAAATACAGGAGCATTTCCAGCAGATGTGAGCACAGTGATAAATCTCTTTCAAAAGGAAACAAATTAAAAGTTGCAAAGAATAGGAAAATTGAACCGCAATAAAAAAGGAAAAGGATGCCAGTAAGAAGAATAAGGTACCTAGGAATAACCTCACCCCAACAGGTGAAAGCTCTGTAAACAGAAAACTAGCAAACCTTTGCAGAAAGAAATGGGAGAAGACACAAGGAAGCGGAAGGATATTCCATGCTCTTGAAATGGAAGAATTAACACACTTGAAATGTCCACACCGCATAGAGAAATCTCTTGATTCCATGCAGTGCCAAAGTTGCAGCAATATTTCTCACAGAGATAGAAGGGAGCATCCTAAAGTTTACATCCAGCAACAAAAGACCCCGAATAGCCAAAGGAATCCTGAGGAAAAAGAACAAAGATCAATGTATCACACCTTCTGATTTCAACATATAGGACGAAGAAATTGAAATGGAAGAAGCGCAGGCTGGTATGCAAAACAGAGAAACAGAACCATGGAACAGAATCTAGAGCCCAGAGGTATAGGGACACATATATGGACAGCCCATTTTCGATCACGGCACCAAGAGGAGACAGTGGAGAAAGGAAAGTCTCTACAATGAACGGTGTTGGGAAGAGTGCAGAGTCTCATGTAAGACAAGGAGAGTAGACCATGGTGTTACACCAGGCACAAACATCAACTCGAAATGGAATAAAGTCTAGAATGTAATACTGGAAACCATGAGACTTCTGGAAGATAACGTAGGTAGGGTGCTCTTTGTCATTTGTCTTAGCCTCATATTTGGAAGAAGCATATCTGTCTGGGAAAGGGCAATAAAGGAAACAAGAAACAAATGGGACTACATCAAACACAAAAGCTTTTGCATAGCCAAGGAAATCATTGATTCAATGCAAAGACAGCAAAACAACTGGGAGAGGATGTTTGCAAACCACACATTGGTGAAGGGGCGAATAGCCAAAAGATCCAATAAACTCATACGGCTCCACAAGAAAAAAAAAAAAAAAAACAAGCCCCATTAAAATCTGGGCAAAAGCTGGAAACAGACATTTCTCCCAGGAAGATAGAAAGATGGTCAACAGGCTGTATGAAAACATGTTCATCATCATTAAGTCTCTGGTCAGTGCAAATCTGAAAGGCAATGTGATAGCAGCTCACGGCAGTCAGAATGGCTATAAGGATGAAGACAGGAAATAAGATTCGGAGAGGAGGTGGAGAGAAGAGAAGGCTCCTGCACTGCTGGAGGGAGTGTAAACACGTGCAGCCACGACACAAAATGGTGTGGAATTGCCTTAGAGATTTCAGAATACATCGACCATATGATCCAGCTATTCCTCTGTGGTGTGTTTATCCAAAGAACTTGGAAACACTCATACAGAGAGATCGGTGCACACCTCTATTTACCCTGGCCTTATTCCCAGTATCCAAGACTTGGAAGCCTGCCTGGTGCCCATCAAGGGATGAATGGAGAAGGAAGATGGGCTATAGCCACACAAAGGCATAGCACTCAGCTATAGGAACGGATTCAGGCCAGCCATTTGTGACCACCAGAATGGCTCCTGAGGGTATTGGGGGAACTGAAAGAAGCCCCCGGGGTATGGTCAAATACCACAGGATCTCACATACAAGGAGAAGAGCAAGAACGGACCAAGAAACACGTATCACATGACAATGGATTGGCATTTCCCAGAGGGAAAGTGGGGCAGTGGCCAGAGAGAGAAAGTGTTGATTAGGCACAGATGTGTGGTTAGGGACAGTAATTAGGCTTACGTTGGTGAAGATGATGTAACCTACTCTGAAGTCTAAATCTATGTGGATGTAGATCTGAAAGCTATAGGTCATTATAATGTTGGGTTATGGCAATCCACATAAAACCAAAACTCCCAAAAGAGATGCAGATTTACAACCGGAAGCTTTGGAGACAGAAAGAGGTTAGAGGAGATGAACTTCCAAGTATTGGTAATCACCTCAACATGCTCAATGATGCTACAGAAAGGTAGACCTTTGCAAAGAGATGAGGAGGAATACTACCAAGAGAACATGATCGGTGCTAAACTCATGAACCAACAGAAAACGTTACCGTTCATGATGTTACTACTGATTCCTTCACGAATGATGGAAGCAGGCCAACATCTTCACAGGTCAGGTCAAAGGTTGGTCCAAAAGTCCAATTCAGGCAACTTCCAATTGGGAGGGCCCCCAGGACTTTCTCTGAGGAAAGTCCACCCAATTGGGCATATACACAATGGATAAGATATAAAACAAGGGATAATCTTAAAGGAAAGGAACCGGTGGGTAGAGGGAATGTAGCATACCTTTCAAGTTCCACGAGAAAGTTAGCAACTGACAAGAAATCCAGAACAAGGAAAACTATCCTACCTGGAAAGATGGAGTCGTCAGACTGATATGAGATGGCTCTGAAACACTCTGTGCCTGGAGGTTTTCAGGACAACTTAGAATTCTGAGGGTGTTTATGACGTCACGGTGAACGTGTCACACAAGATGGCAGCAAGTTTAGAGTCCGAGGATTGCCATGGCTAGGATACCCACGTGAGAAATATCCAGAAACAGCTGTGGAGGCCGTGCTGATCGAAGCTTGCAACTTGATTTGAAACAAGAGGCTGGACTTGGGGCATATCAGACCTACGTTTTCCTTCTGCCTTACTCATAATCCCAAGTCAAGAATGATCTCTTGAGGACATTGAAGAGAACAATTGAGGCCTTCTTTCCTAGGCCCCTAGCATTCTTTGAAGAGAGGTCTCCCTTTGCATAGCTCTGGCGTCACGGGGTCCCACTGGGTACATGCTAATGTGTCCCAAGACATCTCTGTGAAGACTTAAAGGAATGGATGATTGTCATGCTTGGGGTGTGTCCTTTGGTTTGGAGGGCTGTAGAAGTGTGCTTAAAAGCACCCTTTTCAAGAGGGCTTCATTCCTGTGTGAAGGCTGCCCTCCCAGGCTACAGTGCTCAGTTGGGCTCCAATGAAATTCTGTCCCCAACCTCTTGCCATGGAAACAGTATTGATTTCTTGTTCTGACAACATCTGGAATGAGGTTTGCTGAAAATTAGCACCTTGCCATTATGTTTAAATAAAAATACACCTGCCAAAGTTCAGAATGAAAATCAAACCAGTAGGAAACCATGTAGAAATAAAAAGCCCAGTTTCCAGACGTAATCTTGTGGAGCATTCAATGATCAGGGGTCAAGTTTGAAACTTCCCAAATCCAGAAAAGAGACAGACAAATCACTTACCTGGAGGGTGGAATTCATCACATTTCTCTAATTTCTCTCGAAAACATAGTGTCCGTGATGGTGGTTGTCCGGACAACCTCGAATCTGGAGTTTCTGATCTGAGAATCTCAAACCTACCAAGTCGACCATGTGTTCTCAGGGCTAAGTGTCACCTGGGCTGGGATAGCAAAGATTCCTACAAGTGACCGATGGAAATTCCAAGACCACACCCAACAATCACGAGATGACTCACACGTCGGGCTACAGAACCTATGGTAATTAAAGACATACAAAACTCCTAACTTGGAATGAAGGAGAACGCACTGATAAGCAAATCGAACGGAGATATCTCAGCAAGACCATAACAAGCAGACTATAGAAAAGAAAAAAGCATCCCGGAATATGGAGGCCAACAGAAATCAAAGCTGACTAATCCACAGTGAAAGACGTCAGTCATTAGAGACACTCTGAACGTTTGAAAGTCTGAGAAAGTCACAACGCCAAAAACAGCAGCAAAGGTCAAACCTGGCCTAAATGAGAAGGGTGAGTTATGAGACTGCTCCCCGCGGGCTCTGAAAACCTGTGTCCACGAAGCTAGACTGCACAGCAGAGACACGATTCTGACAAATCACCCAACATCACAGTGGGCCAGAAAAGCAAGCTGGCCTCATCTACACAGGGCCAGAGTTGGGCTCAAGTAGCATATTCAAGTCACATCCCACTCAACTGCAGGTTGCCAATGGAACATGAAAAGGGCCAGCCAGTGGGGCCGTGGTGAAGTCTGCACATTCTGGTTCAGCAGCCCGGGGTCTGCGATGTGGAATCCTGGGGTGAGCCTCCTCACCGCTCATCCAGCCATTCTGGGGAAGGCATCTGAGGTAGTGTAGTAGGAGATGGGAAGCGACGATAGACATCGCCATTCTTCCTCAGGAAATGCAGCTGCATGGCCAGCAGATGTGAGCACAGCCATAAACTTCTGTCAAAACAAAACCAATTGAAAGTTGCAAAGAATAGAAAAACTGAACCTCAAAAAAGAAAGCATGCCAGTAGGAAGAAAAAGATATCTAGGAATAAACGTGGCCAAACAGCAGAAAGCTATGGAAACAGAAAACTTGCAAAGGTTTGGGCGAAGATATTACAGAAGACACAAGGGAACGGAAGGCTATTCCATGCTCTTCCAATGGAAGAACGAACACACTTCAAACGTCCATACCGCATAAAGCAGTGTCTGGATTGCATGCAGTCCCAGTCAAAGTTGCAACAATCATTCCCACAGAAATAGAAGACAGAATCCTAAAGTTTCTATCCAGCAACAAAGGACCCGGAATAGCCAGAGGACTCCTCAGGAAAACGAACAAAGCAGCAAGTCTCACACTTTCTGATTTCAACATATAGGACGAAGCCCTAGGTATGGAAACAGCACAGCCTGGCCCCCAAAATAGGCACACAGACTCATGCAACAGAACGAGATGCTGGAGGTCAACTCACACATCTGACAGAGCATTTTCGAACAGTGAGCCTAGAGGAGAAAGTGGAGAAAGAGAGTCTTCACAAGAAATGGTGCTGAGAAGACTGCACACCAACAGGTAACACAATGAGAGTAGACCATGATGTTACAGCAGACATACGCACGACCTCGAAATGGATTAAAGCCTTGAATGGAATACTTGAAACCATGCAACTTCTAGGAGACAGCCCAGGCAGCTTGCTCTTTGTCATCTGTCTTGGCTGCCTATTTGGAAGAAGCATGTGTCAGTGGGCAAAGGCAACAAAGGAAACAAAAAACAAGCGGGACTCCATCCAATGCAGAAGCTTCTGCCCAGCCTACGACTCCATTGACTCAATGCAAACACAGCACAACAACTGCGAGTGGATGTTTGCAAACCACACATCGGAGAAGGGGTGAGTAGCCAAAAGATCCAATGAACTCATACGTCATCACAGGAATAAAAACAACGAGCCCAATAGAACCGGGGCAAAAGATGGAAACAGACATTTCTCCCAGGAAGATAGGAAGATAGCCAACAGGCTGTATGAAAACATGTTCATCATCATTAAGTCTCTGGTCAATGCAAATCCGAACGGCAATGAGATAGCAACACACAGTGGTCAGAATGGCTATAAGGATGAAGACGGGAAACAATAAGTTTCACAGAGGCGGTGGAGAGTAAAGAAGCCTCCTGCACTGCTGTAGGAATGTGAACCGGTGCAGCCACTATGCAAAGTGGTGTGGAATTGCCTCAGAAATTTCAGAATCCACCTACTATATGATCCGTCTATTCCTCTGTGGCGTATATATCCAAACATCATGGAAACACTAATGCACAGAGATCGATGCACTGCTGTGTTCACCACAGCCTTCCTCCTGATATCCAAGACTTGGAAGCGTCCGTGGTGACCATCAAGAGATGAATGGAGAAGGAAGATCGGCTATAGCCACACGATGGTGTAGCTCTCAGCTGTAGGAATGGATGCAGTCCAGCCATTTGTCACCACCAGAATGGCTCCTGAGGGTCTTAGGGGAACTGAAGCAAGCCCCAGGGATAAGGTTGTATACCACAGGATCTCACGTACAAGGAGAAGAGGAAAAACGGAGCAACAAAAAGGTAGGACGTGACATGGGATTGGTAGTTCCCAAAGGGAAATGGATGTGGGGGTCTGAGGGAGAAAGAGTTGATTAGGCACAAGTGTGTGGTGAGGGCCTGTAATTAGGCTTACACTGGTGAAGATGATGTAACCTACACAGAAGTCTAAATCTATGAGATTGTAGATGTGAAAAGCTATAGGATGTTATAATGCTGGGTTACGGCAATCAATTCACATAAGATCAAAACTCCAAAGAGGGGTGCAGATTTACGGCCTAAGCTTTGGAGGCTGAAAGAGATTAGAGAAGATGAACATCCAAGGATTGGTAAGCACCTCCAAATGCTTAATGATGCTACAGAAAGGTAGACCTCAGCAAAGAGATGAAGTGGAATACTAGCAAGAGAATATGTTCCTTGCTAAACTCATCAACCAAAGGTAAATGTTACCGTCGTTCATGTTACTACTGATTCTCTTCACGAATAATCGAAGCAGGCTAACATCCTCCCAAGATCAGGCCAAAAGTTGGTCCAGAAGTCCAATTCATTGGCGGACCTGTGATGTAGCAGGTAAGTGCCCACGTTCCACTTGGGCGGCCTGAGCTTCACAGGATAGCACCAGGGTTGTGGATCAGATTATTAGCATTAGGAAATCCAGATTTCACGGTCTGGTGGGCACAGAGATCATAAAGAAGTAGAAATGGTGAGGGAAACTGAGCAATACGCACCAGAAAAAGAACCATGAGAATATTACAATCTATGAACGCATCAGGTACACTTCCCCAAATGACAAAGGAAGGAAACATGTGACTTGCCTGGTGGAATTGTCAGACTGCTAGGAGATGACACGATAAGTGTGCATCAGGGGATTGCCTGGGCAACTTCAACTTGGGAGGGAGTCCAGGACTTTCTCTGGGGAAAGTCCACCCATTTCACCATATCCACAAAACATAAGAGATAAAATCTTTGATAATCGTAACGGAAAGAGACTGGTGTGTAGAGGGAATGTAGTAGACCTTTCAAAGTTCGAGGAGACATTTAGAAACCGACAAGAAATCCAGAACAAGGAAAACTATCCTACCTGGAAATGGGGAGTGGTCAGACTGGTATGCGATGGCTCTGAAACACTGTGTGCATGGAGGTTGTCAGGACAGCTTAGAATTCTGAGGGTGTTTATGAACATGTCACCCAAGATGGCCACATCTATAGAGTCCGAAGATTGGCCGTTGTGTGGCTATAGATCATCTTCCTTCTCCATTCGTCACTTGACGGGCACCACGTAGGCTTCCAAGTCTTGGATATTGGGAGTAAGGCTGTGGTGAACACAGTGGTGCATGGATCTCTGAGCATTAGTGTTTCCAAGTTCTTTGGATATATATGCCACAGAGGAATAGCTGGATCATATGGTAGATGGATTCTGAAAATTCTAAGGCAATTCCACAGCACTTTGGGTAGTGGCTGCACCTGATTACACTCCCCCCAGCAGTGCAGGGGGCTTCCCTTCTCTCCACCTCCTCTCCGAGACTCGTTGTTCCCTGTCTTCATCCCTATAGCCATTTTGACCACAGTGAGCTGCTGTCTCATTGCCGTTCATATTTGCATTGCCAAAGACTTAATGATGATGAACATGTTTTCATACAGCCTGTTGGCCATCTTTTATCTTCCTGGGAGAAATATCTCTTTCCATCTTTTGCCCAGGTTTTATGGGGATCGTTGTTTTTTTACTGTGGAGACATATGAGTTCATTGGATATTTTGGCTAATCACCCCTTCTCCGATGTTTGGTTTGCAAACATCCACTCGCAGTTGTTGTGCTGTCTTTGCATTGAGTCGATGGAGTCGTTGGCTGGGCAGAAGCTTCTGCATTGAATGGACTCCCGCTTGTTTCTTGTTTCCTTTGTTGCCCTTGCCCAGTCACACATGCTTCTTCCAAATAATCGGCTAAGCCAGATGGCAAAGAGCAAGCTGCCTGCGTTTTTTCTTAGAAGTTGCACCATTTCAAGTCTTCCATTCAAGGCCTTAATCCATTTCCAGGTGGTGTGTGTGGCTGGTGTAACATTATGGTCTACTCTCATTGTGTTACATGTGGCTGTGCAGTCTTCCCAGCACCATTTCTTGTCGAGACTCTCCTTTCTCCACTGTCTCCTCTTGGCTCCTTGGTCTAAAATGGGCTGTCGATATATGTGGGAGTTGACCTCTGGGCTCTCGATTCTGTTCCTTGTGTCTATGTCCCTCTTTTTGTGGCCAGCCTTTGCCGTTTTGGTACCTAGCAGTTCGTCCTACATGTGGAAATTCGAAAATGTGGTACTTGCTGCCTTGTTCGCTTTCCTCAGGATTCCTTTGGCCGTTCCTGCTCCTTTGTTGCTGGATAGAAACTTTAGGATTCTCTCTTCTATTTCTGTGGGAAAGATTGCTGAAACTTTGACGGGGATTGCATGGAATCCAGAGATTGCTTTATCCAGTACGGACGTTTCAAGTGTGTTCGTTCTTCCATTCGAAGAGCGTGGAATAGACTTCCGTTTACTTGTGTCTTCTTTAATTTCTTTCCGCAAAGCTTTCCAGTTTGTTGGTCCTTGTTTGTCTCTTCTCCTTGTAAGTGAGCTCCTACAGTATTTGAGTTTCTCCCTGCGAGTTGTTTCACTTCCAATGAAACCGTCAGGAGCCATCCTTCTGGTCACTAATGGCTGGATTCTCTACTTTGTTATGGCTCAGAGATATGCCATTGTGTTCATAAAGTCCAGCTGCCTTCTCCAATCCTCCCTACCTATTCTTCCTTCTGCCTTGATGGGCATCAGGGTGGCTTTCAAGTCTTGGATAACAGGAGTAAGGCCAGGGTGAACACAGGGGTGCACATATATCGGTGCATGACTTTTTACAAGGTCTTTGGATAAACACGCCACTGAATAATAGCTGGATCATATGGTAGATGGATTCTGACATGTCTGAGGCAATTCCACACTGATTTGCGTCGTGGCTGCCCCAGCTTACTCTCACAGCAGCACTGTAGGAGTCTTCCCATCTCTGCAGCTCCTCTCTGACACTTGTTTCCTGACTTTTTACCTATAGTCATTCTGACCACATTGAGCTGCTATCTCACTGCCGTTTGGATTTCAACTGCCCTGAGTCTTAATGATGATTAACATGTTTTCATACACCTGTTGACCATCTCTATCTCTTCTTGGGCGAAATCTCTGTTTCCACCTACTGCCCAGGTTTTAATGGGCTTATTTTTTTTTCTTTTGTGGACCCATATGAGTTCACTGCATCTTTTGGCTATTCACCCGTTCACCGATGTGTGGTTTTCAAACATCCTCTCCCAGTGGTTGTACTGTCTTTGCATTGAGTCGATGGTTTCCTTGGCTGGGTAGAAGCTTTTGCGTTTGATGTAGTCCCATTTGTTTCTTGTTTCCTTTATTGCCCTTGCCCAGACAGAAAGGCTTCCTCCAAATAGGAGGCTAAGACAGATGACAAAGTGCAAGCTGCCAGAGTTTTCTTCCAGAAGTCTCATGGTTTCCAGTCTTACATTCAAGATTTTAATCCATTTTGAGTTGGTGTTTGTGCCTGGTGTAACACTGTGGTCTGTTCTCCTTGTCTTAGGTGAGGCTCTGCAGTCCTCCCAGCACCATTTATTGTAGAGACTTTCCTTTCTCCCCTGTCTCCTCTTGGCGCCGTGGTCGAAAATGGGCTGTCCATATAGGTGTGCATATACCTCTGGGCTCTTGATTCTGTTCCATGGTTCTGTGTGTCTGTTTTGCATCCCAGCCTGTGCCATTTACATTCCTAGTTCTTCATCCTCTATATTCAAATCAGAAAATGTGATACATTGAGCTTTGTTCTTTTTCCTCAGGATTACTTTGTTTATTTGGGCCTTTTGTTGCTAGATGTAAACTTTAGGATGCTCGCTTCTATCTCTGTGAGAAATATAGCTGCAACTTTGACTGGGATTTCATGTAATCTAGAGATTGCTTTAGCCAGTGTGGAGGTTTCCAGTGTGTTCATTCTTCCATTTCAAGAGCATGCAATATCCTTCCGCCTCCTTGTGTCTTCTCCCATTTTTCTTCTGCAAAGGTTTGCTAGTTATCGCTTTACAGAGCTTTCACCTGTTGGGGTGAGGTTATTCGTAGGTATCTTATTATTCTTACTGGCATTTTTTTTGAGGTTCAATTTTCATATTGATTGCAACTTTTAATTTGTTTCCTTTTGACAGAGGTTTATTGCTGGGCTCACATCTGCTGGAAGTGCTCCTGTATTTGCTGAGGAAGAGTGGCCCTGTCTCACGTTGCTTCTCATCTGCCTCTACACTCCCTCCCACGCCTGCCCCAGAATGGTTCGACCAGCAGTGAGGAGGTCTGCCCCCAGGATTCCACCCAGCCAAGTGCAGGCTGCCGACCCGAAACCCGCGGACTTCCCCAGTTCTCCACTGCCCGTCCCCTTTCAAGTTCCCTTGCAACCTGCAGTTGTGTGGAATGTGACTTAAATAGGCTACTTCAGCCCAATTCTGGCACTGAGTTGATGTAGACGGTTTGTATTTTTGCTCAACTGTGATGTCAGAGAATTTGTCATAATTGTGTCTCTGCTGTCCAGGCAAGCATCATGGACACAGAGTTTCAGAGCAGGTTTGGAGCAATCTCAGACTCACCCTTTCGAGGTAGCCCAGGTTTTACCTCGCTGCAGTTTTTTGGTTTGTGACTTTCTGACTTTCAAAAGTTCAAGCAGAGTCTGTCTAAAGTCTGACATCTTTCGTTGTGGATTATTCAGGTGTTATTTGTGTTTGCATTCCCTTTTCTGAGCACATTTTGTTTTTCCATAGTATAATCATCATGGTCGTTCTATGCTTGTCAGTCGGTTGTCCTTCATTCCAAGGTATCAATTTTCTATTTCTTTAACCACCCTATGTTCTATAGACCTACGTGTGAGTGCTTTTCATTGTTGGGTGTTGTCTTTGAATTTACATGGTCCCGTGTAGCCATCTTTGCCATGCTAGCCTTGGTGAAGATGAGCACTGAGAACACGTGTTCATCTTGGTTGGTCTGACATTCTGAGATCTTAAACTCCAAATTCTAGGTAGGCATGGCAACCTCCTTCATGAACATAATGTAGCCGAAACAAATTCGGCAAATCTGCTGAATTCCGCTTCAAATAAGATACTTTTCTGTCTCATTTCTGGATTTGGGAAGTTTCAATCTTGACCCCCATCCTTGAACGTTCCTCTAGATTACGTCTAGATACTGGCTTACTTTATTTCTATAGGGTGTGTTATTTGTTTGATTTACATCCTCAGCTCTGGCAAGCTTATTTTCTATAAAGATAATTGTAATGTTCTAATTTCCAGCCAACCTATTTACATATGGTGTCAATACACGTCATCAATAATCATTCTACTCCAAGAGATATGGGGATAGAACTTCATTGGAGCCAAACTGAGCACACTAGCCTGTTACGGTGGCCCTCACAAGCAATGAAGCCGTCTGGAAAAGGGTGCTTCTCAGCACATTTCTGAAGCCCTGCCAAACAGTGAGACATACGCAAAGCATGATGGGGTCCATTCCTTCAAGGGTTCAAAGAGATATCTTGTGACACATTAGCATGTACCCTTTGGAGCTCCGTAATGCCAGAGCTATGGAAAGTGATACTTCTCTTCAATGAATGCTAGTGGCATAGGAAAGGAAGCATCAATCATTCTCTACAATGTCCTCAGGAGATCACTCTTGATTTTGGATGATGATTAACACAGAAGGAAAATGTAGGCCTGATAAGACCCAAGTCCAGCCTCTGGTTTCAAATCAAGTTTCAAGCTTGAATCTCCATGACCTCCCCCTATACTTGAGTAGATCACAGTGGTCTCCACTCAGTGATTGTCCCTCTATTATTGTATCTTCACAATGACTTCTTTCTTACCCGTTTAATCAGCGTGTATTCTATCTCTTCAAGTTTCAGTGCCTGGTTTCTGTTTTTAAATTCTCTTCTGGGTATCTCTCCCTTGAGTATCAGTAGCCTAAGACAATCCTCGGACTATCAACATGAGGCCATCTTGGGTGACATGTTCACTGTGATGTCCTAAACACCCTCAAACTTCTCAGTTGTCCTGGCATCTTACATGCACACAGCATTTCAGAGTGATCTCATACCAGTCTGACTACTCATGCTTTCCAGCTAGAATAGTTTTCCATTTCCTAGATTTCTTGTCAGTTTCTAACTTTATCCTTGAACTTCTAATCGTCTAGTACATTCTCTCTAGACACTAGTTTCTTTACTTTAAGTTTATCCTGGGTTTTAGCTGTTACATTTTGTAGATATGGCCAAATGTGTAGACTTTCCCCAGAGAAAGTCCTGGAGTCCCTCCCAAGTTGAAGTTGCCCAGCCAATCCTCTGATGTGCAATGATCATATCATCTCGTGCAGTCCGACAATTCCACCTATGCAGGTCACATCACTTCCTTCATTTTGTATTTAGAGAAGTGTACCAGATGTGTCATAGACTGCAATATTTTCATGTTTATTTCCTTGTGCGTATCTATAAGGTATGCTCACAATTTCCATTTATTTTTGATCTCTGTCTGCACCATACCATGAAATCTATCTTTCCTAATGTTACTAATCTGATCAGCACCCATCATTGACTCCATGAATCCCAGGTCGTCCACTAGGAACGTGGACACTTACACACCGGAACACATGGCTGGACCTGAATTTTACTTTTGGACCAATCTGTTGCCTGAACTCGGGGAGAAGCTGCCCTTCTGTGATTATTCGTGAAGGTAATTAGTAGTAACCTCACTCATGGTAACATTTTCCCTTGCTTCATGAGCTTAGCTCGGAACACGTTCTCTTCGTTGTATTCCTCTTAATCTATTTGCTATGGTCTACCTTTGTGTATCATCATTAAGCATTTGGAAGAGATTCACAATCCTTGGAAGTTCATCTTCTCTAACGTCTTTCAGCCTCAAACGCTTCATGGTGCAAATCTGCATGCCTTTTTGGAAGAGTATTGATTATGTGTTTTGAAAACATATGTGAGGAAGTTGGCTGAAAATTGAAACATTACACATATTTAAAGAAAAATAAACATGCCAGAGCTGAGGATGTGAATCAAACAACTAACAAGCCCTACAGAATTAAAGTAAAGCAGTCCTTAGACGTAATCTACTCTAACGATCAAGTTCGAGCCTTCCCAAATTCAGAAAAGAGACATGAAAATATCTTACCTGGAGAGAAGAATTCATCAGGTTTGTCTAATTTGTCTCAGAAACATTATGTCCATAAGTTGGTTGGCTGGACAACCTAGCATTTGGAGTTTCTGATCTCAGAATGTCAAACCAACCGAGATGATGATGTGTTCTCAGTGCTCAGTTGGATCTAGGCTAGGGTAGCAAAGATTCCTTCTAGTGAACAATGGTAATTCAAAGACAATACATAACAATCACAAAAGCACTCATGCATCGGCCTACAGAACATATGGTGATTAAAGAAATACAAAATTAATAACTTGGAATGAAGGAGAATGGACTGATAAGCATACCTATGAGAGATAGCTGAGAAAGAAAAAGACGATTGATGTGGATTAAGGATTCAAAATAGTCTTTTTGTCAGAGTTGTTGGTATTTGCATAGCATGCAGGCATTCAGCCTGGGTTTTCTAGTCATATAAGTTCACGTTGTCTGTTAAATTTGTCAACAAAATAATAGCTTTAAATGATGACCAGTTTTGTCTAATGCCTCATGAGGTTTCTGTAGGTAATCTGAACATAATAGTTGGAAACAAATGGTTTATATACATAAAACTCATAAAAATTAGTACAATAACTTTCATGATCAGTACACTTGTTGAAAAAAACAGCATCAAAATTCTTTTTGGTAACAATCTTGAGTTATGCCAAGTTAAGTTAAATGATAAAAATATGAATATCTGGGTTGTTTTTGGATTGGATGTAACACTGAAACATTATTAATAAACATATCTAAGTTATCTACTTTTGGCTTCTTATTGAAGAGGCTAAAAGCGTTTGGGTGTATAAAAAGCATGCCTTGTGTTTTATTGTAAAGTGGCGTGTTTCTAAAGTTATGAAGTGTTTAGAATGCTGATATAAAAGTCGATTCATAACTGTTTGCCTTTTTAGTGTTTACTACGTCTGTTAAGGGTTAAAAGTTCTAATTAACCTATGGAATTAAAGCTACTGGAAATTACTAAGGAATAGAGCTCATATTCAAGGAAGTTAAAGTCTACGCTTTCAGTAAAAACGGTATAAAGAATGGAAATATTTTTGTTTGATGGGTTAAGAAATGTGTCCTAATGTACTAGAAAGGAAAAAAGAAAGAGTTTGGGACAAAAATCTGAAACCAAGAAAGAAAGTTTTAGAAGGTTTGTGAAGGAGAAATTCTGAAAGGAGTTTTATGCCTGGTCACGTAGACTAAAGTAAGTTCAATTAAGTGAATGAGTTTGAATGTTAAAAATAAGTAGGTGCAGAAATTCAAATTTGGTTTTCTTTAAAAGGATAAATGTTCTTGAACCTTTGATCTGCTCTTGATAAGGAGGTAATGAAAGCTGTTCCTTTGAGTAAGTCTACCCAAGAGACAAATCTGTTTTGTGAAAATAATGACTGAGGTAAGTCTTAAGATTTTTGACTCTTTCTGTTATCACTTTGAATAGATACCTGAACATTGTTTCACAGTGAGTATTGTTTCCTATTTGAAGAAGCATTTTAAAAACTTTTTATATGTTTTAACAAGCTTCTCTCTCAAAAATATTCAAATCCTGAATGAAGTCTTTCTTTTAACCTGGTAGACAGAAGAATGATTACTCTGAGGATTTTCAGAGGGCCCCTGAGACTTCTCAAAGAAATTTGCTCTCCCTTCCTATAAGGAAGAAAATACTAAACTAATTAGGCTTATTTGGTCTATTAAATTACCTGGGAAACATTGGGAAATAAGTGATGATAGATCTTCTTAGGTGGTATTAGATGGGTAAATGTTATTAATATAGATGTCTTAAAATTATATAGCATTCCTAGAATTCTGATCTGTCCTGGTTATCAGTCATAAGTCCAATTATTATCTGGAAGTGTTATATGTCACAGGAGTAGCCAAGTTTCTTTGTCAATTGCCCTTTTGATTCCTTTGCAAATTTGCAGTTAGTTCTTGTTTTACTCTGCTGCTTTTTTCTTGAGCAAATATGTTTCATCTTCCGAGAAATTTATGGAAAGGATTCTAACACAGAGGATCTAATCTACAGATTTCTGATAAACTTTCAGATTGTAAAACTAAACTGATTAAGAAATTACAGAATTCTAACAGAAACTAAGCTCCTCGATCTGCTGACAGAAGATTCAGCTCAAGACTTGATTATACAGGACTGTGTGAACTGATGAGGATGATTATAATTTTTTAGGACTTCTGTTTGAAATATTGTTGAGTTTTGATGTGTTGTTTTGTTTTCTCATAATGAGGGATATCTTTTTCTCTTTTCTCTTATGCTAACTATGACTTACAGCAATTTGGTGAAATTATACCTTTATGAGCAAAACCGAAACTTTTATCTTTTTCTCCCTATCTTATCCCTCCGGAATTGGGAAACACTTTGTGACTGAGTATAGTTATTTGGTGGCAATATTTGTATAAGTTCCATAAGAATCTGTTCTCCTTATAACAGGACACATTGGTTATACTACCAAGGCTTTGACTGGAATGTCATATTTGAAACATACAGGCTCAGATATGACAAGACAGCATTTCAGGAACAAAGATTGGACTTTCTGGAATACAGCCACTTGGAAACATGGGCCTGGTACCTTGTTTACAGAGATTCTGGCAATCTCACCTGGTAAGTAAGGAAGCTTGCTTATCTGACAGGTGTAAGGAACCTCCGAATATTTTGGGGGTACTCAAGGAGAACTCCACTCAAATCTGTAAGTACTGCAGGCCAAATCTGATGACAAGTCCTTGGCTTGGCTTTTCTGGCCTCGGGAGGCCTTCACAGTTCAATCTGAGATTCGTCAGAAAAAATTCTAGCAAAGCAGATTTTAAAAAGCCTGTATGAGCAATTACTATTCTTGCTGCTGATATGTAAACAATTGGAGAAAGTTGTCTTGAAACTGCACTTTATTTGAAAACCGGTTAATCCTAATTTGGCTATCTTTTGTAAAAATGAGGGTGATTTAAGAGACAAAACTTATGTTTCTGTAAAAGCTATAATAGGCATTCCTGGATACTAGATTCTAGCTGTTTTCTTTGGCAAGATTCATCTATTACTAATCGTAATGTCTACTTGTTGCCATCTATGTCTGACACCTGGGAGTTCCCTGGCCATCATCAAACATTTTCCTTCAATACTACTGCCGAAATGCTAACTAGATTTGCCTTGTCATAGGTGGATCCTAAACAACAAGTTCGAAATATAAAGTCCCCAACTTATCGATACGCATAGGATGGACAATATCAAATTTGGGATGAATATATTTGGTTCACTCCCACTCGTGGTCAACTCAGTCAAAGGTCACTCTCTGTTGGGAAGAAACCAATCACGCTTGTGATACATCACCTATTAACACCTGACCGATGGGAAAAATTCGCTGTTATATGTGTTCTCATATCATAGGCTTAAAAAATACTGATGGGTTTGGGACTGACTGGGATAGATGGCCCCGCACACATTGGTTAGCCCCTAATTGTGCTCAGTGGCTATGTGGCTCCAATTTACAGCCTTGGCTGCCACCTGGATGGATTGGATGATGCACCCTAGGCTTTGTCTGGATGCAAGGTACAACAAGATATGCTATATCTCCTCCTGCTAACCTACCCAACTTGCAGCAACGCTGAACCAGCTGTGTCTTCCACTGGTGTGACCATCTTTCCTCAATTTTCCTTCCCTCATTAGGAATCCAAAATGTCGTCTTGCACAGGGAAGTCCTAAACAAATTTATTATGAAGGCATTACATGACACTCAATATAGCACTTCACTGCTCAATTTAGAAGTATCCCAAATGTGAAAGGCAGTCCTCCAAATCCAAATGGCAGTGGATGTCTTGACAGCAGCACAAGAGCAGCACTGTGCCATTATAAAAACTGAATGTTGTGTCCATATTCTTGACTACCATCAAAATATTTCTGGCTTCCTATCCCCACCACCAAATTAAATCCTTGTCTTATTAACCCTAAGTCTAAACGATTCGTTGAACTCCTAGTCTGGATCAGTTTTCTGTACTACTTCAAAACCTTATTCATTGGGTTAAACATACTGCTTGTATTTCCTATGATAATTTGTTATCTGTTTCACTGTTTGTCTTCTGCATGTCAAAAATGTTTCACCTCATGGACCACCTCTTGTCAAATGATTCTCTTGTCTCCAGAGGCTCTGTATACCTTGTCAGCCTTGAACACCATGGGTGAAGCCTTATGGTCCACTGAAGTTCCTACCTGTGCCTATGGTCCCATTTAGGGACAGCTCTATAACCTTGTACAGCCAGAAGTAGTCACAGAAGACAGACTATCGTCCATATCCCCAAAGATTTCCGGTCCAAATGGGTTCAGGGGGGTTTTATGATGTGGATTAAGCTGGCCCCAGCGAGAGAAACCCAAGGTGACCTGGCCTACATGCCAAACTATGTGACCAGGTGGATTTCTTTATGGTGTGAATTAGGGCTGAGAAGCCAGGGAGAGAAGCCCAGGGCATCATCACGTACATGCTGATCTATATTGCCAGATTCATATCTAAAGTTATATGACCGCACAATAACCAGACACATTCTGCACTGAAATCATTTAAAGATGTTTTACATCATCATTTCTTTTTCCAGTGAAAGTAAGTCATGTACCCATGCCTTATAAAATTCGCCATAACCCTTAACTCAGGGCAACAGCAGGAGCTCTGACTGCCCATGGGTCCTGTCCCCATGGTATCCCGTACTATTCTCTAAATAAAAGAGCACCAATGCCAGACCTTTAGATTCCAAGAAATGTTTCATTCGATTCTTCAGCTCGCCGAGCCCCTATCAACGATTATACCATGGAAAAGAAAAAACGGTTCAAGAAAATGGAAGGCACACAGAAATCACACCTGAATAATGCAGAATGAAAGACGTCAATTTTGGACATTCGCTGAACGTTCTAAAATCAGAGAAAGTCACAACTCCAAAAACTGCATCGAAGGTCAAACCTAGGTTAACTGGGAAGGGTGAGTTACAAGACTGCTAAAATCGCGCTCTGAAAACCTGTGTCGATGAAGTTTGCTGGAATAGCAGAGACACAATTCTGACAAATCCTCTGACATCACAGTGGAGAAGAAAAACAAACTGGGCTCATCTACACAGCGCCAGAGTAGGGCTCAAGTAGCATATTCAAGTCACATTCCACTCAACTGCAAGTTGCCAATGAAACATGAAAGGCGCGACCAGTGGCGCAGTGGTGAAGTCCGCATGTTCTGGGTCGGCAGCCCGGGGCCGGACACGTGGTATCCTGGGTGTGAACCTCCGCACTGCTGGTCCAGCCGTTTTCCAGCAGGCGTCCGAGGTAGTGTTGAGGCAGCTGGGAAGTGATGTCAGACAGCATCACTCTTCCTCAGAAAATACAGCAGCATCGCCTGTAGATGTGAGCACACACATAAACATATGCCAAAACAAGATCAATGAACAGTTACAAAGAACAGAAAAACTGAACCTCAAAAAAAAAAAGAACATGCCAGTAAGAACAAAAAGATTTCTTGTAATAAGCTTAGCCACACAGCTATGGAAACCGAAAGCTAGCAAAGCTTTTTGGAAAGAAATTCCAGAAGACACAAGCAAACGGAAGGGTATTCCGTGCTCTAGGAATGTAAGAAGTAAAACACTTGATACTTCCGTAATGGATAAAGCAATCTCTGGATTCCATGCAATCCCAGTCAAAGTTGCGGAATCTTTCCCACAGAAATACAAGAGAGAATCCTAAAGTCTCTATCCAGTGAAAAGGGACGCTGAATACCCAAAGGAATCCTGAGGGAAACAAGCAAAGCAGGACGTATCACACTTTGTGATTTCAACATGTATGACGAAGTGCTAGGTACCAAAACGGTACAGTTTGGTCTCAAAAACAGGCAAACAGACCAATGGAACAGAATCCAGAGCCCAGAGTTCAACTCACTCATATATGCACAGCACATTTGCAACGAGGAAGGCAAGAGGAGACAGTGGAGAAAGGAGAGACTAAGAGAAACAGTGCTGGGAAGACTGCAGAGCCACATGTAACAAAATGAGAGTAGACCATGATGTTACACCAGACACACACACCATCTCGAAATGGATTAAAGCCTTCAACAGAAGTCTTGAAACCGTGAAACTTCCTGGAGGAAACACAGGCAGCCTGCTCTTTACCATCTGGCTTAGCTGCCTATTTGGAAGAAGCATGTGTGACTGGGCAAGGGCAACAAATGAAACAAGAAACAAACGGGATTCCATCCAATGCAGAACCTACTGTCCAGCCAAGGAAACCATCTACTCAATGCAAAGACAGCACAACAACAGGGAGAGGATGTTTCAAACCACACATCGGAGAAGGGCTGAATAGCCAAAACATCCAGTGGCCACACAGGTCTCCACAAGAGAAAAAACAACAAGCCCATTAAAACCTGAGCAAAAGATGGAAACAGAAATTTACCCCAAGACGATAGAAGGTTGGGAAATAGCTATATAAACACATGTTCATCATCGTTAAGTCTAATGCCAATGCAAATCCAAACGGCAATGAGATAACAGCTCACTGTGGTCAGAATGGCTACAAGGAACAAAACAGGAAACAACAAGTGTTGGAGAGGAGGTGGAGAGAAGGGAAGAGTCCTGCAGAGCTTGTGGGAGTGTAAACCAGTGCGGGCACTACGTAAAGCCATGTGACATTACCTCAAAAATTTCAGAATCCATCTACCATATGATCCAGCTATTCCTCTCCGGCGTGTTTATCCAAAGACCTTGGAATCACTAAGGCATGGAGATCCCTGCACTGCTTTGTTCACCACAGCCTTACTCCCGATATCCAAGACTTGGAATCCTCCCTGGTGCCCATCAAGGGCTCTTGGAGAAGGAAGACGGGCTATATCCACACAATGGCATAGCACTCAGCTGTAAGAAAGTGTGCAGTCCAGCCATTTGTGACACCAGAATGGCTCCTGTGGGTATGAAGGTAACTGAAACAATCCCCAGGGAGAAAGTCAAATACCATAGGATCTCACTTACAAGGAGAAGGTTAAAACAAGGAGCAACAAACAGGTAGCATGTGACAGGGGATTCGTGGTTCCCAGAGGTAATGGGTGGCAGGGGATGGAGGGAGAAACAGTTGATTAGGCACAAGTGTCTGGTGTGGGCCTGTAATTAAGCTTAGAGTGGTCAAGATGACGTAGCATACACAGAAGTCTAAATCTATGAGGATGTAAATCTGAAAGTTATAGGATGTTATAATGCAGGGTTCCGGAAACCAGTTCACATAAAATCAAATCTCCATAAAGGCAAGCAGGTATATGGCATAAAGATTGCAGGCTGAAAGAGTTTAAAGAAGATGGGCATCCATGGATTGATAATCACCTTCAAATGCTTAATGATGCTACAGAAAGGTAGACCATTGCAAAGAGATGAAGAGAAACACTACCAAGAGAACACGTTCCATGCTAAGCTCATGAGAGAACGGAAAATGTAGCTGTCTATGATGTTGCTACTAATCACCTTTACGAATAATCAAAGCAGGCCAACATCTTCCAAAGTTCAGTACAAAGGTTGGTTCAAAAGTCCTATTCAGGGTCGGCCCAGTGGTGTAATGGGTAAGTGCCCATGTTCTGCTTGGGCGGCCTGGGCTTTGCTGGCCGGCATCACAGGTCCAGATCAGATTAGGAGCATTTGGAAATATAGATTTCAAGGTATGATGCAGACAGAGATCATGAAGATGTAGAAATTGTGAGGATACGTTATGAATACACACCAGAAAAAGAACCATGAGAATATCACAATCTATGAACGCATCAGGTACACTTCCCCACATGATGAAGGAAGTAAAACATGTGACCAGCCAAGGTGGAATTGCCAGAGTGCTATGAGATGACACGATCATTGTGCATCAGAGGATTGCTGGGAACATAAAGTTGGCAGGGACTCCAGGACTTTCTCTGGGGAAAGTCCACACATTTGGCCACATCCACAAAACTTAAGAGATAAATCCCAGGACGATCTTAAAGGAAAGAAACCAGTGTCTAGAAGGAATGAAGTAGACCTTTCAAGGTTCGAGGATAAAGTTAGAAACTGACAACAAGTCCAGAAAAAGGAAAACTGTCCTACCTGGAAAGGGAGAGTAGTCAGACTGGTATGAGATCACTCTGAGCCACTGTGTGCATGGAGGTTGTCAGGACAACTTAGAATTCTGAGGGTGTTTATGACATCATGGTGACCATGTCACCCAAGTTGGCTGAGGTTTCCAGCCCGAGGATAGGCCTAGGACAGTATATTCAAGTGACAGTTACCCAGAAAAGGCTTTTCCAAACAGAATCCTGGCACAGAATCTTGAAGCGATCAAAGAGACGCTGATTCAAGAGTTGAGAAAGGAATCATTGGGAAGAAGCAATACTAGAGGGGCAAGCACTGAGAGGAGAACAGTGTCATCTACTCAAGTAGATGGGGAGACTGTGCTGATTCAAGCTTCAAACTTGTTTAGAAAAAAGAGGCCAGACCTGGGGCTTATCAGACCTACGTTGTCCTTCTGCCTTACTCATAATCCAAAGTCAAGAATGATCACTTGAGGACATTGAAGAGAAGAATCAAGACCTCCTTTTCTAGGCCCCTAGCATCTTGAAGACAAGTCTCTCTTTCCATAGCTCTGGATTCACAGGGGTCCACTGGGTACATGCCAATGTGTCTCAAGAGATCTCATTGAAGCCTGGAAGGAATGGATCTCTGCCATGGTTGGGTGTGTTTCTTGCTTTGGAAAGGCTCTAGATGTGTGCTAAAAAGCACCCTTTTCCAGTGGGCTTCGTTCCTTGGTGATAGCAGCCATCCCAGGCTAGAGTGCTCAGTTGGGATCAATGAGATTCTCTCCCCCATCTCTTATCTTAGAAGGAGTATTGATTACGTGTTTCGAACTACATGTAAGGAGGTTGGCTGAAAAAGTAGAACATTTCCATTATATTTAAAGAAAAATGAACATGCCACAGCTGAGGATGTAAATGAAACAAATAAAAAAACCCTGTAGAAATAAAGTAAGAAACGATCTACACGTAATCTAGTGGAGCGTTCAGGGATGAGGGGTGAAGTACGAAACCACCCAAATCCAGAAAAGGGATGGAAGGATCTCTCCCCTGGAGAAGGGATTCATCAGATTCATCTAATTTGTCTCGAAACCCTTGGGTCCTTGAAGGTGGTTGCCAGGACAACATGGAGTTTCTCATCTCACAATGTCAAACGAACCAAGATGACCACATGTACTCAGTGCTCAGTTGCACCTAGGCTAGCATAGCAAAGATTACTTCAAGTTACCAATAGAAATTCAAAGATAACACCCAACAATCACAAAAGCCCTCACACACCAGCCTACAGAACATACAGTGATTAAAGAAATACAAAATTCCTAACTTGGAATGAAGGAGAATGCAATCATAAGCATGTCAAAGGGAGATAGCTCAGAAGGACCATGACAATTAGACTATGGAAAAGAAAACATGGTCCCAGAAAATGGAAGGCCAACAGAAATCACACCTCAATAACCCACAGTGAAAGACGTCAGTCTTTAGACAGACTCTGCTTGAATGTTGGAAAGTCTGAGAAAGTGACAACCCCAAAACCTGCAGTGAAGGTCAAACCTGGGCTAACTGGGAAGGGTGAGTTCTCAGACTGCTCCAAATGGGCTCTGAAACCGTGTGTCCATGAAGCTTGCTGGGACAGCAGAGACAAAATTCTGACAAATCCTCTGACATCACAGTGCACCAGAAAAACAACCTTGCCTAGTCGACACAGGGCCAGAGTTGGGCTCAAGTAGCATATTCAAGTCACATTCCACTCAACTACAGGTTGGCAATGGAACATGTAAAGGGCCGGCCAGTGTTGCAGGGGTGAAGTCCACGTGTTCTTGGTCGGCCGGCCACGGTCGGGAGCGTGGAATCCTGGGGTGATCCTCCTCATGGTTGTTACAGCCATCTGGGGCAGGCGTCCGAGGTAGTATAGAGGCAGTTGGGAAACGACGTTAGACAGTGCCACTCATCCTCAGCAAGTACAGCAGCATTGTCAGCAGATGTGAGCATAGCAATAAACGTTTGCCAAAACAGAACCAATTAAAAGGTGCAAAGAATAGAAATAATGAACCTCAAAAAGGGAAGCATGCCAGTAGGAGAAATAAGATATCTAAGACTATGCTTCGCCAATCAGATGCAAGCTATGTAAAACAAAACCTGGCAAAGCTTTGCGGAAAGAAATTCCAGAAGACCTAAGGAAACGGAAGGCTATTTCATGCTCTTCGAATGGAAGAACTAATACACTTGAAACGTCCATACCCCATAAAGCAATCTGTGGATTCCAGGCAATCCCAGTCCAAGTTGCAGCAATCTTTCTCACAGAAATAGAGAGAGGATAGTAAAGCCTCTATCCAGCAGTAAAGGAATCTGAATACCCAAAGGAATCCTGAGGAAAACGAACAAAGCATGACATATCACACTGTCTGATTTCCTCATGTCGGACGGAGTGCAATGAACCGAAATGGCACAGTCTGGGTCCAAAAACAGGCACACAGACACATGGAACAGAATCGAGAGCCCAGAGGTCAACTTACGTACATATGGACAACCCATTTTCGACAAGAGAACCAAGAGGAGACAGCGGAGAAAGTAGAGTCTCAACAAGCAACGGTGCATGGAAGACTGCACAGCCACATGTAACACAATGAGAGTAGACCATGATGTTACACCAGGCACACACACCACCTCTAAATGGATTAAAGCCTTGAATGGAAGACTTGAAACCGTGCATCTTCTAGGAGACAACCCAGGCAGCTTGCTCTTTGACATCTGGCTTAGCCACCTATTTGGAAGAAGCATGTTTGACTAGTCAAGGGCAACAAAGGAAACAAGAAACAAACGGGACTTCATACACTGCAGAAGCTTCTGCCCAGACAAGGAAACCATCGACTCAGTGCAACGTCAGCACAACAACTGGGATAGGATGTTTTCAAAACACACATCAGAGAAGGGGTTAAGAGCCTAAAGATCCAATGACCTCATACGTCTCCAAAAGAGAAAACACAACAAGCCCACTAAAACCTGGGCAGAAGATGCAAACAGAGATTTCTCCCCAGAAGATAGAAAGATGGCCAATAGGCTGTATGAAAACATGTTCCTCATCAGGAAGTCCCATGCCAGTGCAAATCCAAACTTCAATGAGATAGCAGCTTACTGTGGTCACAGTGGCCCTAAGTAACAAGCCAGGAAACAAGTGTCTGAGAGGAGGTGGAGAGAAGTGAAGCCTCCAGCACTGCTGGTGGTAGTGTAAACCGATGCTGCCACTCCACAAAGCAGTGTGAACTTGCCTCAGAAATTTAAGATTCCATCTACCATATGATCCAGCTCTTCCTCGGTGGTGTACTTATCCAAAGAACTTGGAAACACCAATGCATAGAGATCTCTGCACCGCTGTGTTCACCACGGCCTTGCTCCTGATATCCAAGACTTGGAAGCTGCCCTGGTGCCCATCAAGGGACCAATGGAGAAGGAAGATGGGCTATAGCGACACAAGGGCATACTACTCAGCTATAAGTAAGGATGTAATCCAGCCCTTTGTGACCTCCAGAATGGCTCCTGAGGGTCTTATGGGAAGTGAAACCAGTCACAGGGAGAAAGTCAAATCCCGTAGGTTCTCATTTACAAGGAGAACAGAAAAACATGGGCTAATGTACAGGTACCATGGGACAGTGGATTGGTGGTTCCCAAGGAGACTGGGCGGCGGAGGGAGGGTGAAAGAGATGATTAGCCACAAGCATTTGGTTCAGGCCTGTAATGAGGCTTCCGGAGGGAGGATGATATAACCTACACAGAAGTCTAAATCTCTGGGGGTGGAAATCTGAAAGCTACAGGATGTTATAACGCAGGGTTACAACAATAAACTAACATAAAATCCAAAATCCAGAAAGGCGTGCGGACTTACGGCATAAAACTTTGGAGTCTGAAAGAGATGAGAGATGATGAACTTCCAAGTATTGACAATCACCTCCAAATGCTTAATAGTGCTACAGAAAGGTAGACCATTGCAACGAGATGATGAGGAATACTACCAAGAGAGCATGTTCCGTGCTAATCTCACGTACCAACGGAAAATGTTCCCGTCCATGATGTTGCTAGTAATTCCATTCACCCATAATCAAAGGAGGATAACATCTTCCCAAGTTCAGGCCAATGATTGGCCCAAAAGTCCAATTCAGGGCCGGCCCTGTGGTGTAGGGGGTAAGTGCCCACGTTCCGCTTGGGCGGCCCGGATCAGATTAGTAGCAATCGGAAATGTAGATTTCACGGTATGGGGCAGACAGAGACCATAAAGAAGTAGAAATTGTGAGGATGTGTTAGCAATATGCACCAGAAAAAGAAACATGAGGGTACTACAATGTGTGAACGCAGCTGGTACACTTGCCAAATGAAGAAGGAAGGAAAACTTTTAACCTGCCAAGGTGGACTTGTAAGACTGCTATGAGATGAAACGATCATTGCGCATCAGAGGATTGCCTGGGCAACCTCAACTTGGGAAGTACTCCAGGTCTTTCTATAGGGAAGGTCCACCCATTTGGTCATAGCCACAAATTATGAGAGATGACCTAGGATAATCTTAAAGGAAAGAAACCGGTGTCTAGAGAGAATGTAGTACACCTTTCAAAGTTGGAGGATAAAGTTGGAAACCGACAAGAAATCCAGAAAAAGGAAAACTATCCTGCCTGGAAAAGGTGCGTGGTCAGACTTGTATGAGATGGCTCTGAAACATGGTGTGCAGGGAGGTTGTCAGGACAACTTGTAACTTTGAGGGTGTTTATGATATCACGGTGAACATGTCACCCAAGATCGCCGCATATTTCCAGTCGGAGCGTTGGACTAGGCTAGGATATTCAAGTGAGAGATACCCAGAGACAGCTGTTACAAACAGAAACCGGGCACAGAATCTTGAAGAGATCAAAGAGACTATGATCCAAGGGATAAGAAAGGAATCATTGGGAAGAAGCGATAATAGAGGGACAAGCACCAAGAGGGGAACATTGTCATCTACTCAAGTAGATGGGGAGACCATGCTGATTCAAGCTTGAAACTTGATTGGAAACAAGAGGCCAGACTTGGGGCTTATCAGACCGACTTTGTCCTTCTGACTTAATCTTAATCCAAAGTCAAGAATGAAGTCTTCAGGACATCAAAGAGGAGAATCCATGCCTCCTTTCCTGGGCCCCTAGCATTCTTTGAAGAGAAGTCTCCCTTTCCATAGCTCTGGCATCACGGGGGCCCACTGGGTAGACGGTTATGTCTCACAAGAGTACTCTTTGAAGCCCTGAAGGCGTGGGCACCTGTCATGCTTGGGGTATGTCTCCTTGTTTGGAAGGGCTCCAGAAGTGTGCTGAAATGCACCCTTTTCCAGAGGGCTTCGTTCCTTTGTGAAGGCTGCCCTCCCAGGCTAGATTGCTCCATTGGACTCTAATGAAGTTCTCTCCCCATATCTCTGACCATAGAAGGAGTATTGATTATGTGTTTTGACACCTTATGTAAGGAGTTGGTGGAAAATTAAACATTACAGTGACATTTAAAGAAAACTACACATGCCAGATCTGAGGATGTAAATCAAACAAATAAACCCTATAGAAATAAAGCAAGCCAGTATCTGGACGTAAGCTAGTGGAATGTTCAAGGATCAGGGCTCAAGTTAGAAACTTCCCAAATCCAGAAAAGAGACAGAAAAATCTGTTGCCTGGAGAGAGGAGGTCATCAGATTTGTCTAATTTGTCTCGGAAACATCATTTCCGTGAAGGTGGTTGCCAGGACACCCATGAATCTGGAGTTTCTGATCTCAGAATGTCAAACCATCCAAGAGGACCTGGTGTTCTCAGTGCTCAGTTTGGCCTAGGCTAGGATAGCAGAGATTCCTTCAAGTGACAGATGGAAATTCCAAGACAACACCCAACAATCATGAAAGGACTCACACCTCGGCCTACAGAAAATATGGTGATTAAAAAAAATACAAAATTAATAACTTGGAATGAAGGAGAACGGATTGATAAGCATATGTAAGGGAGATAGCTGAGAAAGACCATGATGATTAGACTATGGAAATGAAACCAAGGTCCCCGAAATGGAAGGCAAACTGAAATCACACCTGAATAATCCACTGTGAAATATGTCATTCATTAGACAGACTCTGCTGGAATGTTTGAAAGTCCGAGGAATTCACAATCCCAAATACTGCAGCGAAGGTCAAAGCTGGGCTACCTGGGAAGGGTGAGTTACGAGTTTGCTCCAAGCGGGCTATGAAAGCCGGTGTCCATGAAGCTTGCCGGGACAGCAGAGACACAATTCTGACAGATCCTCTGACATCACAGTGGACCAGACAAACAAGCTGGCCTCATCTACACAGGGCCAGAGTTGGGCTCAAGTAGCATACTTGAGTCACCTTCCACTCAACTGCAGGCTGTCAATGGTACATGAAAGGGGCCAGCCAGTGGTGCAGCGATGCCGTCCACGCGCTCTGGTTCGGCAGCCAGCGGTGGCAGCATAGAATCCTGGCGTGAACCTCCTCACAGCTGGTCCAGCCATTCTGGGACAGGCGTCCGAGGTAGTGTAGAGGCAGATGGGAAGAGACGTTAGACAGGGCCCTCTTCATCAGGAAATACAGGAGCATTGCCAACAGATGTGAGCACAGTGATAAACTTCTGCCTAAACAGAAGCAATTAAAAGTTACAAATGATAGAAAAACTTACCCTCAAAAAAAAATAAAAGCATGCTTTAGAAGATTAAGGTATCTAGGAATAACCTGAGCCAAACAGGTGAAAGCTATGTAAACCGAGAAATAGCAAAGCTTTGAGGAAAGAAATTCCACAAGACACAAGGAACTGGTAGGGCATTCAGTGCTCTTGGAATGGAAGAAGTAACACATTTTAAACGTCCGTACTGGATAAAGAAATCTCTGGATTGCATGCAATCCCAGTCAACGTTGCAGCAATCTTTCCCACAGAAATTGAAGAGGGAATCCTAATGTTTCTCTCCAGCAACAAAAGACCCTGAAGAACCAAAGGAATCCTGAGGAAAACAAAGAAATCATGACGTATCATCACAATGATTCCTTTCTTATCCCTTGAACCAGCGTCTCTTTGGTCGCTTCAAGATTCTGTGCCTGGTTTCTGTTTGTAAAAGCTGTTTCTGGGTATCTCTCACTTGACTATACTAGCCTAGTCCAATGCTAGGACTGGAAACATGCGGCCATCTTGGGTGACATGTTCACCGCGATGTCATAAACACCCTCAGAATTCTAAGTTGTCCTGAAAACCTCCATGCACGCAGTGGTTCAGACCCATCTCATACCAGTCTGACTATGCCCCCTTTCCAGGTAGGATAGTTTTCCTTGTTCTGGATTTCTTGTCAGTTTCTAACTTTCTCCTCGAACTTTGAAAGGTCTACTATATTCCCTCTAGACACCGGTTTCTTCCCTTAAAGATCATCCCTGGTTTTATCTCTTATCTTTTGTGGATATGGCCAAATGGGTGGACTTTCCTTAGAGAATGTCCTGAAGTCCGTAAGAAGTTGATGTTGTCCAGGCAATCCCATGATGCACAATGATCGTGTGATCTCCTAGCGGTGTGACAATTCCACCTTGGCAACTCACATGTTTTGTTTCCTTCATCATTTGGGCAAGTGTAGTTGACGCGTTCATAGATTGTAATATTCTCATGGTTCTTTTTCTGGTGAGTATTGATAAGGTCATCTCACACTTTCTACTTCTTTATGATCTCTGTGCCCACGAGACCATGAAATCTGGATTTCCTAATGCTAGTAATCTGATCCACACACGTGATGCTAGCCAATGAAGCCCCGGCCACTGAGGCAGAACGTGGGAACTTACCTGCTGCAATACAGGGCAGGCCCTGAATTGGAATTTGGACCAAACTTTGGCCTGAACTTGGGAAGATGTTGGCCTGCTTGGCTCATGCATGAAGGGAATCAGTAGTAACAACATGGAAGGTAGCATTTTCCGTTGGTTCATGAGTTTAGCACGGAACATGTCCTCTTCCTAGTATTCCGCTTCATCTCTTTGCAAAGGTCTACCTTTCTGTAGCATCATTAAGCATTTTGAGGTGATTACCAATCCTTGGAAGGTCATTCTCTGTAATCTGTTTCAGCCTCCAAAGTTTAGGCCGTAAATCTGCACCCCTTTTTGGAGTTTTGATTTTATGTGAATTGGTGGCCGTAACCCTGCATTATAACATCCTATATCTCTCACATTTACATCCTCACAGATTTAAAGTTCTGTGTAGGTTACATCATCTTCACCACCATAAGCCTAATTACAGGCCCTCACCACACACTTGTGCCTATTCAACTATGTCTCCCTCGGGGCCCAGGCTCCCATTCCCTCTGGGAACCACCGGTTCCATCTCACGTGATTCCAGTTTGTTTGTCCTTTTTTTTCTATATCTCTTTGTAACTTAGATCGCATGGTATTTGACCTTCTCCCTGGGCTTGTTTCAATTCCCCTCATACCCTCAGGAGCCATTCTGGTGGTCACAAATGACTGGACTGCATCCATTCCTACAGCTGAGTGCTATGCCATTGTGTGGATATAGCCCATCTTCCTTCTCCATTCGTCCCTTGATGGGCACCAGGGCGGCTTACAAGTCTTGTATCTCGGGAGTAAAGCTGTGGTGAACACAGTGGTGCACGGATCTCTATGCATTAGTGTTTCCAAGTTCTATGGATAGACAAGCTACCGAGGAATAGCTGGATCATATGGTAGAAATTTCTGAGGCAATTCCACACTGCTTTTCCTACTGGCTGCACCGGTTTACACTCCCACCAGTGGTGCAGGAGGCTTCCCTTGTCTCCACCTCCTCTCTGACACTTGTTGTTTCCTGTCTTGTTCCTTATAGCCATTCTGACCACAGGGAGCTGTTATCCCATTGCCGTTTGGATTTGCACTGGCCTGAGAATTTATGATGGTGAACATGTTTTCATACAGCTGTTGCCCATCTTTCTCTCTTTGGGAGAAATCTCTGTTTCCATCTTTTGCCCAGGTTTTACTGGGTTTGTTGTTTTTCCTCTTGTGGAGACGTGTGAGGTTATTGGATCGTTTGGCTATTCAGCCCTTCTCTGATGTGTGGTTTGCAAACATCCACTGCCAGTTGCTGTGCAGTCTTTGCATTGAGTTATGGTTTCCTTGGCTGGGCAGAACCTTCTGCGTTGGATAGAGTCCCGTTTGCTTCTTGTTTCCTTTCTTGCCCTTGCCCAGTCACACATGCTTCTTCCAAATAGGCAGCTAAGCCAGATGGTAAAGAGCACGCTGCCTGGGTTTTCTCCTAGAAGTTCCATGGACTGAAGTCTTCCATTCAAGGCTTTAATCCATTTCGAGGTGGTATGTGCCTCGTTTAACATCATGTCCTACTCTCATTTTGTTACCTGTGGTTGTGCAGTCTTCCAAGAAACATTTCTTCTCTAGACTTTCCTTTCTCCGCTGTCTTCTCTTGTCCCTCTGGTCGAAAATGAGCTGTCCATATTTGTGTGAGTATACCTCTGCGCTCTTGATCGTGTTCTATTCGTCTGTGTGCTTGTTTTGGGGCCCAGACTGTGCTGTTTCAGTACCTAGTGCTTCGTCCTGTATGGTGAAATCAGAAAGGGGGATACGTCCAGCTTTGTTCATTTTCCTCAGGATTCCATTGGCTATTCAGTGTCCCTTATGCCTGAATAGAGACTTTAGGATTCTCTCTTCTATTTCTGTGGGAAAAATTACTACAACTTTGACTGGGATTGCATGGAATCCAGAGATTGCTTTATCTGTTACGAACTTTTCAAGTGTGTTAGTTCTTCCATTCCAAGAGCACGGTGTAGCCTTCCGTTTCCTTCTCTCTTCTGGAATTTATTTCCCAAAAGCTTTCTTCCCTTTCGTGTTACATAGCATGCACCCGTTTAGTTAAGGTCATTCATAGATATCTTATTCTTCTTACTGGTATGCTTCTGTTTTTGAGGTTCAGTATTTATGTTCTTTGCGCCTTTTAATTGGTTCTGTTTTGGCAAACGTTTATGGCTGTGCTCACATCTGCTGACACTGCAGCTGTATTTGCTAAAGAAGAGTGGCCCTGTCTAACGTTGCTTCCCATCTGCCTCTGCACTACCTCGGACGCCTGCCCCAGAATGGCTGGGCCAACGGTGAGGAGGCTCACCCCCAGGAATCCAGGTGGCCTAGCACGGGCTTCCAACCCAGAATGCACGGACTTACTGCTACAACACGGGCTGGCCCCTTTCATGTTCCATTGCCAACCTGCTGTTGAGTGAAATGTGAATTAAATATGCTACATAAGCCCAAATCTGGCCCTGTGTAGACTAGGCCTGGTTTTCTATCCGGTCCACTGTGATGTCAGAGGATTTGTCAGAATTGTGTCTCTGCTGTCTCGGCAAGCTTCATGGACACAGGGTTTCAGAGCCGGCTTGGAGCAGTCTCGTAACTCACCCTTCCCAGTTAGCCCAGGTTTGACCTTCATTGCAAGTTTTGGGGTTGTGACCTTCTCGGTCTTTCCAACGTTCAAGCATAGTCTGTCTAAAGACTGACGTATTGCACTGTGGATCATTCAGGTGTGATTTCTGTTGGGCTTCCATTTTCTGGGACCCTGTTTTCTTTTCCATAGTCTAATCGTCATGGTCTTCCTGAGGTATGTCCCTTCGAGATGCTTGTCAGTACATTCTCCTTCATTCCAAGTTAGGGATTTTGTATTTCTTTAATCACCATATGTTCTGTAGGCCGATGTGTGAGTGCTTTCGTGATTCCTGGGTGTCGTCTTTGAATTTCCATCGGCCACTTGAGAGAGTCTTTGCTCTCTTGGTCTAGGTGCGACTGAGCACTGAGTACACGTGGTCATCTGGGTTCCTTTGACATTGTGAGATGAGAAACTCCAGGTATGACGTTGTCCTGGCAACCACCTTCAGGAAGCCAATGCTTCTGAAACAAATTAGATGAATCTGATGAATTCCTCTGTCCAGGTGAGAGACCTTCTGTCTCTATTCTGGATTTGGGAAGTTTCAAACTTCACCCTTGATGCTTGAACTTTCCACTAGATTATGGCTAGATACTGGCTTACTTTGTTTCTACAGGTTTTGTTATGTGTTTGATTTACCTCCTCAGCTGTGGCGAGTTTATTTTTCTTTAAATATAATGGCAATGTTCTAATTTTCAGCAAACCTCCTTACGTGTGGTATCGAAACACGTAATCAATATTCCTTGTACGGCAAGAGAGGGTGGAGAGAATCTCATTGATCCCAACTGAACACTCTAGCCTGGGAGGGCAGCCTTCACAAAGGAACAAAGCTCTCTGGAAAAGGTGCTTTTCAGCACACTTCTAGAGCCCTTCCAAACCAAGCGACATACCCAAGCATGGCAGGGGGCCATTCTTTCCAGGCTTCAATGAGATCTCTTCTGACACATTGGCATGTACCCAGTGGGCCCCCGTGACTTGAGAGCTATGGAAAGGGAGACTTGTCTTCAAAGTTTGCTGAGGCCTAAGAAAGGTGGCCTCGCTTCTTCTCTTCAATGTCCTCAAGTAATCATTCTTGACTTTGGGTTATGGGTAAGGCAGAAGGACAATGTAGGTCTGATAAGCCCCAGGTACGGCCTCTTTTCTCAAAACAAGTTTCAAGCTTGAATCAGCATGGCCTCCCCATCTACGTGAGTAGATGACAATGTTGTCCTCTGAGTGCTTGTCCCTCTATTATCGCTTCATTTCAGTGATTCCTTTCTCATCCCTTGAATACGCATCTGTTGGATCTCTTCAAGTTTCTGTGCCCGGTTTCTGTTTGGAAAAGCTGTTTCTGGGAATCTCTCACTTGAATATCCTAGCCTAGGCAAATCCTCGGGATGGAAACCTGGGACCATCTTGGGTGACATGGTCACCATGATGTCATAAACACCCTCAGAATTCTAAGTTGTGCTGAAAACCTCCATGCACACAGTGTTTAAGACCCATCTCATACCAGTCTGACTACTCTCCCTTTCCAGGTAGGACAGTTTTCCTTTTACGGGACTTCTTGTCGGTTTCTAACTTTCTCCTCTAACCTTGAAAGGTCTACATTCCTTCTAGACACTGGTTTCTTTCCTTTAAGACCGTCCTGGGATTTATCTCTTATCTTTTGTGGATGTGGCCAAATGTGTGGACTTTCCCCACAGAAAGTCCTGGAGTCCCTGCAAAGTTGAAGTTACCCAGGCAATCCTCTAATGAGCAATGATCGTGTCATCTCATAGTAGTCTGGCAATTCCACCTTGGCAGGTCACATGTTTTACTTCCTTCATCATGTGGGGGAAGTGTACCTGATGCGTTCATAGATTGTAATATTCTCATGGTTCATTTGCTGGTGTGTATTCATAAGGTATCCTCACAATTTCTACTTCTTCATGATCTCTGTTGGCACCATACCTTGAAATCCATATTTCCTACTGCTCCTAATCTGATCCAGACCCGTGATGCCACCCTGCCAAGCCTAGGCCACCCCAGTGAAACATGGGCACTTACCAGCTACACCACAGTGCCGGACCTGAATTGGACTTTTGGACCAACCTTTGGCCTGAACTTGGGAAGATGTTGGCCTGCATTGATTATTCCTAAATGTAATTAGTAAAAACATCGTGGACGGTAACATTTTCCGTTGGCTCATGAGTTTAGCACAGAACGTGCTGTGTTGGTTGTGTTCCTCTTCATCTCTTTGCAATGGTCTAATTTTCTGTAGCATCGTTAAGCATTTGGAGGTGATTATCAATCCTTGGAAGTTCATCTTCTCTAAATTCTTTCAGCCTGCAATCTTTATGCCATAAACCTGCTTGCATTTAAGGAGTTTTGATTTTAGGTGAATTGATTTCTCTAACCCTTCATTATAACATCCTATAGCTTTCAGATTTACATCCTCATAGATTTAGACTTCTGTGTATGGTACATCATCTTCCCCACTGTAAGCCTAATTACAGGCCCACACTACAAAATTGTGCCTAAACAACTCTTTGTCCCACCGTCCCCTGCCACCCGTTACCTCTGGGAACCACCAATCCCATGTCATGTTCTACATGTTTGTTGGTCCCTATTTTAATCTTCTGCTTGTAAGTGAGATCCTATGGTATTTGACATTCTCCCTGGGGTTTGTTTCAGTTCCCCTCATACCCGCAGGAGCCATTCTGGTGTCACAAGTGGCTGGACTGCACCCTTTCTTACAGCTGAGTGCTAGGCCATTGTGTGGATATGGCCCACCTTCCTTCTCCATGGGTCCCTTGATGGGCACCAGAGGAACTTCCATGTCTTGCATATCGGGAGGAAGGCTGTGGTGAACACAGCGCTGCACGGATCTCTGTGCAGTAGTGTTCCCAATTTCTTTGGATAAACACGCCGCAGAGGAATAGCTGGACCATATGGTAGATGTTTTTTGAAATTTCTGAGGCAATTCCACAAGGCTATGCCTAGTGCCTTCACCGGTTTGCACTCCCACCAGCGGTGCAGAACTCTTCCCTTCTCTCCACCTCCCCTCCGACACTTGTTTCCTGTCTTGATCTTTATAGCCATTCTGACCACAGTGAGCTGCTATCTCGTTGCCGTTTGGATTTGCATTGGCCTTAGACTCAATGATGATGAACATGAGTTCATAAAGCTGTTGGCAACCTTTCTGTCTTCTTGGTGTAAATCTCTGTTTCCATCTTTTGCCCAGGTTTTAATTGGCTTGTTGTTTTTTCTCTTGTCGAGACGTGTGAGGTCATTGGATCTTTTGGCTATTCAGCCCTTCTCCGATGTGTGGTTTGAAATATTCTCTTCCTGCTGTTGTGCTGTCCTTGCATTGAGTCGACGGTTTCCTTGGCTGGACAGAACCTACTGCATTGGATGGAGTCCCGTTTGTTTCTTGTTTCCATTGTTGACCTTGACTAGTCACACATGCTTCTTCCAAATAGGCGGCTACGCCAGATGGCAAAGAGCAAGCTCCCTGGGTTTTATTCTAGAAGTTTCACGGCTTCAAGTCTTAAGTTGAAGGGTTTAATCCATTTCGAGGTGGGGTGTGTGCCTGGTGTAACATCATGGTCTACTCTCATTGTGTTACATGTGGCTGTGCAGGCTTCCCAGCACCATTTCTTTTAGAGACTCACCTTTCTCCACTGTCTCCTCTTGCCTTCCTCATTGCAAATGAGTTGTTCATATATCGGCGAGTTGACCTCTGGGCTCTGGATTCTGTTCCATTGGTCTGTGTGCCTGTTTTGGGGAGCAGGCTATGTTTCGGTACCTAGCTCTTCGTCCTACATGTTGGAATCAGAAAGTGTTTTACATCCTGCTTTGTTCGTCCTGCTTTTTTCCTCAGGATTCCTTTGGGTATTCAGGGTTCTTGTTGCTGTATAGAGACTTTAGGATTCTCTCTTCTATTTCCGTGGGAAAGATTGCTGCAACTTTGACTGGGATTGCATGGAATCTAGAGATGGATTTATCCTTTACGGCCATTTCAGTTGTTTTAGTTCTTACATTCCTAGAGCATGGAATACCCTTCCGTTTGCTTGTGTCTTCTGGAATTGCTTTCGCCAAAGCTTTGCTAGTTTTCGGTTTCCATTGCTTGCACCTGTTTGTCTAAGCTAATTCCTAGAAATCCTATTGTTCTTACGTGCATGTTTTTTCTTTCTGAGGTTTTTTCTATCCTATGCAACTTTTCATTGGTTTTGTTTTGGCAGATGTTCATGGCTGTGCTCACATCTGCTGGCGATGCTGCTGTACTTTCTGAGGAAGATTGACACTCTCTGACGTTGCTTCCCATCTGCCTCTACACTACCTCAGACGCCTGCCCCAGAATGGCTGGACCAGCTGTGATGAGGTTCACCCCCAGGATTCCGCATGGCCTGCCCAGGGCTGCTGACCACAACGTGCAGTGTTCACCACTACACCACTGGCCGGCACCTTTCATGTTCCATTGGCAACCTGCAGTTGAGTGGAATGTGACTTGAATGGGCTACATGGGCCAAATGTGGCACTGTGTAGATGAGGCCAGTTTATTTTTCTTCTCCACTGTGATGTCAGAAGATTTGTCAGAATTCTGTCTCTGCTGTCCTGGCACACTTCATTGACACAGGTTTTCAGAGCCCGATGTTAGCAGTGTGATAAATCACCTTTACCAATTAGCCTAAGTTTGACATTTGCTCCAGTTTTTGTGGATGTGACTTTCTCTGACTTTCAAACGTTCAGAGTATGACTAAAACTTAATTGTTTCATTGTGGATTATTCAGATGTGATTTCTGTGTGCCTTCCATTTTCTGTGACCGTTTTCTCTTTTCCATGGTATAATTGTTGATATGGGCTCGGCGAGCTGAAGACTCAAATATAAGATTTCTTGGACTCTCAAGGTCTGGCATTGGTGCTCTTTTATTTAGAGAATAGTACGGAATGGCATGGGGACAGGACCCATGGGCAGTGAAGAGCTGCTGCTGCTCCCTGGGGATGGGACCCATGAGCAGTCAGAGCTCCTGCTGCATCCCTCAGTTGAGGGTTAGTGATAATTTTATAAGGCATGGGTACATGACTTGTTTTTACTGGAAAAAGAAATGATGATGTTCAATGTCTTTAAATGAGTTCAGTGCAGATGGGGTCTGGTTATTGTGCGGTCACATAACTTTAGATACAAATCTGCCCATATATATTACCATGTAGGTTAGTATGCCCTGAGATGCTCTCCATGGGACAGCCCTAATTCATATCAACAAAAAATCCACCGGGTCATATAGATTGGCATGTAGGCCAGGTCACCTTGGGCTTTTCTATCTGGAGCAGCCTCAATCCACGACATAACCCCCCTCGAACCCATTTGGACCGGAAATATTTGGGGATATGGACGATGTTCACTCTTCTGTAAATACTTCTGGCTGTACAATGTTGTAGAGGTGTCCCTAAATGGGGCCATAGGCACAGGTAGAAGCTCAGTGGACCAGAAGTCTTCACCTGTGGAGTCCAAGGCTAAGTTATACAGAGCCCCTGGAGAGGAGAGAATCATTTGACGAGATGTGCTCCAAGAGGTGAAATATTTTGGCATGCAGAAGACAAACAACGAAATAGACAACAAACTACAAGTAGAAATACAAGCAGTATGTTTAACCCAATGAATAAGGTTTTGAAGTAGTGCAGAACCTGGTACTGACTGGGAGCTCAACCAATCGTTTAGAGTTAGGGTTGGTCAGACATGGATTTAATTTGGTGGCTGGGATAGTCAAGAATATAGGCAAAACATTCAGTTTTTATAATGGCACAGGTGGCCCCTTGTGCTGCTGTCAAGACATCCAGTGCCATATGGATTTGGAGGACTGCCTTACACATTTGGGATACTTCTAAATTGAGCAGCGAAATGCTATGTTGTGCCTCATTTAATGCCTTCCTACTGAATTTGATTAGGACTTCCATGTGCAAGACAGCATTTTCAATTCCTAATTGGTGAAGGATAATTGAGTAAAGATGGAAATACCAGTGGAAGACACAGCTAGTCCAGCGCTGTTGCAGTTGGGTAGGTTAGCAGGAGGAGATATATTAAATGTAGTTCTACCTTGCATGCAGACAAAGCCTAGGGTGCATCATCCAACCCATCCAGGTGGCAGCCAAGGCCATAAATTGGACCCACATCGACACTGAGCACCATTAGGGGCTAACCAAAACGTGCTGGGCCGTGTCTCCCAGTAAGTCCCAGACCAATCAGTATGTTTTTTAAGGCTATGATACGAGAACACAAATAACAGGGAATTTTTCCCATAAGTCGAGTGCTATTAGGTCATGTATCACAGGTGTGATTGGTTTGTTCCCAAGAGAGAGTGATCTTTTACTGGGTTGACCACTAGTAGGAGTGAACCAAATATATTCATTCCAAATTTGATATGGTCCATCCTGTGTCTTGATAAGCTGGGGACTTTAAATTTGGAACATGTTCTTTAGGATCCACCCGTGACAAAGCAAATCTATTTAGTATTCGGGCAGTAGTATTGAAGGAAAATGTTTGATGGTGGCCAGGGAACTCCCAGGTGTCAGAGATAGATGGCCACAAGGAGACATTACGATTAGCAATAGATGAATCTTGCAAAAGAAAACAGCTAGAATCTAATATCCAGGAATACCTACTACAGCTTCTACATAAACGTATTTTTTCTCTCTTTAATCACCCTCATTTTTACAAAAGATAGCCAAATTAGGATGAACTGGTTTGCAAATAAAGTGTAGCTTCAATACAACTTGCTCCAATTATTTACATAAGAGGAACAAGAATAGTAATTGCTTATACAGGCTTTTTAAAATCTGCTTTGCTGGACTTTTTTATGAGGAATCTCAGATTCAACTGTGAAGGCCTTGCAAGGCCAGAAAAGCCAAGCCAAGGACTTGCCATCAGATTTGGCCTGCAGTACTTACAGATTTGAGTGGTGTTCTCTTTGAGGTCCCCCAAAATATTCGGAGTTCCTTACACCTGTCAGATAAGCAAG